>NC_059433.1:62440123-62746343 GCF_021028975.2 Sphaerodactylus townsendi
CAGACCCCATCCACCAAATTGTGGGTGGGCTGTATTGGTGCTACTGATTTTTATTGGTTTTATGCATTTTAATGATGTTATTCGATGTTTTGTCTTCTGTTATTTATTAACCTGTACATTGCTCTGAGCCCTTCAGGGGAGAGCAGTTTATTAAATCGAATATATTAAATAAATAAATAAATAAATAAATAAATAAATAAATGAATGAATGAATGAATGAATGAATGAATGAATGAATGAATGAATGAATGAATGAATGAATGATCGATCGATCGATCGATCGATCGCTCAATCTGCCACCCCCAAAGTTCTTCAGGATGCACTTGGATCTTGATAAGTAGTTCAAGAGGAGATTTCACTTTTGCAAATGTTTCCACAATTGTTCCTCTGTGCTTGTACACACACAAACACTGGGGAAATTTTCTTTTTAAGTTCTATACTTCTGTCAGGCTGACATTCAGCATACCAAGGAAAAGCATACCTGTTTATTGCTACACAGAAAAAAACAGACAGGACAGATAACTCCTTCGAAGTTTTTTTTAAAAATCAGTACACGATCTGCTAATTTTGAATGGATTCCTATTTGATTTACTCTGTCCTACACCAGCACTCTTGCAGCACAATCTGGAGGAGGCACATCCCTCTCTGGAGCCAACGCACCCCTGCACCCCTGTGGGTGCCCACTCCGCTGGCACAAGGGGCAAATGTGCTGGTGGAGAGCGCTCCACAGCTCTGTAGTGCCGGACTCAGAAGCTGCCACTCGTCTCCAAGTTCACCAGTACAAAAAGCTGTACTGGCATGGCCGAAGGGTGGAACTGACCTTCACCTGCCAGTATGCTTGCCTCCCTGCACTGCCAGAGGAGCAGCCTTTGCCTCCCTGCACTGCTGAGAAGCCCTCTTGGAGGCAGCAGAGCAACGGTGAAGTGGTACAGCATTCAGTCGCTGAGGCCTCTGGATGGGGATCCTGAGGGTAAACTCTACAGGGCTTTGCCTAGGAAATTATCTACCTGATCAAGCAATCATTTTCTGCTCCATGACCTGCCTACCAGTAACCATCTGCCTACAGTCCTGTACAGGATCCAACTAAAACTACTTACTTACTGTTCTTGTTTCCTAACTTGTCTTCTGCTCGTTACTGGTACGATATCTTGCTGGCTGTGATGTGGGCTGCTTTTGACTTATCCTGATTCTGCTTACTGATCTGACCACTTTCCTCACCTTGTGATTTGCACTTACTCCCATCTGGTCCTGCTAAGCCTCCCCTATTCAGCTTACCAGAGCAGTTTTTTGACTGTTTATTTCACTGGAGTTCTAATCCTGCATGCATTTGAGATAGACTGTTATAGTCTTGTCTATTGTTTAAAAATACTTTGAAAAACATTGTGACTGAACTTTGCAGTTATCTATTTCTAATAGCTTTAAGATAAGATTAGTAAGTGATGCAATGACTACCAATCTTGATCCTCCTTGATCTGAGATTGCAAATGCCTTAGCAGACCAGGTGCTCAGGAGCAGCAGCAGCAGAAGGCCATTGCTTTCACATACTGCATGTGAGCTCCCAAAGGTGTCTGGTGGGCCACTGTGAGTAGCAGAGTGCTGGACTAGATGGACCCTGGTCTGATCCAGCAGGATCTTTCTTATGTTCTTAATGAGTAATCCAAATTTGAATCAACCTTCTGCAAGAAAAGCTAAATACAAAAAAAATCATACTGCCCTCTGATGGCCTAGGAAAATTACTCAAAAAAATTACTCACTTAGCAATATTTTTAATCTGTGGGATCTAGATCAAATCAAGCCTGAACTCCCCCTAAAAGTATAAGCTGCTATACTTTAGTCACATAATGAAAAAACAAGAGGCACTGGAAAAACCAATAATGCTAGAAAAAGATGAAGACAACAGGAAAAGAGGAAAACTCCCCATGAGATTGGTTGTCTCCATAAAGGAAGCTATGGCCCTCAGTCTGCAAGACCTTAGCAAGACTGTTAATGATAAGATATTTTGGAAAACATTAATTCATAGGGTTGGTATATGTAAGAAGAGAAGAGACTTGACATCACTTAACATAGAGAGAAGTTGCCTGAAGGGTCCCTACAGGGAGATAGGAAGACAGAATCAAATGTTTTTGTACATGTGATGCGACTGTACCGTCACAGTTGTGAGTGTTTTCTGGAAGATTCCTAAGAAGGAATGATCTAATTGGTTGAAACATATCATCTGATGCCATAGACCAAACCCTACAATTGGGAATAGGAATTTAGAGTGGGCTCTCTCTTCTGTCTTCCCTTTGCCTACGTATCTGAAGTAATCAAATAATTGATCAAAGATTTCACCATGGAGCCACAACGATCCCCACGGATACCATTGTCTAAGAATGCCCCTGCAGTTTTCCATCCCAGTAAAACATGGTGTGAAAGTAGAAAATAACATATGCAACATCAGCCAAGAATTATATGTCCTCAAATGACCAGATTATGAAATCATACTGAAATTAGCAAGTCTAACAAGCACAAAAGAAAGAACACACTTCAAAATGTTTAGAAACTCTTTCCTAGAAAAGAAAAATACCCAGATGAATAAGGAAGTTCTAGAATTCTAAACTGCCAAAACTACTTCTATAATTCACTTTCACAAACTGCTAAAAATGTTCAGACTTTTAAAAGTGTCCAGCTTGAAAAGTAAGGCTTTCTCATATAACAACTGTGGAGAGATCATATGCATTCCTTGGAAGGTCTTAAATGAAAAGTTTGCAAAATATGAAATGAATTTTTATAAGCTATCAACTAACAACATCTGCAATCTGAAGAATACCATACATATCTACTGGGATGGAGGAACAATTCCGTTTCCTACTAGGCGTCCAGATGCAGTTTCTCAATCTCATCCAGAAGGAAAGGAAAACCCAGGGAACACTTGAAGTAGATATCAGTATCAGCAATGAAAAGCAATACACAGAATGAAAAACTAAACACGTGCCTTCAGATTGCCCCAACTCTTGCTATATTTTGAAAAGCAACAGAAAAGCACTTGAAATGAACAAACCTCTGATTGTACATGCCTCGAAAGTTATAATTTGCTCTGTAGTTGGGGGCTGGCTTTTGATCTAGTGGTCTATAGATGGCAGGCTCTCCCCTTTTCATGGCAAGACCATTCAGCTCCACCGTGGGGGTAATACTACCTGTCGAAAGAAAGAACAATAAAAATATAACAACCATGCTGTACATAAAAAGACCAATCTCACTTTTTAAAGAATTAGCTATAAACTACTGAGGATCAGAAAGTATTGCAGAGTTACAGAGGGAGTTTATGGAGGTGGGGGCAATGACTCCTTTAAAAGGAAGCCAAACACACACATTTTTCCATACACGAATCAGGATTTCTATCTTGCTTCTCATGTTACATTTAACATTACCACACTAGAACTGTTTACTTGGAATTGTTTATTTTAAAAACATAATTTATTGTGATTTCTGAAATAGTAACACCTATCAAAAGGTACAAAAAATAAAACATAATAGGATCTTGGATCCTATGGCTGCTCTTAGAAGACAGAAGGGCATTTCCACGGGCAGAAGACCAAGATGATTCTTGGATGATTCCACCCACCCACTGCAGACCTCAATTTTCCTGCTATGCTGTTCACCAGGGTTTCAAGAGCAGAGTTTCCAGGGGCTCAATAAAGGCAGGAAAATCTTTCTCCACATGCTTCACTCTGTTCACAAAACTGCATAGGAGTCAAGCCAGAAAGCCATAATAGAAACAGGTTTAACATTAAGATGTGAAAACAGTCTTACATTCAGGAACTATATAATATGGGAAGATTCCTATATGTATAGTTAATAGGCTAAAAATCCCTCACATGGATTGAGAAGATGTTTCTTCATTCATCACAGCTCTTTTACCTTTGGGATCTGGACAATATATTGTCTCAACAAATAACAATCTTGTGCATTTTGGGGGTAATAATCTGCTACAATTGTAAAAGCTGCTCATCTCGCTTTGACAAAAAAACAGAAAAATGGTATTAACACTGGTGGTGCTTTAAGATCAGTTATATTAATGGTAACTACTTCTATAATGACTAGAACACAAATCAAAACCCGTATGTTGTTTTACAAATATGTCACGTTAAAATATATATATTTATATATGTTGCTCCTCATGATTTAGGAACTCTGAATCATACCATGGGCACTGCAGCCCTCTGCTGGGCAACTAGTGTAACAAAATGTACAGTGGTTTTGAAAGTCTTTGCTCTCAAACATCAAAGGAGCCGTGGGGGGATGGATAAAGCAGAGCCAACCAAAATTAAATCCATCAAAGATGGAGGTCCTGTGGCTGTCAAAGAGATGCATGGTTGGGATGCCAGCTCAGCTCTTGATGGTGTGGAACTGACATCTAAGCTATCAGTGAAGAGTCTGGATGTGATCCTAGATCATCCCTTTCCATGGAGGCCAAGCATCGGCCAAATTTCTACGTAGTTCTTCCACGTAGCCATGTTAGGCAGCTGGAGCCCTACCTGTTCCACCCTGACCTAGCCACAGTGATCCTTGCAATGGTCGCATCCAGGCTGGATTACTGTAATTCACTCTTGAAACTGATCCAGAAACTTCAGGTGGTGCAAAATGTAGCTGCCCAGGTCCTTGCTGGGATGCCAGCTTTTGCTCTGTCAGCTGCATGGACTCCAGGTGGAGTCCGAATCAGGTTCAAGGTTCTAGTACTAACATTTAAAGTCCAAATGGTCTCAGACCTTTGTATGTATAAGTCTGCCTCTCCTCATATGTCCACAAAGAGCAGTATGCTCAGCAAACGACAACTTACTGGATAAAGTAAGGGTAGCCCCCACCTCAACTTTATTATATTGTGAATACAGTGTACTGTAGAACGCAGTTTTTGAGACAATATTTAGTACCAGCTGAGAGAATGTAGGGATGGTATCTGCAAAAACAACAAAGTATATTTCTTGGGGTTTCATTCACAGATCAGAATTTGTTCTTACTGTTTGTATTATTGCAATGTATTATGGTTTTAATTTATTCCAATTTGCCTAGGGTTCCACTTTGATAAGGAAATAAGGCAGGTCAAAAAAGACTAGTTCATATTCAACAGTAAACTATGTTTTGTCACAGATGTAATTAATGAGATCACCACATATAAGAGAAAAAGAGAAACAATATTCATACAGTGAACCTGAAGCCCCCTAGGATTGTATGCGTAGCAGTAAACCAAGATTTGTCATTATGTCAGAACCATGCCTATGTCAAAGTGTAAAACACAAAGGTGTCATCTAGCCAAAGTCAAGTCCAATGACTAAACTGGGAAGTTTTAAGCATCTGCTTAATCCTGCTACTTAACTAACCTACTGAAATGAAAGGAACCTAAATTGTTTGATTTTGGATAATATCCTAATACATTTACAGAAAAAGTAATATAATGCATGCACAAGAAAAACAGCTACAGTAACAAACTTTTAAAAATTCTCTTTACTCTGATTTATTAACCTCTAAAGTTATTAAAGTTAGTACAATGCATTGCATTGGGTGAGTAATGTATAAACAAAACCTTTGAATTTTCATCAATTTGTCAATATTTTATAAAGGTTGTGTTGGTTTTACTTTACTCAGTTACTCTATTATCTTCTAAATGGTGAGATAATTCTGTAATATTCAGAGAGTAGATGTTAAAGTTCTACAGTATTTTATACAATGACACTATAATATATCTCATTCTTTTCTTGTTTAACCTGCTGGAGAAAAATTAGAGACATCATAATGTTGCTCACTAAGGTGTTTTCAGCAAATCAAAAACACATTTGTTTTCTCATCGCTGTCACCAGAAGAGGAAGTACTACAAGAAGCAACCAGGCAGTCCTTCATCCTGTGAGTCCAACCAGATATTACATTTATTTAAAGTTACTTACTACCCTGTTTCTCCAAAAATAAGACATACCCTGAGAATAAGACGTAGTAAAGGTTTTGCTGAAATGCTAAATATAAAACATCCCCCGAAAGTAAGATGTAGCAAAGTTTTTGTTTGGAAGCATGCCCGTCGAACAGAACACCAGAGCATGCAGCTGTGGAGTGGAAAAATAAGACATCCCCTGAAAATAAGACATAGCGCATCTTTGGAAGCAAAAATTAATATAAGACACTGTCTTATTTTTGGAGAAACACAGTAGATGTACCCAATTAGGACCATGGTTGAAGGGAAGGCTAAGCCCTACTCAAATTGCATGCTTGGAAAGTGACTGTAAAATACTCAAAACATCATCAGGTTATATCATGAGAATGTTCTAATCAGAATTTTGTATTTAGTATAAGGAAAGCACACCTTCATGTGTAAGTGGGCTTATTTTACATCAATGAAGCTGACAGCAGTACACATTCAACACATTCGAGAAGTTAAACTCCTAACAGAGTCACTCAAGGCAGAATTGTCACAGCTGAGACATCAGACTAAGCTGCATTCATCTATTTCCGGAATCAACGACCACATCCGCAAAAAAGAATTGACAGTTACAATGGTGATGGAAGAAATCGTTGAAGGGCAGTAGTAGAAGGCAGAGGCGTAGCTGGGCCAAACTGCGCCCAGGGTGGACTCTGTGTTTTCCCCCGCAGCACCCTGCCCCCCCCACCCCCCGTGTCCCCCACTTACCTTAGTTCGGCTTGAAAAAGTTCAGGCTGAAAAAAGCCCTACTTGGGGCTCGCAACGTCTCCTGGGTAGTGTAGTTCCCACTATGGCTTTTTTCAGCCTGAACTCCAGCCCCCTTATAGCTTCACCTCTGGTAGAAGGTGACTCTGGTGAAGGATTTAACATAGAAAATGGCAGTGCTACTTCAGTTAACCCTGGCTAGTACTGTGCGGAAGAAAGAAATGGTAAACCACTTCTGATAATCTCATACCTTAAAAACACTACTATGGGACAATCCAAAATGAAAAAAGACAGAGTGCTAGATGACAGGACCCCCAGGTTAGATAGTACTCAATCAGCTACTGGAGAAAAGTATGCAATGAGTACAAGTAGTGCTATTCTTAATGAAGTAACTGGATTGAAGCTGAAAGGATGTTTATTCATTGAAATGACTGGATGAAAACGGCAAGTCCAAGCTGTTTGATACATATAATAGGAACATGGAACTTGAGAAGAATGAATCAAGGGAAGTTTGAAATTGTAAATCAATAAATTGAACATTTAAACTTTTTGATCCTTGGAGTGAGTGAAATAAAGTGCATTTAGGATTAGTTTAGGATAAAGGCATATTCAGTCAGAAAATTACCAAGTTTTTTACTCAGGAAATGACAAATAAAATATATGAAGTTGATCTAATGGGCAAGATATAGAACAGGGGTAGGGAACCTTTAACACTCAAAGAGCCATTTGGACCCGTTTTCCACGGGAAAAGAAAACACTTGGAGCCGCAAATAATTTTTGACATTTAAAATAAAGAGAACACTATATATATTGGGTTTTTTTAACCTTTTACTCTGCTCATTCTGAGAAGCGCATGGATGCGTCCGGCAAGGATGGGGCCAGCGGCTCGGCTTCGCCGGCCGCCGGGAAAGCGCCCGCCCCGCTTGAACAGGGCGGGCGAGAGGGGAAGCCCGCAGCGCGGCCTAGCCAACCACGGGCAGTTGGTGCGCCCGCCCTGCTGCCTGGAGGGCGGGTAAGGATGGGGCTGGCGGCTCAGCTCGTGGAGCCGCAGTGCAAGGGCAGAAGAGCCGCATGCGGCTCTCGAGCCGCAGGTTCCCTACCCCTGATATAGAACAAGCAATCACAGGCTACAATACAAAGTCTGACTGAATAACATCGATCAGACTTGACTTCATGGACACTGGAGAGGAAGAAAACTGAAAAGACTGCAAGTGCTCAAGAAATTGATCATCCACCTAAACAAGAGGGGCAGATAATCATAGCAGACTGGAATACAAAAGCGGAAAACAAGGAAAAATCAAAACATTGTTGGAAAATTTGGGCAAGGAGTACTAAATGAAGCAGGAGAACAACGCATAGAATTTTGTGAAGACAACAATGTAAACACATGTTTCAAGCAACTGATTGTACATGCGGACATCACTGGGCAGGCAATACAAAAATCAAATAGACCTTAAGCAGAAGATGGAGATTCCCTATTTTCTCTGCTAAAACAAGATCAAGATATGAGCAAAGCTGCTGATAAAACATTTTGAAAGTAATTAATTCATGGGGTTTACATTAGGTAAAGCAACTTGGCAGCACTTACTTACACCCACAATGTGGTTTAGTGGTTAGAGAGTCAGGCAAGGATTTAACATCCAGGGTAAAATATCCTACTCTGTCCCAAAGCTCACTAGGTAACCTTGGGCCACATGCTTACTCTCGGCATAATCAACCTCGAAGAAGACAGGACTGAGCCACTCTGAACTCACTGGGGAAAGAACAAATTAAAAGTCTGCAAGATAAATTTTAGCACCATTACTACAGATTTTCTTATTCCTGCATGACTTATGCAGTCAGATGGAGATTCCAACCTGGGTCTTAGACCTTCAGGCCCTTCTGAAGCTCCAACTGCTGCACCACACAGGCTTTCATAGGATGCCTGCTGTTCAACAGTAGCAAGCAGCCAGGCCTAGATGAATCATGCAAGTCTGATGGTATCAAGTCTTACAATTGTTGCTGCCAGGCCTGGCCCCAATAATTCCTCCCTCAAAAAGTAAACCCAGCCCTGGAAAGGGTCCTGCCCCTCTCTGCATGCTCTTTACTGAGACAAACCAAATCTAGAATCCTCCAGTTGTCTAGAATTAAACCAGGGTGCAGTTTTGTGGTGTCAACCACTGAGCCAGACTCACTTGCATGGTAGGGAACTCTCAAGGACTTGTGGAGGGGTACCTCACTTTTCTCTCTCTCCTTCTCTCCACACTATTCCCTCTTTCCCTTCTAACAACCGCCATATCCTCTTCCCTTCCCCTGCCTCATTCTCTCCTCCTCAGCCATTCACCAAACTACCTTTTATCTGCTGACCATCTTCAGCTATATTTATTACTTACTTACTTCATTTTTATATCATCTTTCGCCACAATGGGGACAAAAGCAGCTTAAATTACTCTTCTCTGATAGAAACTGTTTTTAAAAACCTCATGTATTTTTTTTTTAGATTTCAGATTTTTCTGCAAACTTGGGGCATTGTTCAGGTTTATTGGAAGACCTGTCCTGCCCATTCACAGCTCCAGTCACTTAATTAAAGTATCCTCACATTTGGCCGAACTTGCTATTAGAATATATGAGGATGGAGGAGGAGGATTACAAATGTTCCACTATGGAGACCACATTCCACCACAAACCATACTGGAGGTATGTGCATTCTCTGTGCTTGCTCACAGACCTATGTTTTGTATGTGGGGCATTTAAACCCCACAATATATATTTTTAAAATGTCACATTTTTCTGTAAACAGAAACATTTTGTTTTGGGTAAGTGTGGCCCTGATATGCAGATTTAGATATTCACAGATGATGGCCATATGGCCACCATCTGTATATATATGATTAATTCATATGGTTGCCATAAGTTGGGACTGACCTGACAGTGTTTTACACAAATACACAGACAGAGAAAAAAAATACAATCCTTACCTCTCTAATGAAAATAAATCCAAATAGCAAAACAGGGAACATTTTCTGCCTGTGCTGTTGTCATTGCTAGGCAATACAGACATTACTTGGCTAAATGTATTAATGGTCTCACTTCACATAAGGCAGTTTCATCCACAAAGTGGACAGTAAAGGTACCCTGTTATAAATAGGGAAGGTTTTTTTTAAAAAAGAATGTCTAGACAGAAGCTGCCTAGAAAGAGAATCAAAACCCACAGATCTCAATGCCTATGCAAGAAATAAGATTTGGATAACATTACTCTAAATTAAACAAATTTTCACAAGCCACAAGGAGGATCTAATACAAGGAACACTACTATATTCAGCAAATTGGGTAACTACCTCACAAAATCCTATTGTGATTTAAGATATTTTATACACACCCTTTCTACTTTGAAATGTTGTTAGAACTGTTTTGCAATTATTAAAATTGCCACAAACAAAAACTAAAGCAATGAGAAAAAGTGGCAGAGCAGTACCCAATTTTTTTAATGTCAGCAGTACAAGTCAACTATTATTTAAGAACTAAACTGGCAGGCATCTTACTCTGAAAGGAAACTAATCCTTTGCAACCAATTGAACATGAGTGAAAAAATTAAAGTATGGAACAATAAAAGAAATAAAAATCCTTGGCTTGGATCCACCAGAGAATTTCCATACGAAAAGGGATTTCCACAAGCAGAATGTGATTTCCTTGCCTCCAACTGAATCCCAAAATACCCACAGAAATGCTGTTCCTGGGAAAGGGGAGATTTTAAAAATTACACCCTGAAGGCAAAAATCCTTCTATTTTTTTGAAATGTTCCATTGAATCCAAGCTTATTTCTTATTCAATGTTGATTTGGAAATCAGAAATTTTAACTTGTAAATTTTACAAAGAAACTATTTAAGAAAAAGACTGAATGTGCAAATCAATTTTTTTTAAATCTTAGCAGATGATACCATGTAATTTGTTTAGTTTATTAGTATTGTGTAATGAAAACAAACATGGGGGGGAAACCCCTATGACTAGAGCACCATGAAAAGCAGGTAAGAATCTATTAACTATAATTACAATGTCATTTGGCTGTGGAGAAGCGGAATCGAGAGGAGAAGATATTAGAAATGCCAAAATGAGCCCTTACTTAACTGAATCAAATTAAGAAAAACAATCTGTTCTATCTTCGTTTCTTCTGTCTGGCTGCAACATGGCATTTTTTGCCAGATAACTAATCTTGTTTACAGCTAAATCCTCCTAGCTGAATCTTGTAGATACACACACATCGAAACATTAAAAAACTCAATAACTTCTGCTTTGACAAAAAAGAATAACCACGGGCTCAAAATAAGGTTCATATTGAAAGAAGATAATTCTGTTTACTTATGTTTTTCAACAAAAACACAGCTGAAGTATGGGTAACCAAGCTGGCCCGAACTAAAGAGATAGATAAATACTATGAAAAGTAGGATATGTCTTACCTGGATTGTTATTGGCATTATTTTTGGGTGGTCTAGGTGCTGGCTTGGGCAGAGCAGTTTCACTCAGAGCTTTGCTAGCAGCAGAATGATGAGCCTTTTTAATACTGCTTCCTTCAGCTTCCCATGTCTGCTCTCCAAGAGTCAATTGCACTGTGAACATCTTCAAAGACATAAGAGACAAATGTCAGTAAGATCAAACCTCATGAAACAAATCTCCTGCAAAATAACTGTGTTCCTAGATCTGTCATGAAAACGAAGCCGAAATACCAGGGGATGACTACAACGAATTTTGATTTAGGGATGAGGTACAATCACCAAATGTCTATATTTTCAGAAGTAGTGTAAATTGAACAGCTTTTGTGGCATATTTCCCACTATCACTGTGTGGATGTCCTTTGAGAAAAGGGAACTATTGATTTGTACATCAAGCCCACACTTCTGGCATGGAACAGCACCACATGAATGGGATAAATGTTATAACAGATATTTGAAGTACTACTGAAGTCAGATGAATGCACAGAATTTTTTTGTTAGACCTATTTATTTTTAGACCTATTAATAATCGGAGTCTAGTTCTGTCAAGGTCTATTTTTCTTCCCAGCAATCACATCTATTCTATAATGTACAACTGGAGAGACAGCTATAAACTTCTTTGTGTAATGAACCTAGTTTTTTCTCATGTTTAAAGCATTCACAGTTGAAGAACTAACAGTGCACTGCTTCATTTTTTTGACCTAGCTGATTCAGACCACTTAAAATTACTCTATCACAGCCTTGAAAATAAATATTGTATGGTTGGTTCTCCAAGCTCAATCAGCCAGCCCTCTCTGTGGCAACTCCTGGTTCTATGTTCTCCTCCTCCAAGAGCGGGGGAGGGGTTGAAGGGAGAGAAAACAGGTCAAATTTAAGGGATGTAAACAATGTCCTTTTAGAAATTTCTAGAAAGTAAACTCAAGAGGGAAGGTGGCCTGTATAACATAATCTTGTCAGATTTTGGAAGCTAAGCAGCATCAGTATCTATCTGTCTGTCTGTCTGTCTGCCTGCCTGCCTGCCTGCCTGCCTGCCTGCCTGCCTGCCTGCCTATTCATTCATTCAAACTTGATATACCGCCCCTTCGCCAAGGGGCTCTGGTGGTGTACAATCATTAAAACACAAAGCAATAAAATATCACATTAAAATTCCAAAGAAAACATCAATAAACATAAGATGACGACATCAACTTTGGCTCTAAAATCAGTTGGACCCTGTAATAACACCTGGGTGGTTCGATGGAAATGTATGATCCAATAATAGAATATGGAGCGCAGAAGATGGCACCCTCAATGGCTGACCTTACCAAAAGCTTGGAAGGGAGTACTTGGAAGGGAGATTATCAAGGAAGACTCTGTAGAGCAGCGGTTCTCAACCTGTGGGTCGCGACCACTTTGGGGGTCGAACAACCCTTTCACAGGGGTCGCCTAAGACCCTCGGAAAACACATATTTCCACCGGTCTTAGGAACTGGCATTAGGAAGGTTGAGAACCACTGCAAAAGAAAGGAAGGCAAAAGCAAACCACTTCTACATCTCACTTGTCTTGAATGTCCCTTACTGGAGTCACTATAATTCAGCTGCAACTTAATGACACTCACACAAAACAGAGTATGGAGTGATGTATGTGACAACTGCTACTTAGGACCAGGTATCAGGGAAATTGCAGTAAGCAGAAATTATTCTCTTTAATAACTAGTTTAGAAGTTGAAAAGAACAAAAATAGAAATGTTACCTTTGCATGAGCAGGTCCTCGTTCATTCAGAAGCTTATACAGAGGTTGAATTCTATTGAAACGTGCTAATTCATTTACCAGACACATTGGAGTTTTCTCTTTGGGGTTTGCCATGTTATCTTGGAAAGGAACTGTAAATAAGTAATTAACAAGCTTTTATACTTTTCAGACACTTGTAAAGAAGAAACAATAAAAATATGGTTCAATTAGAATATCTCAGACAATCTACTGTACACAGTTATTTTGAGTTATTACTTTCTATGACAACAGAAGTTCATACATTTTTATAACCGAAGTTTTCAGAAAATCTTACAATAAAAAATTTGATTAGAACATTCTAACTTAAGTTAATTACAGTTCTGAAATTTAGAACCTGTTTGTACTTTGCCTTTGTGTGTGTGTAAAGTGCGTTCAAGTCACAGATGTCTTTTGGAAAACTAGTAGTTTTCAAGGTGAGAGACTGAGGTGGTTTGATATTGCCTTCTTCTGCATAGAGACCCTGGAATTCTGTGGTGGTCTCCTATCCAAGTATTAACCATGCTTAGCTTCTGAAATCTGACAAGACCAGATTAGCCTGGGCCATCCAATACAGAGCCAAGTGTAACATTTACTGTTTTCCTGGTTGGCTCTCTCTTTACTCCTATCTAAGCATTCTAAATCTCTGTGGCTTAAACTCAAAAATGCTTGCATATCATCAGATTTGGTAATAGTTTATTTTCTCTGTATTTTCTCTCATCTCTCTCCCCCAAATTGTCTTCCTGTTCAACCTCAATACAAACTTTCACTGCAGGTTTACTTTCTGGGGCTTGTGTTTCAATGTAAAAAAACCAGGAATTACACTTTATTTACAAGGTACAAAAGAAGTACCACTTACTGCCAAAAGACTGAGACATTTTGTTCTAGAGGAGGAAATGCAGCTGAATCACATCCTGCAGTCTTAAACATTTCTACACAAATAGCAGTTTTGTGTAAACTGCCCATTGTGTGATTATTCCAATCACCCTAAAGATAATTACACAAATAACAAAAAAGTTAAAACCAATCACCCACTTACCCTGTAAGTTGTTACAATCCACTAGACCGGTTACAGAATTATTACAGTCAACGGCTAACTTGGGAACAGATCCATTCAAGGAGGGCTGAAGACCTACTGAACTTGTTGCCGTTACAGATGGGGCTAGTGTTGCTGGGATTAGAGTAGGCCCAGAGTTGCTCGTTGTGGTCTGCACTTTGACTTGTGCCATTATTATCTTTTTACTGAATAAAACCAATAACAAATACATTAAGGTGGTGGTGTTGCTTTTGTCCATTCTTCCATCCCCAAGAAAAGGTTAAATATGACCTGCAACCCAACCCCAGTGTTAAAAAAAAAAGGTCTTCCATTAATCAATTATTTAGTATCTGACCAACTTCAAAGAACAGAGCAGAATATATGAGTACCTGATACTGAGAAAAAATTGTAATACACCTAAATTAGGTATCCTTGCCTAGATTCTATTGTGATATTTACATCAGCTGAAAACAAACTCTCAATGGTGTCTTGTATATAGCAATGGTGAGAATGCACATGGAACTGGATCCAACCAGTTTTTCCCACAGGTGAAAACGGAAGGGGTTTCCAATGAACATCAAAACATATTTGGGATCATGAGACCCAATTAGGCAAAAGCCTATAGAACAGAAGCTGTAATAAGGAGGGAACTGACTGATACAGAGCAAAGAAGCTGGCTGAATCTGATGAAGAGTCCTCATTGAGAGTCAGCATGGTATATTATTATTATTATTTATTTAATTTGTATACCGCCCGATCCCCGAAGGGCTCCGTGTAGTGGAGCACTCCGTATATACTCCGTGTAGTGGAGCACTCCGTGTATACGAAGCACTCCGTATAGTGGTTAAGAGCAGGTGGATTCTAATCTGGAGAACCGGGTTTGATTCCCCACTCGTCCACCTGAGTGGCAGAGGCTTATCTGGTAAATCAGATGTGTTTCCGCACTCCTACATTCCTGATGGGTGACCTTGGGCTAGTCACAGTTCTTCAGAACTCTCTCAGCCCCACAGGCCTCACAAGGTGTCTGTTGTGGGGAAAGGAAGGGAAAGGAGCTTGTAAGCCACTTTGAGTCTCCTTACAGGAGAGAAAGGTGGTGTATAAATCCAAATTCTTCTTCTTCATCATCAGTAGCTGCTTCCTAACTTTAGTACTCCCATTCTACAGAAGTCTGACAAAGCCTGAAGCTCAGCTTATATTACAATACCTTAAACGGAAAGCATCAAGCTGTACAGAGCCTGGGTATTTTAGCAGCCAAAAATGCAAACCACAAAATTCTTGGTCTAGCTCTCATCTCAACCATGTAATTTCTTGGCTGCCTTAAGCAAACCAGTTTTCACCCTCATATCTGCAGCATGGAGATAATAATACCATCCTACCTTACAGAGTTGTTGCAAGGATTTCTGAGCTGGCATTGAAATTCCAAGGAATTTGAACATTCCAAAAGCCAGATATATCCTGTTCAGGATAAAGATGACAGGAGATTTGTGAATTCACCTGCCATTTTCTGGACCATCTTTGTTCTAGAATACTCCACTTGTGTCCTAGCGCCTTGGGGACAGAAATAGGCAGGAACCTGGACCCAAACAGAGCATTCCAGAACAAAGATAGTCCAGGAACTGGCGGATAAATTCACAAATCTCCTGTCATCTTTATCCTGAACAGGGGATGGATAAGACATAGTACAACAAAACTCACACAAATGAACACAAAATCATATACAAAAAAGGCGTACGAGAAGTTATACCTAGTGGACTATTTGGCCAAGCAAGAATTCCTTATTCAGTTAACACGCTTGAATATGCTGACCTGAATGTTACTATCACCCTTATATAAGAAAACAGAGGATATCAAATCAGGATTCACACAATCGGTTCTTTGACCTAGCAACAAGCAGGTTTGTAGAACCATGCAAATCAATGCCCATTCTCACTTAGTGCTGAACCATCCGATCCCTGAGAGGTCACACCCTCCAGGGATAATGCCCCAGGAAAGCCACTGAGCAAGTTACCCGTTTTCTGAGTCTAGGGATAAAACTAGGGCACCGTGGCAATGTCTTTTATGTTCTTTGGGGGAATGACTGTTAGTTAGAAGGACACTTATGCCAAGACACTTCAGTGGCACCAAACGAGGCCATTCCACTTACTGCAGGCCCTGCCGTTCTCCCTTCTCCAGGAGCCTTTGCGGCGAGCATCCCGCAGGTAGGGCTGGACCTCACCTGAATACCTGCTGTCCCTTTCCCGAAGGGCGGCTGACTTGTACTGCGAGAGAGCGGGCAACCCACTCCCCATCATTGGGGGGGGGGGGGCTCGTTTCTTGGGGCCGGCAGTGGGAAAAGAGAGACCCGAGGCGCAGCAAGTCACTCCTTCGGCCAGGCCTGGGTCGGCGCTGCCATTCCCCCCTTAGCCCCTTCCTTCCTACCCTCGGGACAGAAGGGGAAGGTGAGGGAGGCGGTGCCTCTCTCTCGCCTGCTGGCAGCCGCCACGGCGGCCGCTTCTCCCACTTCGGCCCACCCCTTTGCCCCGCTTAGTCTCGCCCAGCCCCTCGCAATACCTCAAGGCCCCTCCCCGCCCCCCCGGCCTGGGTTACCTGGATCCCCGAGACTCTTTGGTGCCGCCTCCCACATCGGCAAACACTCCAGAAAACTGACCCCGCCGCGTCTCGGCCGCCGCTGGCCCCAACCAACCACCTTACCACCCCCCGCCGGCCGGGCACGGCCGCAGGCCCGCAGTCGCCTCGGCTCTGCTCGGCCGCCACCCCAGAGCTGCAACCGAGGCCTCCCCGACCCATCTCGCTACACGGCCGCCCCGCCAGAGGCCTGGCTGCGCGGAACCCGCTCCATCGCTCCCCCCCTCTGCTGCCGGCACAAATGGCCCCGTCCGCACACCCTTCCCTTGCGACTCCCGGGCGATGGAGGATACCCCGCGCCGCCTAGTGGCGGCTCCGGATACGACGCCGTTGATGTTTTCCTTCGCCCGGAGGCTTTGTGGCCCTTGATCCAATGAATCAGCGAACGCCCGGGTTGGACTCGAGGATGTTGAGCCACATGGCACAGTTGCTGGCTTGTAGGACGGACACATGCTTTGCTCTCTGCATGCCTTTCGGCTGCTGCAAGGTCCCGAAAATGTTCTCCTCAGTCAGAAGTGATTTTTCTCTTCCACCTCCCCAGCATTAATGACATTTCCTGGCCCTCTGACCCTTTTCACAACTTTTTTCCTTCACAATTTTCCGCATGTTTTCCCCAGTTAGAGTCAGCTGCTGCATGTATCCGACGAAAAAGCTCTAATCCACGGAGGCTTTTGTTGAAATTTTAAAAAGTTAACTTTCAAGGGGAACTCATGTTTATTATTTGTTGATGAGCTACAAATGTTACCCAAAGTTGCCTGCGGCCGACAGTTTTGTTGCTTAACTAAAAGCATGATAATGGTAGAATTAAAATGCAAGCATTTGAGCAACTATCAGTGATGCTTTCCTGGGAATAAACCGCATTGAATGTACCTGAGTAGGGTTTGGAGTAGACTTGTTTAGAATAGCAGCACACAAATTGGGAAGTAAGCTAAATCTGATCCAGCCAAACTGTGCAACCACAAGAAAACCTCCACATGGGGGCTAATGGAGCTGTACCATAAATTAACATATCCTATACTCAGTTCTATCATCCTACGATAATGCCATACTATGAAGCACCACTTGTTTCACTGTTACTGAGCTGTTTCCTTTACAGTTGCTTAGCACAATTTGAATGATTTATGTTAATATAGTTATGTTAATATAGTAGTCAATTAAGTGGGCTCTTGGGTTATTCTTGAAACAGTGGGTTGGAGGGGAAACGTTACAAGGCACCAACTCTTGAGTCCTGAGTCAAAAGACCTATGCAATGGTGCCATGCATGGTACTTCATGGAACACAGCGTGACTTGCAATTTACAGTGCAGCCAATATGGTTCATGTATTTCTTGGGCAGATGACTGGCAAAAAAAGAGTTGAAAAACATTGTTCTATTCCTCCAGTCCTCCACTGGTGGTCTTCAGCTTTTTCATAATTGCAGGGGGGAAATGGTAGGACATATGGTAGGACAAAAGGTAGGGCTCAAAAGGAATAAATTGTGTCCCTTGCATTCCCTTCATTTTAATCACGTTTGAGAGCACGACGTAGCAAACTCAAGTTCAGTCATCAAGATTTCTATAGTGAGATCCACTACAGCATGTTTACTTCAGATCTTCTGATTGTTTAACATTAAGACAGTACTATTTTCATCTTAAGACATGTTTTGAACACTTTCTCTTCATAATGGTACCAAATATGAAACAAACTAGCTGGGTTGTGTAGATATATATCCAAGAAGCAACATTTACAAATGTGTACCCATGGTTTCATAATGTTTCATAAAAGCTGTATAAATAAATCAGTGGAGAAAAGTATATTCTTATTTCTTGGTCAAATGACTGGCAAAAAGAAGATACTGGTATAGTACACAACTGGTTCCATTTTTCCTGATTTTTTTCCTGCAGTTTCCTTGCTTCCACATACCTGTCCATGGCCCAATTATCCTTTATCTATTTGTCTAATGCATTTGCCAAATCTTGATTGCTCAGAAATGATGGAGGAGGCCTATCAGTGTGTCCACTCGTTGCCAGAGGCTGGCAGTTTAGTCCATCCAATTGCACCAAAAGTCACAGAGCATAACAGCTTGGCCTAGGGGGCTATGAAAGGGCATTTAGCTATCCTATCTCCTACATCAAGTTATCACAGTCAGATCAAATAATTCAATGAGGCAAGATAGGTAACAAAGCAGCATTTCTGGAGTGGCACAGTACTACATGAAAATTGTGGCACGTTGGATTTTTAAATTGAACTTGTGTACACCACAATTTGTACCCTGCAGAACTTGAAGACAATATTCTTTAGTGATTACTTTGAACTTAACGGAAACAAAATTAACAGATCATAAATTCCTTTTTGCACACTTTTCAGATGATGCTGCAGAACATGAGAAGTCAACAATAAACAGCCATTATTTGTCTTAGATACACACCGATGTCAGCCTGATGATTGATGCAAAAAGGACCAATGATAATCAAATATGATGCAGCAATACACTGTTGCCAAAGGAATGCATAACTTTGGGTCCTTTGGAGGCAGGTTTTCACTAATAATGTGGTCAATGGCTTTGGGAGGTGACAGAAATTATTCAGCATAAGTGTAGACAGTAGGTGCCGGATTACAACCCTGAAACAATTTACCCTTGTCAATGTCTCAGCCAACGTTTCACCTTGAGGCTAGATGAGATGCTGTACCTATAATGAAATCTACCTTACATGGTACACAAAGGAATGTTAGATACAAGCGATGCCATTGTATTGCACTCACCCAGCTCACAGCCACAGACTCTACTAACATCTCTAACATCACAATGAAGCTACTGTCTCATGCCTATGAGTAACACCCAACTTTCTGCAAGCAGAAGAGTATTTCAGAGAACTTGTTCATTGCATGATATAATGAAGCAGATGCCTTATTTCATTTGGTCTTTTTTTTGCCACTCCCATAAGACTAAGATACTAAATTTATCTTACATGGTATAAATATTACAAAAGGAGGTACTATTACACTCTAGAGCTCCCCTCCCCCCACAAGCTTTTTCTATGAGGAGCCTATCACAAGATTGGTTTTGGTTGTTTCCTGTTAAAACTATCCACTTTCATAGTGTTTCACAGTTATGCAACTGTGAGGTTGACTGAAGAGTTCTAATTCAAATGAGTTATTCTTCTTCTAAGGGCTGGAAACCAATGGCACACATAGATAGCCACCAGAAAATAGCTCATTCATGTTGCATTTCTTATTTAGCCCTATAATTTGCATTTGTGATGACCAATGGACAGAAGCATGGGGGGGGGGCAAAATAGTCCCAACGCCCACACACTCCCCCACTTACCTAAGTTCCTCACTCCTGCAGCCTGGTGGGAACCCTTCCTACCAGGAAGTTCCTCTCTCCTGCAACCTAGTGGAAACTACACTTCCCAGGAGCAAGGTCCTAGGAGAAATTTTCCAACCCCACCGGCGCGCGCCCAGTGCACGGCGCACACCGCCTCCCCTTATAGCTCCGCCACTGCCTATGGCTAGACACAAAAAATCTGAATGGAACCAACAATAAAACCATTCCCCATCTCTGTTCCATATCTTTAGCTGATGATACTAAGAAAATGTATGTGTCATCACAGGTAAGCGAAACAACCTATTATGGGAATTAATGCAATACAGTGAACACCCAGATTCACTCCTCCCCCAATAAGATGACGTCTTGGGCTCTCTGAAATGAAAGAGCTACCAAGGGAGAAAAGATAGCAAAGCAATTAATTCTTGTTATCAAGTTTTGCAAATGATAAAGAAACTGAATGATTCCCAGTTCACAAAAGTAATCCACAATGTCCTTTTTCCTGAAGGTTTTTGGAAAACAGTAAGGTTTGATTTAAACTATATCATGCCACTGTTCCCCAGTCAGCACCACAGCTAATTATTACTTTTGGTAAATACCAGATACTCACCATCATGTTCAGAAGCTTGACTGAGACAAGTGCAGAAGATCACAAACATGTATAGGATGTACACAGAGATTTTTCAAGAGGGGTCTTCAAATATACTTACATTGACCCAGTTCTGATGACAATGGAAATAAGAATGGGAATCTATCCACCTACAGCACAGAGAACACCCTGGTTGTGTATTTTTCTAGATCATATGACACATTTTTTATCTTTCTTGAACAACGACACAGAGAAGCATGGATGGAAAATTAGGAACAGTAGTACTTGTGAGTGGCATTTTATTTTGGGCTTTACAATGTATGAAATGTATTTCTGAGATGTGTAGCATCCATTTGATGGTCAAAGCCATCAATGTATTATAGGACCAAAGGATGCAAAGCCATAGAAAAAAGTAAATACACTAAAAACAGCTTTCTTGAAGTACAGGGCTCAGTAGGAAAGCTTCCTTGTTTAATGCAGCCTTTCCACCATCCAGAAATGGAGCACCCAACTATGCTGAGTTTGTAGGAACTTCTGAAATTGAGAACATGAAGTGAGAACCACAAAATGGCAACCATCTGAGCCAGTCACAAAAGTACTGGAAAGTTCCAAGTCAATCATCTTCCTGTACTAAAGGCAATGTTTGTATTGACATGAAGGTGATCCTTTCTCAGTTCTTTTAAACTACTTCCTGTACCAAAGAGGTGGAAGAAAGCAAGAACTGATTCATTGTTTTAGGAAAGAACAAGGTAGGATACAATGAAATACATGAATGGGCAGTAACTTGGGGGTTACTACTTCAGACCAACTCATTTTAATATTCTTTGCACTCATGCAAGACAACCAATTGGAGCATCCATAGGTGTCTGTTATCCCTAACCACATCTTGATGACATCTTAACAAGACTCAAGTAATACATATTAAAAATAGGGTTCATGCCATTTGCACCAAGGCAAAAGAGGTGCTGCATTTGAAAAATACTTTATTGAGGAATAAGAATACCTCATCAGAAGAGACATAAATACAAAAATTTAAGTTCATATTGGTAGACCAATTCAAAACTTTTCTGCTTGTAGGAAGTATAACATTTATCTTTCTAAGAAGGAAGAGACCAACATTTAAGTTTGATGACATAGTTAAGTATCACAGACAATAGCCAAATTAATTTTTCTTTGTGTCAGTATTTGTAGTTTCTAAATATTTTTCAGCAAAATGTTTACAGTGAGTTTCCAAGTCATCAGAATCAAAAAAAGCTTTTGAAACAAGTTTGTCATCTCTTTGGCCCGTTCCATACGACGTTCTTTAATGGAGGCTCTGAGACGGGATAAGCAACGCCGTCCCCAGGGAGCCATTTGCACAGGCGGCGCTGCTGCTAAGCAGCAGTGCCGACCTGGTGTTGCTCCCCCTCCCGCAGGGCGGCGTCAAGCCGCCCTGAAAAACAACCCTTTAAAGGGTTGTTTTTCCCTCAACAGCGATGTTCCCAGCGGGCGCCGGCGTGCAAACAGCACCGGGCCCGGGAACATCATGCTGTTTCCCTTCGCCGATCAACTCACCTTGTCCCCGTCAAATGTCGGCCTGCTGGTTGCCGAAGCCCCGCCCACGCTGTCCTCCCACCCCCTGGAGGTCAGAGGGCAGCGATGGGCGAGGCTTCGACGGCCAGCAGGCCGCACGTCGGTCGGGACAAAGCAGTGAGTCGGACGGGGAGGGGGGAAGAGGCTGACTCCATCGCGGAGCCGCCTGCCGCCTGCCCGGCTCTTTCCAGGAGGAGCCGTCCGCATGCTTGTGGCACGCGGTATCGGCCTCCGCCTCCACGCCGGCAGAATTCTTGCTGGTGTGGAGGCGCCTGGGGGGCCGTGCAGAAACGGCCTGTGTAAGAGTTTACCTGCTGACCGCTGATCACAATAAATAACTTCTGCACAGCATTCACCAAAACACAAGCCAGTACAAGATCCAGTTATATTGGATTCATATAGGTATTTTTTGTTTTTATCAGCAGCTTCTGTGAACTCACCTCATACAGGTACAAGTCCTATTGTGGCAACACATACTTATTGCAAGTATGTGGCTAATAATGTATCATGAGATGTGACTGTAGCCTACTGGGATCTCATGTTCATAATTGAAATTCTATTAAAGACATTTGAATGGAGATTCTTTAAAAATAGTTTTTAAGCAAACGCATCTACCAAGATGCAAAGAACTAAGCATTAATATGCTGTGTGAACACCAGAATATTCTATTTAAATTTCATTCTAGCCTATATTTCTGCTTCGGTGCAAGAACGACAGCATTTTTGGATAACAGCATTTAACACATTTAAAAGACACAGTGGTAAGCATAAAGAAACCCAGATACTTCAATGCTTGCTTAATCATTTCTATTTAATCCATACTGTGGTATTTATGTAAGTGAATCAAAATAGGTGCAACACTAATGCATGGATTTTGAGAATGTACATAAGGAATCTTTAAAAACCAATATAATCCACAGTATGGAATAATTAATTGATCTTTTAAATGCACAAATGAATCAATTCTTTCAGATGCATTAAAGTGTTCCAACACTGTGGACAAGAGAAAAAACTGACATGATTATACAGTTCTGCAGTATGAACAATATACATAGTTTTCCAACATATACATCAAGTGAAAAAAGTTTTGCGAATATGAAGATATGAGTGAAATATTCAGTAGTTACTGCTCATGCACACTATCAATTTGTAAATATATTTTAGTCACTTGTTGTAGATTAATTTACAAATGAAAATATTATAGAAGAAACTATAACAAGGAATACATGTCCTAATTCCTCAATAGTATTTTTGGCTTAACAGAAATTCAAAAGTAATACATCTCATTTTATAAAGGAGGACTGCAAACGGCTTTACACAAGTTTATATCCACAGCAGTGTAAAACTTTTTAGAGGCCAATAAAGATTCCCTTAACATAGAAAAAGTAACATTTACTTGTTTAAAACATCACCTATCACATTGATAGCTTGTAATTCAGTGCCACCAATGAACACCATTATATTCCCATTTGATTTCTACCCACCCCTGAGTTTATCAATTGTATGTTTAAGATATTTGCAAAGTACACTAGTATGTACATATCTATAAAATTTGCAAGTTTCTATACAGCAGTTAAAAATCTACTAGAACGATCTTCTGCCAACTCTGCTAGGCCTTTTCAAGCTTTGCTGATCTGGTTCTTACTTTAAAAATCAAGTAAGTTTTATTCAGTTCAGACATTCATTTATTTACTACTATGTTTTGATTTTTTGTTTAGTGCAACAGTAAGGCAACATTAAAAAAAGCATTGAAATAGAAAGTTTTGCATATGTGTAAAGGTAGTAAGTTTATAAAATACATCAGTGCTTCCTAAAAAGACAGCCTAGAAGCAGTATCATAAAATTACAGAGGTGAAGAACAATTCACTGCTATTTAACAATTGTTTTTCTGTATAAAAAAAGTAAATCTAGTTGTAATCAGACCTTTGAAGAAAAAACCTGGAAAACTGCTATGGCTGTATGGGACAAGCAAGGTAAGAAAAATATACTTTTGTCTAAACTTAAATAAAAAGATCCACACCTTTTTTTGTCAAAACAGTTCATCTCTGTCCAAAATGTATTTTTTTCCTTTATAATACAGGATTAAAAGACAAGATAATGTTTACAAGGTAAAGAAATAGTTTACAAGAAAATATCTTCTGACAGCTTTTCAGTGAAAATATTGTTTTATAACATTCAAACGTGACATACAACACAAAAGAAACCATGAACTCAAAACAAAAAAAATCCAAACATATAAATAAATGAAATATTGTGTAGGCAACAGGGCTCATGCTGAAGGCTAGTAGGAAATAACAGTGTGCAATCTACTTGGAAAACAGCTCTAGTGTACATATTAACAAGCCCATTCAAGGACTATATTGACAGCAAATCAGTTCCATCACTACCATCTGTTCCCATTTCCAGAACAAATTTTATCTTGATTAAATCATTCCCACCATATTTTAGTCATACCTTTGCTGCAGAAATATAGTGAACACACAAAGGGTATCTATCTCACCACAGGGGTAACATCATATATACCTCTCTGCTGATATAACTTGAAAGTCTTCCATGTCAAAATATTGACAGTTCCATAAATATACAATGATCTTATTAGTCCTTTAGCTAAGCATGTTTTCATTCACGCTGCTAGTCTTATGATCACAGTGCATCGAATCCAAATCTACACAATTAGGTGGCTTTCAAAATGATAAGTTACTTATAATCCACACACTTAAATCTTTTCATAGGCCCTATCATGCATCTACCTTTTCTTGTGGCAGGGGTATAGGTTTCCTGATACAATCTATTGCCGGCAATGGATGTACCAAAACCGTCAAGAATCATATTATTGCACAATATGTGAAGACGTAAAATTCTTCCAAGAGTTTATTTTAAAAATGGAATTCGGATATTTCCCAACACCTGCATTAATACTGTACGACTAAGAAAAGCATGTCAGTAGCGTGGACTGAACCAGCGATCAACATGCGCCCAGAATGCACACTAGTAAAAATGCAGTCAGAGGAAGTAGTCTTCATTGTCTATTGTCACTTCCAGTCAGAGGTTAAAGACTGAATGATCAAAGTGCTCATTTTCTCAGTAGGACTATCTTCTGTTAGGCGAATTTCAAAACGGTGGCATCAACACGTATCATCTTTAAAAGAACACAAACAAATATGTAGTACATACGCATAACATCCAACATATTTTAATAAAGAAACACATAGTGACAACACAGGTAAATATTTGATTTATTTGTTCAGTGGGAATTCAGAAATAGGAAATGCTAACAAAGATTGATCTCAAGTCATTGTACTGTTTTGTTCAAAGAAATTTGAACTGAAATAAATGAGCTCTAGTCAAGAGAACTGATTCTCTAAGGCCTTTTCCACATGCGTAGCTTATCACAGTGGCCAAACATTGTATCTTGGAAACGTTTTCTATGAAATCATTCCGTACATCCCCTTTCTGCATAACTGTCTTGCTGGCTGAGCCCAGCAAGATGGAGAAACAGGCACTGCAGAAGTGAGGGAACAAATGGCATATGCACCACCACACACTCAGGACAGAAACTGAGGTGCCTATGCAGCCAGCCACCCTTTCCAGGTCAGGATGAAGCTGTGTGGCTTGCACACTCTCATCCATGGCAGCACATGGCTTGCACTTAGTGCTCCACCTCACCCCTCCTAGCAGCAAGCAGAAATGGAAGGAATTGTTTTCATTCTTGTCCTCCTTCTCTGGCACATGGTTTAAAGCTTCGGGCGGTACACCCAGCACCTTCCTCAAGTTTTTCTCTCTTTCCCCTCCACACTTGTGGCAGATGAAGTAACCCCCACCATCCACTCTCATTAGCACTATTTTTATTGTAATTTGTGGTTACAGAGCCTTGTGTTTTTTGGGGGGAGGCATCCCTTAACTTGCTTAAGGTTTCCCTCTACCTAGCCATTCCTCTTCCCATCCCTCCTGCACATCCCAAAAGGCAGGTTGAGAAGTGACCTGTTTCTTTTCAGAAGACTGATACAGAAGCCTCCTTCTTCCCTGTCTTCCATAGAAAAAAAGATGCGCATTCTCCAGAACCGTGTAAAGAGCAAGTTTTCCTTTAAGGCTAGACGGAAGAATGTAGTTTCTGCAAAGGACAAGCTTGTCAGCAAGCAGTCCACTGCAGATAACCTGAATATGTTCATAGAAATGCTTGTCTTCTTCCTAAGACCCTTAATATATGAAACGACGTAAAAACAGAATTAATATTAGAAATGTGGCAAGTTCTGAAGGGGCCTTTAAACCCATGTTGCATTGTTAATAATTACAGCCTTGGATTTGGATCTGGCAGACCCCAATTTGAATCCCAACTCTGCCATGGAATCTTGCTGAGCGACCTACTCTCAGGCTACCCTACCCTACCCCCTCGGTTTTGTGAGGATAAAATGAAGGAGCAAAGAATGAGGTATGCTGCTTGGGTCCTTTTTGGGGAGAAATGAAGTTGTTGTTTTTTTTTTAATGTTGCTTTGGGAACAGAATCCCCACCCCACCTCAATTCTCCCAGCAGGGGCAGAACTGGGCATTTGCTTAGGGACAGAGAAGTATATGGGAATGAATTACACAGTTCAGGATAAAGGGTGGGGATTCAGACAAGATCATTCTAATAAATCCTCAAGAATTCATATGATTATGCAAAAACAAAATATTTGCACTACTGTGGCTCTATGGAACGTTGGATCTGTAATGTTTAGTATGTAGCCTCATTAACATGGAGCTGAACTTTCATTTCATGGTGAATTTGTAGGGGTTTATACATTGCCTATTTTTTGGACTACCAACACTGCAGAATGTGAGATGTGAATCACTGAATAATCAACTGCTAAAATGGCTCAATTCAGACAACATGTTGAGCCATGGTTGAGGAAACTTAGCTATGGTTTTGATATTATAGGAATTGACTGTCAAGAGTTACAGCCATCACTCAAGATCCAAAGCCTTTTATTCCAAGGAAAAAAATTAATGAATTTAATGAACCTGAAAGCTGAGAAGATGGAAAAGGAAAGCAGATATTGCATGTTTAAATACAAACCATTCTTTGAGTTCTAACCTACCACTGTTTTGATTTAGGCCTCAACAACTCAGTTTGATTGCTCCTGAAGGATAGCCTCTGTTGGGTTTAGGTTTCTCTTGATCCCAACATTCTTTGGCATCTAATAAATCTAAGTACTCAACACTATTAATTTATCCACACATGGAGACTTCACAGTGCTTTTCAACCAGTTCTTTGCTGTTTCAAACTTCTCTCTAACCACCTAAATTTGGTTTTCCCACTAGGAAATGCTGCTTACTCCCAGTAACACATTGGGACCCTTATATATCATGATCACTGGCTTATTTCACATGCAGATTAGCTTCCTGTACTGTAACAGATGGAAACAATGTGCATATTTTGCAACTAGAGCTGAAATATGTGAAACTAATTTAATTGCTTCCTACTACTCTGCTCAAATGTGGAAACCTACTGTGGCAAAATAGACTTTTTGCATTGGAGGGATGCTCTAAATTTAGATGAGTAGATATAAGGGATTTATTTCTATATATGGTTGATGACCCATTTCAAGGTAAATGCTTACCATGATACCACCATTTAGTTTTCTTTGGATTTTTGTTGCATGTTCTTACATAAAATGAATTATCTGGTGGTCGCCTCTGAAATAAAGAAGCCAAAATGTTTAAATGACTAGGATATTACAGAATGATAATATGGTTTGCATGCATTCAAGAAAACAATTGTGCAGATAGAGAGGTACATTACCAATTTCTTTGGAAAAGAATCCTCAAAATATATCTACAAAAACTAGATAAATTATGGACACGAAAGTTAACCTGCTTGTTAAATAATTTTAATCTTTACTTTTTTTTAAAAAAGGTACTAATGTCATTTTAGCTGTTACCTTTTTAATAAAAAGAAGTTGTACACATCAACTGTAAGAATAGCTAAAAAACAACATAACTGGTATAGCACATAGGCTGAAAATGCACCGCTCCAATTTAGATGCCCAGATTCAACTCGCAAGTCAAAACAGAGTTTCACAAAATATGGTCCAGACCAGCAACAGCCCTGATGATTTAATTTTGGAGCACAGGGGCAGTCCACACTACCCTAACAAACTTTTGAAAAGCTGATGGCATAGAGAAGCAGACTGTCCCATTCTAAAAAGACGCCTTGCATCTAGTGCTAAAATGAGTGATTACCTATATTGTCACTGAACTGATTGACTTTAAGAAAGTAAATTCAACAATACATTATGCTCATGTTCTGGCCCAACTTGCTAAAAAATACACATCTCAAAAGAAGAGAAAGTTATATGCTGAATTTATTGATTTACAAGCTGCATTTGACTCATTCTCTCACTGGTGACTATGAAAGGATTGAATTTAATTAAGTATCGATTATGTATCCTTTGAACTGAGGGTTCACTATGACCTCCAGGTCATATTTAACTAATTCGGTTGTAGTTACCAGGAAGTACACCAGAGACATGTGCTGGCCCCACAGACCCTTAATGACCGCCCTTCAAAACTTACTGTGGTAGATCTCCATGTTCCTAAACTGTCAGTACTTATCTTTCTTTATATTGATGGCGCTGTTTTACACTCTCTCTCTCAGTTGAGGGTTTGGGGTGAACTTCAAAAATCTTCTCTATTAAATTGTCAAATCTCTTCACATGAATTATCATAAATCCTAAATAACGATTTTTTGTAAATCTAAAATATTTAAGACCTGGCTTCTTGATAAACATTACCTTGAGCAGGTCTATTTGTTTAATGATCTAGGTTTACTATTCTGTGCCATTCCCTCACAGACTCCACATTTTGCTATATCTTATGAAAACCACTGTGGCAGCAAACCAAAGATTCTTAATCTGTGGTAGGCTGCACATCCCATCAGCTTTATAGGCTTTTTCGGCAAAAAACTCCTGTCAGGTTCCCATATGGATCCAAACTTTTTACTCTGCTATAGAAGTTATTCAGTCATCTTTCCTTCATACACAGTTCGAGGCCGCATCAGTTCCCTACAGGAAGATGGTTCACCAAATAACATTTTAACTATTTTTTCTCCTTTCATGCCCTCTCTCTCATCCCTAGACTTGGCTGCACTGACCCATTTAGCAGTGATCAGAACCAGCTTGTGGACTCCATGATTTGCACAATTAGACTTCTTGGTCCCAAATTTAAGTTGCAGATTAACAGAGCTTGAATTAAAATGAATCGACTGGAACCCTCCAATATAAGATGCTGAATGAATCTTTGTTGCCCTATACTTGCGTTTTCAGCATGTCATATTTTGTTGTGAATAAGTATTTATTATCCCTCACAGATCCCTCATGTCATCAGCTATTTTCTTCAGACTGTTCCAATATACTACTAATCACAGATTTATACAGTAGATTTTCCAGTCTTCCATGTGGGCAAATGATGTGCCCATGTGGGTCTGAGGTGACTGAAACCCTGGAATATTTTTTTCTTTTAATGAAAACTCTATGGCAGTTTTAGAGCTTCTTTGATAATCACCTTTCTTGCAATATTTCCCAACTGTCTGGATGACTACCATATATTTACTCTTGTTTCAACATGAGTCCTGGTAGCTCTAAACATCCAAGTTAATACCATTTCTTCAGTCTTAGAATAACCAAGAAATAAGCCTGATGGGCTTGCAGTCTTTATGGATTTTAATCCATGTTACCTTTAAAAAAAACTGTAGCTCTTTCTCCTTTATTTTCAACACTGGGTCTCTGCCCTGTGAATTTTAACCTAATCATTTATACAGTCTAAAATCAAACGTGCTATATATAAATAAATCGGAGTGCATGTTCTATTCATACTTGATACATACAATGGTGTTGTAAAAGTGGCCAATACATTGAAAACACTCTGAAATATGCTGGTAAAATGACAAATCATCAAATCATTCCTTCATACTATTAACTGCATGTTTAAGTTAACACAACAGTAGATCATTTATACAGAATGCTAATCCACAGTTATTGAACATACATCTTAACAATGTCCTAGAGCTTTTGCTTTGTGACTTGTACAACATGTTCATTCCTAATATAGTACACCCAGATATCTCCCTAAAAGTACAGACAGAAGAACACCATATCAAGCCAAGTTCTTCTACATTTGGGAATTAGTAAATTAGTCATATAGTTGGATGGCACCAATTTGGCCCTGAGAAAAATATATTTTCTGACAAAATTTAAATGATGTTATACTTCAACATCCCAATTATAGATTTAGCTTTTAATTAGCCAAGGGCTATTAAACTATTAGGAGATTATCCAAGTCAATAATTTATCTGAAATGGTCCTTCATTGTGACCTAAAGGAGTTTATTAGTGTCAGAAATGTGACCCCCCCCCCACCCCCACAGGAGACAAAATAAGCTATGTGAAATATCACTGTAAAGAATAGAATTTTGAAACCTTCAAATTCATATTTTAAAAACTTCAGCAACCTTTTAAAGTAAGAAAACTAGCTTCAAATAGAACATGAAGAATTAACATTTCTGAAGCGGCAATGATGAGCAAGCAGCTACATTTCTTCCAAACTCCATGCCTATTATAACACAGAACCTACTCTGTAGCTATTAGAATATAGAATCTTATCACACTGACAGACGTATGGATTTCCAAAGTACTACAATGGTGGTTTCCACATGGGCATGGACTAATGTGGTTTGCATGCTGTGGTTGCTTATGAGTGTAGGAGAGTTTTCTATGTGGCAAAGTTTCCCTGCCCCAGGCAGCAGCCATCTTTTCTCCTCAGGCCACTGGGTCTTTCTCCTACAACCCTCTCCAATCAATATTCCTCACAGAACACTCTGTACCAATTGTAATTTCCAAACATTCTTCAAAGACAGCTCCATTGTAGTAATCTAATCTAGGTGTTACCAAGGCATGCACCATAGTTGCAAGGCCTTTTTACTCAGGAAAGGGTGGCTTACCAGCCAACTATTTTTTAAAAGAAGCTCTAGCCCAAGTCTTGTCAGGTTCATCACACACCTTTCTCTATTGTTGCTTTGTTTCCCTTGTCTTTTCATTTTTACAATTCTGTTGAGACTCTCTGAAGAGATGCACATTGAGCATCTTTGGCATCTTGAGAGTTCACACAATAAATAAGTCATCGGAATCCAACAGAGAACACTGTTTTCACCTACACAGTAGATAATGAACTTTGAGATTCAATAAGATGGGTGATCTTGAGAAGCATAGCTCAGTCATAACAAATGTTAATTCTTCTGAAGTGCCACAGGACATACTTTTGCTGCAAAAGATTAATGAGACTGTTCATCTGGATTTCTGTCTCAATAGATTTTATTTCTAGAAAAAGGTGACTCTGGAAAATATTGTTCACACACCTAATGTGGATTCTTTCATTTTAAAGTTGTTACCACTACACATAACTAATCCAGTAATTGAAATTCACATACTTTCTTAAATCTTGTTTCTTATTTACTCCCTACAGAAGAGAGTACTTTGCCTATTCAAGTCTTGATCCCTGCAATATGCATATCTGATTCTAACAGAACACTTACCTTTCAACTCTAAGGCTATTTTGGAACGTCTAAAAACTTTCATTAATAAGTACTAGGAAAATCTCAGATAAGCATTTAAGATCTTATCGCTGTCATTTACTTTATAAATTTCAAGGTTATTTCTGAAGTCATACCTTTTCTTTGCAGCTGGAAAGCATGCTAATAATGCTAAGACAAACTGATTGCACCGAAAGAGCTGGAGACCAGTCTTCTGTTAGAATAGATAAACAGATATGTCCGTTGCTATAAACATGAGGATGAACCGGAATATTTTCACCAGTAAACATGACCTTTAAAAAAAAGAAAGAAACAAAAGTCAATCAGTGTTTGAATCCAAAAATTAGTTAAAGAACACTTCTTTGAGGACTGCACTCTGTCCTTATAGCAATTATATAGAATTTCACATTTATTAGGTCCACTGACTTCTGCGGGATCTAAAAAATGAAAGCATCTTAAATGTGAGAAAAAATGTATGGAAAAATGGCTAGTGAACTCTTGAAAAAAAAGAGCAGAAGAAGGTAAAAGCGGCCACATTTCAGTACATCACAAGTGATACAACAGTCTTCTGAAGGCCTATGGTTGCTTACTTGGTATATTATTCAGTGCATTTATTGATGTACTACAAAACAAAAGCATTTAAAATGAAGAAAAACTGATTTGGTAAAGTGCCTAATAAACATGTGTTTTATCCCACCAACTTCCCCACATTCCCCCTTCCTGCAGCAGTTCTTTTTTACTCTAAAGAAGCTGAAGCTGCAGGTCACAGGGCCTGCATAGATGAAAAGACAGAATGCAAAGAGATAAGTCAGTAAATGGGGAAATTGGGCAAAAAAACCTTCTTTTCTGCCAGACCGGCCTCAGTGCAAACAGGAGTAAGTGATGATTTCACCTGATTCCTACTTCTCCCTGCAACCCTCTTGCCTCATATTACTTTTTGCATAATTTTTGAGGATCAGAAGACATTACTGGAGAAAGAATAACACAGGGAGTAACATCTGTCCACCAGCTGGCAGTTGGTAGGATACAACTCATACAGTGGTTAATCCTGCACACACCAACAAATGCTGCTTACTAAATAGGAAGCAAAATAATGTTATTTTGATTATGTTTAATCTAAATTAGGGCCTGTCTTAGCACAGAGATCTTCAGAGCAAACAGGATCCTACTGGAGTCTTTGGCAAAGTTAATTAGAAGGTGTTCATATCACAACTGCAGTACCTGGAGGCAGTCTGCAGAAATGGAAGTAGTGAGGAAAGGATATCTCAAAATGCTAACAGGCAGTTTCATCTCCTATTCAGCATGTGTACAGGAATTTAAGTAAAAATGCAGAAGCCATTATTATACTGATAAAATCTAGCCTCCTTCCCTCTTGGCTAATTCAGTCTGCCATTTAATTCACTTCGAAGCAAAACCCATGGCCTAGATAGATGCAATACATTAAACTGACTGGCCCCAGTCAAAAGGAAAGTAAAATGGTCAACTGCTTCTCTATGGTCCATCATAATTGATTACAGTCTCTAGTATCTGAATTTTTAGCTTGAATCAGCCCATAAAAACATTTAGAATTCTAGGTTCCGGGCTGGGCATGCCTCTCTGCTTCCTCAGAGCGAAGAAGAAGAAGAAGAAGAAGAAGAAGAAGAAGAAGAAGAAGAAGAAGAAGAAGAAGAAGAAGAAGAAGAAGAAGAAGAAGAAGAAGAAGACGAAGAAGACGAAGAAGAAGAAGACGAAGAAGAAGAAGAAGAAGAAGAAGAGGAAGAAGAGGAAGAAGAGGAAGAGGAAGAAGAGGAAGAAGAGGAAGAGGAAGAGGAAGAGGAGGAGGAGGAGGATTTATATTCCCCCCTTTCTTTCCTGTAAGTAGACTCAAAGGGTGGGTGGGGCTGAGAAAGCTCCAAAGAACTCTAAAGGTCACTCAGCTGGCATGTGTTGGAGTGCACAAGCTAATCTAATTCACCAGATAAGCTTCCACAGCAAAAGTGGCAGAGCGGGGAATCAAACCCAGTTCTCCAGATTAGAGTGCACCTGCTCTTAACCACTACATCAAGCTCTCAGTGGGGCATCATGCAATGGTGGTCCTTCTTCCTTGCAAAGTGGCAGCCAGGGCCAGGGTGCCCCAGCCATGTGGGACTTGGGGGAAAAGCCCTGGCTTGCCCCACCGCGTTCCATGCCTGGTTCCAGCAGCAGTTGGGTACACTTCATCATGATATTGCAAAATTGTGAGTAGGGTCCTTTCCTTCCAACTAAAAGCTAGCAGCTACAGATTATGAAGACTATTCCAGCATATTCTAGAATTTAAAGCAACATAGATGCAGTGGCCAGGCATATGTCACTAGAACACATAATGTTAATGACCTCTGCCTGCTTCCAATAATACTCCAATAATACTCCAAAACTTGTGGTCATAAAGAAATTAACACCTTTGACCTATACTGAAGCACACTTTAAGATCACATGGACACATGAAACTGCCTTGCATTAAATCAGTCCATTGGTTCATCAAGGTCAGGATTGTCTATTATGACTGAGAGCAGCTCTCCTAGGTCTCAGAGGCTCAGGGCAGCTGCCAGGATCCCACAATAAGGATCTAAACTCTATATCTTTCTACAATAATTTGTTATTCTGTCTTCACAAATGGAGCAAGTGTAATATCAACGAAACGATAGATCTGAGATATGGAATTATTTATCACTAACTGTATTAACGGAATCTTTAGGAAATGTATAGGCTACCTCTCCAAAGATGGCAAAGGCTTGAATCAGAATAGAAATACTGTAATTAATACATACAGCCAACAATAAATGCTAAAAACAAAATAATAAAAACCACCAGAAAGTGCCGGCAATAAAATGGTTGATAGTGCCATGAACAGGCACAAAACGATATGTTATTCAAAAGTTATACAAAAATAGCAGTAATCACAGCAAACGGTCCAGAGGATAAAGGCAATTCAAAAAGGGGATAGGACAAGAGAAAGAAGCCCATGCAAGGAAATATGTTCTGTCTTAATATTTCCAAAAGTACTTAGACAGGCCATTCCCTAGTTACCACAAAGTTCAGCTCTGTAGATAGTGGTACAGAGGAGTCATGAGGAAGATCTTAACTGGCTAACTGGATTATATGGGAAGTACCCAAGTCTGAAGCGATTCAGGGTTTTAAAGAATCAGCAATTTGAACTGCGTCTGAAAACATACAATCAGCAGCACAGATCTTTCAAGTACAGGCATGAATACAACCCCTAAACCCAACCCCTGACAACTGCTTGGCTACTTCCAAGCGAAATTTCTGGACAGTTTTCAAAGGCAGGCATACAAAGTCCATTATAACAGTCTACCCAAAATCTAATCAAAGCATGGACCCTAGTGGCCTATGATGCGTTTTAAGGAACAGTCACAACTGAAGTATCCTGCTGACACTTTGTGGTGTTTGTTATACTTATGTTTCTTGATTCTGATGATATGCCAGGCAAGATTGTGTGTAATTGGTTCTAAATAAATAATAATAACTGAACAAGAACATCAGGGACCCATTAATGAGATGCTACCAGCATTTAGAAGGTGATGGGTGGGAATGAAGAATCTCTGAGAAGCATCTTCTCGCCACCACCATAACCGGGTTTACAATCCCTGCTTTTCAGTACATTGTCAAATTTCAACAGATATAGCTGTATTAGGTTAAACTTCATCATGGTGGACAGGGGTAAAATAAATCCAACAGAATGCTGCAACTATTTATTTATATGCTGCCCCCCACCGAAACTTGTATCACAGCAACTATCTTTAATTAAAAGTGCAAGTTTAAACTGTAAGCAATTTTGAAGTCTAATAAAAAAAACCTCAGCAAGTCCGAACAACAAAAACAGCAGTTTTAAAACTTAAGCTAAACAAAGAACATTGCAAGTTACCTGAGGAGAGTCAAATGGGTATCGACTGCTGAACTTAAACAGCAGCTGAAATTTCTCCCCTTCATATAATGTTCCGGGAGCACCTTCCATGTCTACAATCCACCTTTGGAAATAAAAAGCACAAGAGCATCTCTTAAAGCCCAACAAGACAACAGAATTCACCAAACTAGAATTCACCAAACACTAGAATATATTTCAACATTATCGCCAAGTGTACAACATTCACCACATGTCTTATCACTATACAACTACAACTTATTCAGCCAATTATTCCCAGTGTTTCAAGAGTCTCTTTCATGAAGCGTTGCCTTGAAAATTAAGACAGTTAAATCAATATGGGTGCTCAAAAAAACTTCTGTCAGTGTCTGTCAAGGCACTATAACTGACCTAATATTAAAGATAAACAGATTCATCTACCTTAATGTAAGTCAACTTGCCTTGAAGAACAGTAGTGCTTGAAACACATTATAAATAAAGGATACTTTTTAAATAGAATGGTTGCTTAGAGATTTTTCCCCAGCACTTTTTCCCATTTTTGATTTTTTTTGTTCTGATAATGTTATGTGGCTGTGGCTCTATCATGGACTAAAACAAGAGTCTCCAACAGGTTCCTGGCAACCTACCAGCCATTCTAAGGATGCTGCAGAAACAGCTGCTGCAGCAGAAAAACTCATGTATCCATTATTATTATTATTATTATTATTATTATTATTATTATTATTATTATTATTATTATTATTTATTTATTTATTTAATTTGTATACCGCCCGATCCCCGAAGGGCTCCGGGCGGTGAACAACATTCACTACAACATCAACAGGAGCGGTTAGGTACATTAAATATAAACACATGAGGCTCACATCCCATAAAATGAAGCTTAAAAACTCGCTTAAAACAGCAAAAAACCATAACCCATAATAAACGGCTTCCGACCCCAATTTAAAACCTACCCCCATGGGGGGGGGATGGCAGGACCCCTCAATATGAGGGGACCCTGATGTAACTGCCCTAGGGGCAGGGCAGTAAGGGGGCACCATGTCAGCAGCTGGACACTCCAAAGGCCCGGTGGAACAACACAGTCTTACAGGCCCTGCGGAACTCACCCACACTAAAGATCACAAAAATCTGGTGTATGCTTCTTAAAATCATAGGATTTTACAGCAGTACACAACTGACAGGAGCAAGGAAATAAATCCAGTTCACCACATACAAGTCCACTGCTCATGTGGAGGAGTGGACAATCAAACCTGGTTCTCCAGATCAGAATCAACTGCTCTTAATCACTACACCACACTGGCCCTTCATGTTTCTACCTTAGTAAATTCAATGTACAAGTTATTGGCCTGCGGGAAAATTGCAAGCAGAGTAATAACTTGGAGATGTATCCACTGCCATACACTGGACTTTATATCACTCCTACAAATTTGAGAAGGCCATTTTTCCATTCTTCTTTCCCATGTAGTCGACTCTGAACTGCTGTCAATATTCCATGGCCCTTGGCCACACTCAGTTGTCAACAGACCAGAAAGTGTTTTAATGGCATACCTAAAGTACATGCTATAAATCAGTTAGAGTTGCTATCTCAAGCTTCAGAAATTCCAGAAGTGGTGCCTGGGAAGGGGAAAGTTTGGGGAAGGAACTCATTGGGGATGTGATGCCACAGAGTTCATCTTTCAAAGCTGCCGTTTTCTTTAAGCAAGTTGAGCAGGCCTCACCTGGAGGCTGGCAACCAAATAATCTTGTATATAACATAATTAAAGTCCTACTGTGCATAAAATTCTTGCGAGCAAAGTGCCACTGAGTCCTGGTGAAAACTGGGCTATGTGGGACTAAAGAAGTTACAAACCAATGACTTTTCTTTAGATAACCTAAATTCTGTAAAAAGTCTAGAGTTACAACAAATAAGTGTGGCCTTTGGCACATTAAATACTCACCTGATTATACGACCTTGATCTATTATTACTTAACTAGCAGCAAAACTGAATACTGGGGGAATGCAATGGGCTCTAGAAAGCAGGGGGGTGAGCAAACATTTTTCTGCACAACTGCCACTTTACCCACCCCCTGCTTGCTATCTGCCTCCGCCACTGCCCCCCCTGAAAATGAAAATGAACAAACCTTTCCAGAGTTTGGGGGGGGGGGGGTTGGAGGTTGCCTTGGTGGAGTTCTGGTGGCCGCAGTTGGCCTCTATGCCTGTGGAACATCCTCTGGAGCAAAGTTTGTTGATGGGAGGAGGGGGACTAGGGAGGCAGCTGCCGAGCTAGGTGGGAAGGCAGCTTTGCTGCTGCTGCTGCTGCTGCCCCAACAAGCACAGCTTGGTCTTTGGGGTGTGGGTAAGGGCAGGCAGGAGACTGACAAGGCTGTTGCCAGGCCAGCAGGAAGGCAGCTGTCACCAATGCCCTGCCAGGCCTGGCTTATTCTTGGGGGGGGGGGGGGAGGGAGGGAGGGAAGCGAGGCTGCTGCCCTGCCAGCCCAGCTTGGCATTTGGGCAGAAGAAGGGCAGGTGGGGGAATAGGAATGGTGGTGCTGGGGCCGGCAGGGCAGAAGGCAGCAAGCTGCCACCACCCCTTCGATTCAGTTTTCAACCAATCAGCATGCAGGACTCACTTCCACAGCTGGAAGTGAGTCATGCGCGCCAGTTGTTGGGAAGTGATCATTGATTCATTCCATTCCTTAGTGAATTATTTGTTACGGTTCCATTCAATCTGACTCTTAATGATGTTAGTTATTTTCTGAAATAGCTCTGAAATTTACAAGAAGGCAGAAGACACTTTCAGAAGTAAGAAAGAAGCAAAACAACACAAAATTACCAACTGATTCTGCAAGGTCAGATGAAAAAACCACATGGGAACAGGGAAGCAAGGCCTGTCAATCATACCCAGAACTTGCACAACTGCCTAGAAAGTGGAATTTGACTGTCTTCATTGGCAGGAGCCGTACATTCAATTTTTTGATTTTAAAAATGGAAGCTGGAAACCTGGGCCAGGCAATGTGTCTAGGGCAGTGGTTCTCAACCTTCCTAATGCCGCAACCCTTTAATACAGTTCCTCATGTTGTGGTGACCCCCAGCCATAAATTTGTTTGTTTGTTTGTTTATTATTAAACTTGTATACCGCCCTCCCCCGGAGGGCTCCAGGCGGTTCACAACATAGATATACAACACAGGTAGATGTGTGTCTCGGTTCCTAAGACCATCGGAAATATGTGTTTTCCGATGGTCTTAGGCAACCCTTGTGGAAGGGTCATTCGACCCCCAAAGGGGTTGCGACCCACAGGTTGAGAACCACTAGTCTAGGGAGTATTTGGTAGCGTGTCCATATTCCAGGTAAATCCCAGTGAGCTGGTCAATATGAATATGGTGATCCTATCTGCATAATTTTTCAAACCGGTCAACAAAAACATTCAAACAGCGTATCTAGGATACTGTGCAATTCCCCTATGGAGCTTCCCTCCTTCTGACTACTTCTATTATTATTTCTTTGCAATGTAGCCAATACACAAAAAGCAAAACACTTTAAGAATAGTCTCTTCCAATTACAATTTAGGACTCCACTCAGACCAAACATTGACAATGCTAAATAAAAAAACAGAATATTCTTTAATATTTTAAAGTCTATATACATGGACAGTCATACAAGACTTATCAAATGAGAAAACAGATAGAAATACTGATTCTGCAGCATCCATATACACACACACAAACACACACAGAGCTACAATTAGGAGTAGCATTAATGCATATGCAAGCATCATATACTGCTTTATTTTATTGTACTGATGATAAGAAAATATCATGGTCATTTTCACTTGAAACAGAACTGATAAAATTGTAGACACTCACTGTGTAATTGAATTTTGTACACTCTTCTCATTCAAGGTCATTCCTGGAGGTGGTTCATTCTGTAAAGCCAACAGCTCTTTCTGTAGCCTCTTCTAAAAAAGAAATTGTTTCATGAAAGTATCCATTCCTTAAGGTTGTACACTTGTACATTGTACTGTTGGGTAATGCATTAGACAAAGAACTGGTTTTTCAGAACTAAAGTTAATAATATGATTGCTTCGTTTTCAAAAAAAGTCAGAATGACAAGTTTAATTTTTTCTAATCCACAGATTTTAACGCTACGCTGTGTACGACATTTTACTTTTTGGAAACAATTTGTGACACTGAGAACTCTAACAATTTCTCTTCTGTGTATTGTTGAAGGCTTTCACGGCCGGAATCACTTGGGTGCTATGTGGTTTCCGGGCTGTATGGCTGTATTCAGAGGAAGATGCCAGCCACAGATGCAGGCGAAACGTCAGGAGAGAATGCTGCTAGAACACGGCCATACAGCCCGGAAACCACACAGCACCCAAATTTCTCTTCTGCTCAATGTAGTTTGATACACACAATTCTAAACACTGGTGCAATAATTAATATTCAAAGTGATCATCCAGCTCCTCAAAAAAGTTACAAATTAAATATCAGCTCAATTAAACATATCCATTCATTCTAAATAGATTAACTGAAAGGGCATTTCTGTAAAATGATATGTAGTTGTCCCAAAGGTCAAAGTTTCTGTTTGATTACAGGCCAAAATAACACCCTTCTTCATTTTGACTTTCAAGCTTTGCCTTTCAGGGATGTTGTGGAGTAAAGACAGTTGCAAGGAAAAAAAAACTACATACTGACATTCCAGCATAATTGGAAGGAAAAGAACAACTTCACTCATCAATCAAGAGTGGATTTTTGTTGGAATAACTTCCTGATGACCCATTAATCAACCTTCAAAACATGAATATCCAAGCTAACGGCTATGCACTTAATGTGATGACACAGGAAAAATTCCTGTCAAGTCACAGCTGATGAAAAGCGACCCTGTAGGGTTTTCAAGGCAAGAGACAAACAGAAGTGGTTGCCTGCTTCTCCTTGGTGATCTCCCCAGTACTAACTGTGGTTGTCCTACTTAACTTCCAAGATCCAGCTAACTTGGGCGATTTAGGTCAGAGCAAATAACGTGATGCAGTTACTAGCAAATGACTTCTTACATCAATTTCATATGACAAATTTTGTATGAATGCACCCTCTGGTGGTGATAACTGGTATTTACAATGCACAAGAAAGGTGACCAGAAAAATGCCCTCAGTCATGAATGTCTATAGGAAAAATGACCACACAGAAAACTGCCCATACAATTTTCAGAAGGCCTGTATGACTGCAGTGAGGGTTGCCTTTCCACACACTGAGGTCAAAGGGTATTCTTTTCATCTGTATTTCACCAGGAAAATAAAAAAAATGTTGGCTTGGACACTGAATATGGAACAAATATCAACATATTACACTGAAATTTCTTGCTGCACTAGCTTTTATCGCAATTGAAGATGTGAGAAATGTTTTTGATGAGATTGCTGCCACATTTCCAGGTGAAGACAACTATAATGAGATGCTCACATACTTCTTTTTTACATATATTGAGAGTGCAGCTGGTGGGTATCTCAGTTTCCTATAAAATATGGAATCATTATGATGCACCCTGGAACAGTTGCCCAAAACTACAAACTGTTGTGGGGAATCTCACAGTGGTCTTACGGTCTCATCAAAAGGGCCCCCCAGATCTGTTGAGGAATGTATCCACTGGCAGCTGACTGCTGCAGTCCTCCCAAATGGCTTCTCTGTGGGGGACAGAGGGGTTCATGCACACTTTTTCAGTTGCATTTCTGTCAGTGACAAATGATTTTCAGTCTTTACACTGGCTCAGTAAGCATCTTTTAAAATCCAGTGTCTTCTCTTTGAGAGGTGAAAACACTGCTTTGTCCTAGCTGATTTAATAGAACTGTTATGATGTCCTACAATACAGTTTTCATGGATTCCAGAAACATGCCCGCAGTTTATTACAGGAAAATTTCCCTTGCCAATGACCACATCATTTTCAAACCATATCAAACAAAGTTTACCTTTTCAAAATTTACTGAAGTGTGAACTCAATGAATTTACTGAATCATCCATGTTGGTGGGGTTTTTTTAAGGGCAGAACTAGCCCTTCCACACAGAAATGCCTTAAACTTTGAAGAAGAACTATTCACTTTCAAGGTAGTAAAGAGCCCCTCTTCCAACACACAGCAAGGCTATCCCAACTGCAGTAACTGTCTCCACATCACTGTACACTTTTACATTGATCACATCAAATTAAAATTAGTGCCACCTGAAAGCTAGGCAAAAGGAAAGCTAGGCTATTTCTAAGCTTCAGCTTTTTACATGCTGACGGAAAGGCTGTGATCCAGAAAATCACATAGCAAGACAAATGCTGCTACCCTCGGGCCATTTTACAAACTGCTTTTTAAGAACTCAGGGCTGGTTCAAAGCAACTTCCTGGAGTGCATGCTCTTAAACAGCGAATCACAGTCACAAATTATCTGTCAACATTAACGAAGCTGCTCTGCCGCTGTGCCTGCCGACTTGGAATCAGCCTGCAAAAAGACCTGCCAAAATCCAGGATCTTTCCCTGCTGACTGAAGCTGGCTACCTCAGCTGGCAAGATCTGGACTGAGGCCAGCCAGCCAGTCAACTACATAATCAGCATGAGGGCTGAGGCAGTGCCCCTGGGCAGCGGCCAAAGGGCTGGTTTGGGACAGGCCAAACTGTTTTTTTTAAAGTTATTATTGTGTTGGGGTTTTAGTGGGATTAGGGTGTGTTTTTGGGGGGAGGGGTGGGTGAATGGGAGACACTTTGGGGGCTCTGCTTGATCCTCCGGACTGGTTTACCTGGGCTGGGCGCTAAGCCTGCAGGATGCAGAAACCAGGTCAAGGTGGATGGTTGACCTGGGGAGTGGGGGGGAGGGGGTGACTGGGCTGAATGGGAGACAGCTCCAGTCCTCCATTTTCCAATAACATCAGGGAGTCCCAGATACCTGGGTGAGATCCAGGTACTCTGCACCTCCAGGGAACCAATAAGTGGCCAGTGCAGTGGGCACCAGGGATGCAGGGGTGGCCATTAGGAGTGTAGGGATAGGATCTTGGTGATCATAGGCAAAGTGGTGTGTACCAGACACATGGGGGGGCATAGCTGGGTGAGCACAGGCCCGCCTAACTCACCCACCCAGGTCTCTGATGAACACCGGCTTGGCCCTTTCATCCACAATCAACTCATGGATGATAGAGAACTTATTCTGGACCAACCTGGCATTCACCAACAGCACCCTCAGATTACCGTGCTGGCCAATATGGCTTCCTGAGACTTGGGGGGCGAAACAGAAGTAGTAATAGCCTTCAGACATCTAATACCCCTTATGTGCACTCAGCTGTTTTGCCACCCAGCACAATACTGCCCTTTGTCCATGATCATCAAGATCCTGTCACCTGCACTCCTCCCAATCCAACCATATTCCCCAGACAAATGGTGAGGCCATAGTCCACAGAGAGGCGGTTGCTGTCACCAGATGCTGTTCAATGCTGTTCCAGGTGCTGAGTGTGTTCTTTGTCTTTGGCCAGAGAGACAAGAAAGAGGTTGTGTTGGAGGACTTCAATGTCCACACTGAGTACACCTTGTTTGGAGTGGCTCAGGACCTCAGGGGTCCCAGGACAACGCTGGGGCTGGCTCTACACGTGAAACGGGATATACTCTTGATTTGGTGTTTGCAACTGAGCAAAGAGGTGGTGGCCCGCTGGTGGAGGGCTTCAAGATCTGCCCATTGTCATGAACAGATCACCACCTCATGAAATTTGGACTATTGGTGCCACTTGCCACTGCAGGGGCGTGGGGCTGATTGAGATGGTCCACCCTCAGAGCAAGATAACATCTGAAGGATTCCTGAGGGCTCTGGCAGAGTTTCCTGTCAACATGGCTGATGCTCATGTCGAGGCCCTGATGGAATGGCAAAATGACCAGAGCCATTGGCAGATTCTGCATGGGCCCAAAATAGTGGTGTCAAATGGTTTAAAACAGTGTAAAAAGGTTTACACCGTTTTCACACCGCTGTTTTTGGTCCATGCGGAATCTGCCATTGACATGATTGCTCCAAAGCACCCTTGGTCTATTGGTGGAGCCCAGATGGCCTCCTGATATACTGGGGAGCTTAGGACCGATGACTTGAGCACCGGTGGAGGAAAGCCCACTGAGAATCTGACCGGACATCGGTGAGAGCTCACTACTGAGCCAACCAGATGGCGGTGAAGACGGCAAAGAGGGCCTACTTCTCCGCCTCCACTGCGTCTGCAAATAGTTATCTGGCTGAACTTTTCCAAGTGGTGAATGGGTTGGTGTCTGCCATAAGGCAAGGGGGATCGGTTGCACCCTCAGAAGTCAGCTGTGATGATTTTGCAAAACACTTTCAAAGTAAAGTTACTCAGATTGACATGGAATTGGACTCCATGGTTTTGGCTAATCCTGAGGTGGTCTCCAGGGAACCGTTTGGTCAGGTTATATGGGACCAATTTCAATGGTTGCAAAGGTTTTATGGTTTTAGGATTGTTTTTTTATTGTATGGGATTTTATTATGGTTTTTATCGTAACCTGTCCTGAGATTGTAGTAAAGGGCAGAAAATAAATAATAAATAAATACAAATCTTTTCTAACATCTTTTTAAAAAATTACCACACAGGACATAGGGTTTCAATCATCTCAGTCAGCAATCATTTTAACGAAGCCCAGGTAGACAACTTTAACAGACTATTAGAAGTGAAGGACTTGAGAAAGGGACTTGACTAGAGAGTCAGAGAGTTGGATGGATCCAGGCACTGGGCATCCTTTCTCAACTGCTCTGACATTATCCCATGTAGACTGATACTCTCAGGGGCAATTCCTTCTGCCTTTAACACCTCTCCACACCATTTCTCCATCTTGATACCAAGAGGGGAGGACAACTGCAGTATCTCCCTCTACCCTAGTTTGTTAGACTGCATTAGGAAACAATATTTATCCTATCTAGAAATAGAAAGAGTTCCTCAAATAAATGAAGTATATCAATTTGAACAAATAAAAAGCTTCTTCGTAATTTTTGTTTCTGGCACACACAGAGACTAAATGGGCTTTGCTGCCCACAATAAGCCTTTGGCACTCTGCTAAAATACCGGATCCAGAATCTAACATGTTGAAGGGTCAGATTCTGAATCCAACACAGATATGAAACTAATTTTAGTTTCACAAGTCTAAGTAAATATACCAATTATTAGCATGTTTGCTCAAGAATGGATCTAACTTTAATACACGCATCATCAGCAAAAAAAAATAATTGGTTAGCTAGATCATAACCACTACTGTGCTAACTTGCACATCATAGAACATGATATTGGTAAGTTTTTCATGATGGTGGGTTATTTTGCTATATACTGGTAATAATATATATGAGCTAGTTGTTTTCAAACAGGATGTACTCTAAATACTATTGTGAGACGCAGTTCCGAGCAAAAGACTTGCCCAAGGTGATCTAGTAAGCTTTATGGCTCACTAGTAATTAACTGCACCAAATTAGTCCAGTATCTCTAAGCCTTACCTGCCAGTACTGCAGATTAAAAATGCAGAATTTTATATTATTAGTGTTTGACTTCAAAATACCAAAAGATCCAACTTCTACAAACATTCTTCCCTCTTCTGGAAAATTATGGCCACTAAATGTCTAACGTTGTGGACTAGATACTGAAAAGAAATACAAATGACAGAGTTTCTACCTCACCCTCATCAATGGCTTCTAACATACACACTGGAAAACTGGAAGAGAGACCAATGATTCAATAAACTGTTATAATATTTTACTCCAGGAATTCTTTACCGCATAAACTTGGTCCAAGGAATCAAGAATGTTTTGCAATGCTATATAAATAAGGGAAATAAGAAATGCTTAACCCATGCCTTTGATTCCCTGGTCAAATTGTCTAAGGTCATTTGTATTAGTAATTAGTATCACCACCCTGAAATGCAAATTAAGTGGAGCGGGTGCGACTGGTCCAATAAATACTCTCATCATCACAGCCTCTACAATATGATGAGAGCTGTGACAGCTGTATTAATGTGACTTACCAAGGAATAGTTCAAGAAACTTCAATAAGTATTAAACAGTAGCTTGAGTGGAATAGTCTTTCAGTAGCACTAGCACTTTTGTGATCATACAGCTGAGACCCTTGTTTTATTCTGCAACACAGAAACTAAAGCAAAGTCATAGGAAACTGTATGGGAGAGATAGAGCAAAAGAAAAAACCCTTCCTAAAAAAAGAATACCATCAAATCTACGTGCCTTCCATGATAACCGAGTCACTTGGAGTTTTAAAAGCCTATGAGTTTTAAAAGCTTTTTCCTCTCACTGCTGCTTCAATGCACTTTGCAAGTCAGCTTCATGAAAGGCAGAATAGAAAACAGATTGGATAAGCAAAGTGGAGATAAACAAGTTCCTTGGACTTCTGTCTACCAATCTGTTAGTTGTTAGATATTACACATTCTTACTGTGCTATCCTAGACAAAGTTATGCTGTTCTAAGTCTGTTGACTCCAACTGATTTAGAAAGGTGTAATTTTGCTCAGAAGTGCATTGTCAGTGTTTCATTCATCCTCAGCAAATTTTTAGATACTTCGCCCTTAAAAAAAATTACACTCAGTAATTATGCTACTTTTCATGTTTAGCTTGTTTTAGTTTACTATTTACATTAATTCTAAATACAGGCCTGGATTTTTATTTATTTGTTTGCTGTCAAGTCAGAGTGGACATGGCGACCTTGTAGATCGTCTTAAGGCAAGAGACGATCAGAGGTTGTCAACCATTGCTTGCCCCTTGACCCTGGTATATTTAAACACTAAGTAAGGTAGACTCTGCTTAGCTTCCAAAACCTGATGAGATTGGGCTAGTCTGGGTTATCCAGGTCATGCTTGGATAACAAACAAATACAGGATGGTAAAATGTTGTCTTAAAAGCAGTTCTGTGTCACCCTAAAACTAACCGATGACCTGTAGCATTAAGCTTTCATAGGAAAGATTTGTATTTCATATGATATGCTTGTTTAAGCATGGGCAAGCTTGAACTCAATCTCTAAGAGGAGTCATAAATGTCAATAATTAACTTTACAATTATAAAAAATACACAGCGTTTATCTAGAATATTTCCCCAAAATACTTTGTGCTTGTCACAATGCCTCTTACAACAACCCTGCCAAGTAAGCCAACACTGGGGGAAACAGACCATGGTCACTGAACTTTTGACCAGTGAGAGATACAAATAGGAAATTCTCCATGGCACACTCAGTTTGAAGTCTTGGGGAACCACAACAACACCTCACCAAATACAGGAAAAGATACAATGACTGATGCCTGCAAAAATGAATGGAGAAAGACACACATGACATACTTCCTGCCTTTTAAAGCCTCCTCCTCTCCCCCTTCTTCAGTCCTTCCACAGGCACATACCCTACCTATTGTAAAAGTTGCCTTTTTAAAAGAGAAAAATAATCAGTAACATACCACTATAAGCCTGATTTCTCTGGAGCTTCACTCACTCAATAGAGGTGACTGACATGTTCTAATCTAACCCTTAGAAAGGCAGCCAAACTTTAAAAAAATATATCATTTCTCCCTAATGGGGATTCCACAGTGGATAACATCCTAGTCCTCACCTCCATATTATCTTCACCACCCTGAAATGCAAATTAAGTGGAGCGGGTGCGACTGGTCCAAGGTTACCTAGCGAGTTTCCATGGCACCAGGGGGGATTCGAACCCACGTCCCCTAGATAACTAATTCTGACATCAGAACGGCAACTTCCGAAGTGACACGGCGGGGTGGGGGGTGGGGGTCCTCTTTCCCCCTGCGTTCCGCAGCAGCCCCACCATGGAAAGCGTCAATTTAGGGCTTCAATGGAGCGGGATTACCATCCAACCGCAGGCAGCCGCTGAGGTGCGAACAGACCTGTCACAGCAAGCAGGCCGCCGCCGAGCGTCTCTTCCCACGGCCACCGCCAGCCACAGCCCAAACCCACGCCCAGGAGGCAGCCAGGGCCCAGCAAGGCACCTGCTCTTCCGGGAACCAGCCGTACCTGCCGCGACCCTCCTCGCACAGCCCGCTTCTCTTCCTCGGCCCGTCCAGAGAGGCAGGCTGGGTGGCTGGCTGGCTGGCTGGCTTCCCCGGGGCGACGCCTGCCTGCCTGGCCCTCGCTCTCCCTTCCTCGCCCACCCGCAGATTCTCCACCTCCTCCAGTTCCTCATGGCGAGCCCAGCCCGTCCGCACAGCTGCCGCATCCGCAAACGCCCGCGCGGGGCCGGCCGCTCTCCCAACCGTCGCCAAGCCCTCCTCGGACGCTCTCCGGGCTCCCTCCCACTCCCCTGCCCCCCTCAGCGCCGGGTGACCCTCAGGGCGAAAGGACGCGCCAGCCCAGCCCCGCCGCAGGCGACTCACCTGCATAGACGCCATCATGGATCCGCCCCCCGCCCGCCTCTGGTGCTCTGTGCGCGGCCGGCCGGCCGGGACCCGGAGAGACGCAGCGCGGCGGCGCCGGCCCCCCTCCTCGCTCCTCCGACCCCCTCCCCTCCCGTCCGCCCGCCCGCCCGCCCGCCAGCCCGCCAGCCAGCCAGCCAGCCACAGCTTCCTCCGCGTCACGTGGGAGTCCCGGCCGGCCTGAGGAGCGCGCGCGTGCGCGCAGAGCGCTGCCGCCGCCGCGGCTTCCAGGTGGAGGCTGGTGACCCGTTCGCTGTCCTGCGGTTTGTGCTGGAACGTTTTGCTCCGGAGGAGAGGGCTAGAAAGTTGCTGGCTGCATTTCGACAAGTAGATTACGTCGCCTTTAAAAAAACTGGGGAGGGAGAAAGGTTCGGCCACATGCCACTACATCCTCCACCTGATTACTCTCGAGCTTCACTTATTCAGTAGAGGTGACTGCCACGTATCCTTAGAAAAGCAGCCAGACTTCACATCCTAGTCCTCACTTCCATTTTATCTTCGCCACCCTGTTATGTAGATTAAACATAGAGGGTGCGACTGGCCCAAGGTTGCCCAGCAAGTTTCCATGGCACCAGCGGGGATTCGAACCCACCTCCCCCAGATAATTCTGATGTAAGAACTTCAATTTCCGAAGTGACGTGGTTTAGTCTTAAGGCTGCAATCCCAGACTTGACTAGGAAATCTCATTAAACTAATGGAACTTATTTCTGACATGTTTGTTACTGTGATGAATTTCCACCTCTGAAGTCAATTTAACATAGACTGACTCAAACAGCCTCAGGACATTTTGTTTGAGGTTTTTTTAAAGCACATTTCTATCTGGATTCTTCAGAAATCCTGCCGGAGGCAGATTACAGGTTTAACATGATAGCTGTCACATTCCTGCTTTTATAATATTTTGATAAAACAAAGTTGCACTTGCCTGTAACTGCTGTTCATTGAGATCTTTGTTGCAGACACTCAGTTGGGACTGCACCTGAGTGCAGACCTGACATTCGTAAGATTTCCCCTAGCTCCATAGCTAGGGAGGTGACCCTCCTATCTCATTCAGAAACATTGGAGTCCCACCCTCAGAGTCACATGTGCCAGATTGGGGGGGGGGGCACCCCTCCACTCTGCTTCTGCTTTGCTGCCAGGGCCCTCCATTCAAGGGTAAAAGAGCTCCCAGCAGGACAGGAGGCAATGTGTATCTGCACCAGTGCTCTCAATGAACATCAGTTACAGGTAGATGCAACTGTTTTCGATTTTGGTCTTCAGGTGCAGTTAGAATTTTAGTTGGCATTTTAGTAAACTGACTTACAAGGCGGTAGGCTGATGCTGTAATTGAAACAGCCATCTGTAGAACTGCTCTGCCAACATCTGCATTCTTCCTCAATTGCCTGTTCCATGCATGGCCATATTCAGATGCTGGGCCCCCTCCACCTCCCTTGCATGCCATCCCTTACTCCGTCCCTCCCTTTCCCTTGCATTCCGCCCCTCCTCCATCTGCTAGGGTGGGTGGGCCATGTCCAGATGCCGGCCCCCTCCCCCACATTCCAGGGCCACACAGCCCAGAAGACCCACCACAACCAGTTGTGCTTCAGCACCGAGAAGTGGGGAGATCCATTGATCAGGTCGCCACCAAGCTAATCTTGATCAAGGGTACTCTGTGACAGAATGCAGCTGAGGAGCCTTCACCTCCAGTGCGCAATCTGTGCCTGTGGACTTATAACTAAGCATTCAGTAGGGGATTACCAAAGAGTCAGAGAAAGGACATCTTCACTGCTTTTCAGGGGGGAAAAACCAACTGAAAAGCAGAATTTTGAACGACTGTTTTGGTTTGGTCTGTTGTTAATTTTTGTGCACAATAAAGTTGCTTTATACTGAGTCTGACATGTGGCCTAACCAAAGTCAGTATTGCCTACCATGGCTGGCAGCAGTTCTCCAGGGTGTCAGATGAAGATATTTCCCATTACTTGAATGTCAGCAACTGAACCCAGTATGCCAAAAGAAACTTAACATAATAAGCATAAATCATTGCATTTAGTCTCATTTTTCCATTATTTTTTCTCAAAGAAACAAAAAGTCAAGACTTAACGTATTTACTGCAGCACACCCATTTCTGAATTCATTTCTTAAGAGGTGTCAGCAGTGGTAATCTGTTGCAGGCAAAATAAAAAATGCTACAAGACTCTTATTAGGTTTTTTCATGTTACATTCTTGTTTTAAAACACTATACTCAGTACAGCACAATATTTTAAATTAAAAGACCCAAAACAAATTCTAATGTACTCTATTGGTGTGGCCCTAACTATATTCTTAGTATGCTCCAAGATGTATTATACTAAAAAATAACATTAAAAAAGCAGGAACGTCTGTAATATCCCTGTGATAGGTTGTATGATTAATGCATCTTACGAGGTAGTTATTGTATTGTCGAGGTAGTTATTCTTCCAGGCTCATTTCAACCTCTTGTTTGCACAACAGAGTTCAGGAATCACTGCTCGTCAACTTGCAGCAACATTTATCAAGTTGCTTTGTCTTACCATCCTTTCTAACACTTGTTCTGTATCAGATATATTTATCAATACAATCAATCAATTAGCAATCATTGTGCCTTGGATAAACCTAAGTGGTTATGATACTGCCACTGTGCAATATACTTTTAATACACATGTAAAATATTTGGTAGGTTCTGTAACTAATGGGATGATTATATCCCACACCACCTCTGCAGCATAGGTGTTTCACCTCTTACCTCTCCTACCAAAGTTATACATTCATGTGCCCCTCCTGGGCCAGTTGCATAGCAACTGCACTTTGAAGTACCAAAAGGCCACATCTCACAGCACTACCAGCACACCACACTGGAATTCTGGTCATTCTCACATCACTAGCACTTGTCAACTTGCAAGCTACTGAGAGTATGGCTATTCTGAATGGAGCTGGATTCCTTTTACAAGGTATTTTTTCATGTAAGTTTTCTGTGCTGTTCTTCCACCTATGCTTGATTCAGGTAGCACTGAAGGGCACAGCTCACAAAATTATCTTCATTTCCAGCTAAACTTGTTATAGACTAGTTCTGCAAAGCCAGCATCACGAGCATTTATAACTTCAGGAGGTAAACAGATGGGAGAGTGAAACCCAGCAGTGATTGCTGCAACACTGGCATCTGAGTGGACATTGATGGGTGTAAGGTGGGGGGCTGGGCCATTTCCAGGGGTGCAGCCAACTTTAGTCTGCTTCCAGCCATTGCTTTGGACTTACAGCACTTGAAAGGGTAGCGTAACTCAGTTAAGCCATATGAAAAACTTTCCAGGGGGCCAGGGTTTTTAAAATTATTTTTACTATCTCCCTGTGCCACCTGGAAGTGGTGTGGTAGCAGCACTGTCTCCAGCCACCTCAGCTACTGTGGATTCAGTTGTAAATAACATAAATAAATGTAATAATGGCTACTGGTGTAGTCTTGACCCACGAGGCCCCAATGAAGAGACGAGACGCGGAGATTTCATCTGGTGGAGAGAGCCAGCAGCAGGAAGTGCGGGATCCCGTGATCCTGACAACTCTGCCGTGTGCTCGCCCCTCACACCTTTTATTAGGGTTTCAATGGGGGTGTGTAAAGGGGTCGGGCAGGCGGGAGAGCGGGAGGTCGGGAGAGCGGGAGATCATCATGTGATGCATGATCTCATCGGGCTGCTACATGCAGGAGGAAGCATCCTTGTCTGGGTCTAATCCTCACCTGAGGGCAAGGGCCCTTTTGTCCCTTTGTATGGGACACCTGGTGATCGTGAGCCGGGTAGTTCATGACCCGTGACTCACGGGGGAACGGGGGTTGGGGGAGCGTGTGCGCCCGGAAGGCCGTAGCCGGCACCGGAATGCCAGGCGCTCTTTCTGCGGGGTTCGCGGGCTCACCCCTACAACTGGGATCATGAATACTCAAGTAAACATAAAAGTTCAAATAATAAAAAGATAGCAAAGATAGCAATAGTGTTTTCTGGTGTTTCAATCACAGGAATAAATCAGTCAAGTATACACAGTGCTAAAGTGTGAAGAGTTCTGTCACTGCTGAAGGACAAGGCAAACTCATCCATGAATTGACATATTTATTTTTTCAGTTGGTGAGAAGACTGTTATGGGTGTAAGCAGCAAAACAAAATCCAAGCATGCCAAACCACTGCAGATTATGGTCTCTTGCAGTGACTATTACAGTCTTTAACCAAATGTACACAACATGCTATATGAAAAAAAAGTTACTAACTGAGCTATGTGTATTAAATACCGAAAAAAAGTTTACATTTTTATTATAATTTATTTTATTTAACAATCTAAGAAGTTTGCAGCCATCAGCAGTTCCAGTGCAATTTCAGGTGCAATTGGAAATTCAGGAATTTCTGTGGAGCTGTTAGTGTAGCGAACCTTATAGGTGAAATACATGCACACTTTGGATAGGACATGGGAGGGGATCTCTCTGAAATTAACTTCATTTGTTTCATTTTCAGCAAACTGTCCTAGAGAGAGAAATAAAGAGAGATTTTATGTTAGTGTGTAATAAAAATAAGATAGTAAGCATATCAATCCTGCTGTACCTAAAATGATTACAAAAGATTACATTACTGTCTGAATATGAATGTTTCAAGAATGCAGTGTCACTTCAGTATCACTTCAGTATCAGAGCCCTCCGGGGGTTGGGCGGTATAAAAATCCCATAAATAAATAAATAAGAAATGAAAGCATTTGAGTATCCTGCTAGACAATTTTCAGCTAATTAGCCCCACCCTCATGCTGATGTCACTGTCTCAGTCACTAGCTATGGATTCTATGGCACCTTTGCTGCTGTTCTCTTTTGGGGACAACAGTGGAAGCGTTCCCATGTATTTCATAGATCAGCAGCCATCTTGTGAAGTTTGTAGCCTTTGAGCATGACAGAAACATTCCTGTCACAAGTGGTCTGCTAATGTTGCTGTAATGCAAAAACATTAGAGGAACAGGACAAGATAATTTTTTTCTCTCTCTGGCATGAGTAGATACTGAGTAGATACAGAGAGATTAGAATGCACCTGCTCTTAACCACTTAAGTCAGCAGGGTGGGCAAACGCAACAGCACGGCCCTGTGCCAACTCTAAGAGCTGATTTCTGCCCTGCCCTTTCCAAATGTGAAAATTCTAAAAACTAGAAAAGATGCATATTTTAGCTTTTAAAGTATAACATAGCATGCTTAGAACACCCAGATCCAACTCTTATTGTAGAACGTATACTATTAACATACAATTGAAAGCCTTCTCACAAGTGCAGGCTGACCACAAAAACAAATGAGAATTTCCATTCTTCTCAATACAACCAAAAAGCACTACCATTTCTGTTGTTAACTGGTAACTTCAGAATTATTTTTCAAATCCCAGCATGATGAATTATGAAGAAAGATAAAATCTGAACAATTAAGTGTTCCATATGCTACTGGTTTTTTTCCCTCTTGGAGCTTACATGCTAGAAATCCAGGCTCAATATTAATATTTCTTGACAACCTTCCTTTTAATTTGTCTAAAAAATTGGAATCTTTTTTATTTATTCATATTTGACTTCTCTTGACACGAAATATATCTGTCATTCGCACAACAAACTACTATTGCCCATGATTTCAAACCATTAGCTGACTGATCGAAAGAAGCAGACTCAAATGAAAACCTGAAAAAGTATTCAGTTCAGACCCCTGACTATAGAAGACCCAGGGCTTTTAAAATGGCCAAATGGATAAAACCCCAATTTCCAGAAAGTGTTTAGGATACTGTGGGTTCCTGCACTTCTAACTGTCCACTACATTATCTTTGATAGCGAAAGAAGAACAATCCATAAAGTTGAATTTTCACCAAAGAGGCTAGGGAACCAGCTCAATAAATTTTTCCCATGCTCACATTACACTGCACAAAAAAACAAGGAATTTTAAACCCACCATTTGTTGTACATACCTGGGCCGCTCAACATAGCTTTTATTGTTCCTGATGTGAGTGCATGTTCTCGTTTGACAATGAATTCATGGCCATCAGAGGATATCAACTTCACATACATAGCATCAGGGCCTTCACACCCGCCATATGTTTTCTCTTCTCCATCTATAAGACATGGTTACTTTAACTGAGTCTGATTTGAGAACCCCAAATAAAGTTTCAGAGTATAACACTGAATTAAGGAAAAGAAGAACTGTACTATCAAAAATCAACCAGTAATTCTTAACCTGTTCAAAATTCTTCTTTTAGCATTTCATCTCCAATGGATGCCGTTCATTAATTTGAAAGTCTTTTCTCCAGACATGACAGCAAATCACAGTTTACCACTACACATACAAGCCTGAGGATTACTTAGGCTCAAAAACTCCCTCCTCCCCTAGTATGCAGCAAGCTAATCAAACAGTTCTGCTCTCAAAGCAAGTATAGAATCAAACAAGCAAACTGTAATTTACACTTTCCCTTCAAACCAGGATTCTCAAATCCAATTTAATCCTAGTTTGGCATCCTGGTTTACAGGGAAAGTCAAACCCGCAACTTGCCAGTCTCGTCATAACTGTAAATAGTGGCTGACCAGAAAAGCAAAAGCAGCTCTGATGGTTTCAGTCATTTTTGTTCCATGGGATTCACAGCATCACTGTTGGAGAAGCTGTGTCAGAACTCTGTGAGCAGACATGCAGGGTGCTCAGTCCTCTTTCAAAATTAGTTAATCTCCAAATCAGAAAAGATAACCCACAGCCTTGGAATCAAAAGCAATCAACATGCTGATAACAGAGCTTTACATTCCCTTAGCTAACTCTCTAAAAAGAGGCCGATTTCTGCCCTGGGCAAGTGCCTGGATTCCATAATCAAGTTGCCAAGGTGAAAGAAACTGAAGTTTAGCTCAGATAAGATACAGGCAATACTGGTTGGAAAGACTGAAAAGATGGAAAGAGTAGTACAGGCAGGCTCAGGTGGAGTGGGTTAAAAAGAATGAAGACGTTCACGTTTTCCTCCCTGTAGCAGCTGCTTCTGACCCACGGAAAATTCATTCATGGGGTTTCAGAACTGATGTGGACAAATATCCACAAAAGTTGTGGAGATGGAATGAAGACTGTGTGGATGGCAGAATTACAACCAGTCTTCCACCAGCAGATCACGAGATCTAACTCAGCAGCTTTATCTTTGACAAAGGCTGTAAAGAGGATGTGAAAATCCAGCCTTATTGATACCTGGATGTGAAATCCAGCCAATTACACCTGGCATGTAGGCTGACCCTGACCTGGATGGCAGATCTTGTCAGATCTTGGAAGCTAACCATGGTCAGCCCTAGTTAATACTTGGATGACAGCCCCACCAAGGAATACCAGGTTGCTATGCTGAGGCAGGCAATGGCAAACCATCCCTGATGGTCTCTTGCCTTGAAAGGCCCGTAGGGGGTAGTCATAAGTCAGTCACGACTTGATGAGTTTACACACACATACGCAGGCCAACACTTTATTTAGATTACATTGATCTGGCCAAGCGGCATTATGTCACAGTAACCTCGAATTTAAGACATAGGCAATATATTACATATGTTACTGCCCTTTAAATAAAACTTCAAACTTGTACACTATACTGTGGTGCATTTATTAATTAGGATGTATTGTTTTCCACATACTGCATTGTCCTGAAAGAGTTACTATGCCAATGTGTTTCCATTTAAAATGCTATTTTTCATCTTTTATTATGGATATCTAAAGGACTACCTCCCTCTAGATCAGGGGTCCCCAAACTTTTTAAACAGGGGGCCAGTTCACTGTCCCTCAGACTGCTGGAGGGCCGGACTAAAAAAAAACTATGAACAAATTCCTATGCACAAATGATTGTACAATGTTTGATTTCACCTTTCAGCCTTTCTGTCATGGTCTATTTTTAGAACAGTAACCAAAGTATGTCAAGTACAGGGTGGGCTCCAAATATTGTTGGGGAGGCTGTGGAATACCTTCCCCTGTAAAAAAAAGCAGAACTTTCCCAATGAAGCATTCCATCTAACCCAGGATCAGGTATCTTCCTGGGTTCTTTCCTCCCTAGCAGCCAGCGATCGATTCACCAGCCTGGCTGATGCCAATGAGAGTGAGGCGGAACAGAAAGCCTGAGAGCAACACCTGGAGTAGCTGAGAGGGAAGGGCGGCACTGCCACATGTAAGGTTTCCAACTCTGGGTCAGAACATTCATGAAGATTTGGGGGTGCCATCATGTAATTGCAATCAACAGCCGTTGGGGCCAGTTCCTCCTCTCCCTCGAGCCCCCACTGCACATGAATGGAGCCATCGCCGCCATGCCTGGCGGGCCGGATAAATGCCTTCAGGGGGCCACATTTGGCCCCCGGGCCATAGTTTGGGGACCCCTGCTCTAGATGAATTAGTGTGTCATCCCCACTGCAGGTCAGCTCCTGATTTGTATCCCTGGCCATAGAAGTTAGGACAGTGGAAGCCCATTCCAGATTTCTTTCAGTGGCTCCAATCCTTTGGAATGGGATGCCACTGAAAGTATGAATCGTTTTCTTTCTCTGCCTGTAAGCAATTTAAAGCTTCTGTACTTAGAAAATACTTTGGTTAGCCTTGTCTGTGGGTTTTGGTGGAGTTGACACACCAGTTCATACAGGGAGAGGCAGTCAGATAAGAGACAGGTAAGGGTGGTTTGTTGGTTTATTATTGGGCCTACAGTGCAGATATATATGTTGACAGTATTGATGGGTTTATGGATAAGTGTAAAAGTGTGGAGGATGGGGTTTTGGATTACTTTTAACAAACCAGTAAATAAATAACTAATTAGTTGGCGCAGTGTAAGTGGAAAAGGGAGCCTAAGTATTCACTAAGCAGCACACCACAGAGTATACCAATAATTTCTTAGAACTAAAGAGATTTTATTAATTCTCATTATAGATTCTAATGTGTTTTATGCATTTCAAATTGTTGTTAAATTCCTAATGGATTGTGACTGTAGAAGAATGTGAGCTGTAGAAGAATAACAGTGCAATCCTATGCAGACTAATTCCAATAGACATCAGTGGATTTAGAGTGGCATAACTCTTCCTAGGCCTATATTGTCCAATCTGAAGCTGTTAAAGAAAACCTAACCTTTAAATACATATACAATTTCAACACTGTATACACTGTAAATTAAAATAACAAATAGGAGTTTTAAGCAATTTGCTTCTTTGCCTCATGATCTCAATTCCTTCAGATCAATTTTCTAATATGTTTTAGACATTCTATTAATTTATCGCAAAGTGGGTTTCTATCAACTGACTTGAATGCATGATACACAGAGCAGTTCCTTAAAACACATACCCCAAGATGCTTATCAGGGGTAATTTTCACAAAATACTTACCCATCTCTCCTTATCAAATGGTTGTGTTTTTGCTTCTGCAGTTTTTGCAGTAGGAGCTGGAAACAAATGGAAAAGTACATACTTATTCAAGTTCATTAATAAAAGCAAACAAGGTTAGGTGGGAATCTAAGAAGGTCACCAACTTTCTTTAGAGGACGCCAAGTTCTATTTGAATTTAATGCTGATTATGTTTGTAGTGCCACGTTACTAGATTGAACATGATGCCGTTTTTTTGAAAGCTCTTTAATCACCAGCCCAGGTGAGAAATCAAGGTTATTAAAGAATCCCTCCAGTGAAGGAATATACCCATCTATGTATTGTGTGGCCAACAAAACTATACACCCCAAATCTAATTCAGAGCCTATGGGCACATGTCAAAGCTGTACCCTAAACTTAGCTTAAAATTGCTTACTTCCTTATAAGCCTACCCAATTACCATGGTCACATTTGGAAGCCCCCACCTGCTAAGATTTGCTGGAGAGGAGCCTTCTCAGAGCTAGCACTCTGGAACTCTCTATCCTCTTCTGGTACCATCTTCTGTCAGAATGTGAAGACTTCTTTGCTTTGTTTGGCTTTCTCTCAGTGATCGCTCCTTCCTGCCTAATGTTTTAATTGTTATTTTTGTATATATTTTAGCTCTGATTTTAATTGTATCAATTATACATTTTTGTGTGTTTTAATTTAGTAGCCACCTTGAGGGCCCTTATGATGGCAGAAGGCAGTGTATACGTTTTGTTAATTAAATAAAAATAATACAGATATTTCCTCTAAAGCATTGCTTTCTGCTAGCACAATAGGTTGTCAGGTTCCAGTTTGCACCAGATTGGCTGTTGAGGGTTTTCAAGATGTGTGGGCGTGGTCTGGCAGTTGTTGCTCCTAACGCTTGCCTGCAACAATGGCTGGTACATTCCCTACATTTTTAAAAAAACAGAACATGCATTAATAACTTTTTGGCTTAGCTTCAAACCATTAGGAAGGCTTACTGGATACTGTTCAAACCTCCTTGGGTAGACACCCCACACTCTGACAACCTGGACATAGTATAAGAGCAGAATTTCATATATTTTATGCCTGTGGAAGGTAATCTGAACTATGAACTCGGCAAATTTGCTTACAGATCTTTATTTACTCTGCCCAGATCAGGAGTCTGTTACTAATCTTGGAAAGCTATGCCAGACAATGAAGCAGCACCTAATGTAAATGCTGGCCAGCCCTCTTCCCCCTTCCCCTCTACCCCATATATTTCCATGAAAAAATACACAAAGATGTACACATGAATTATTCCTCCATAGCAATATCTGAGCATGAGAATCTGAGCTATATTTTCAATCAACTTATTTCATATTTAAAAATTATCTGCGCTACCAAATACTAATTTATCCACCTCACTTTTTAAGATCTTGTTCCCAGCATTCTGCTTAGTCATGCCATTTCCCTAATCCCCCTCCCATTTCCTAAGGAGTATCTGAGTTATTGTGATGGCTGTTCAATATCCAAGGTTACTAAATTTGAAAGCATCTGCCAGGGCTAAAGTATCAGTAAAATAACCAGCCCTATGTTTAAAAAAATGTATGTGTGGTGGTGGTGGGGAGGCAGAATTCTTCTACTGCTTCAAAAGAATCAATAAATATATCTACCGGTAATTCTCAACATGGCAAATCTGAAGATATTTAAATCCAGAGATGGGACCCAAGCCAGATCATTCTATAAACCTGGAAAACACCCCAGATTTGCAGAAACATCTGATATTCAATACACAAACAGAGGGGATAATCCCCCCCCCCAAAAAAAAATAATAGAAACAGCAGCTGTAGCTTAAACAGTGTGGTTAGAGTGTCAGACTGGGATCTGGGAGACTTGCCATTCAACCATGAAAGTTTGCTGGGTGACCTTGGGGCAGTCACTCTCTCAGCCTACTTTACCTCACAAGGTTGTTGTGCGGATAAAATGGGGGAGAGAAAAAAGGTGTTAACTACTTTGGTCTACATTGGGGAGTAAATAAATATAAGTAAATGAGGTAAATAAATATAACTGAGGTTCAGGGGCAAAACAAAGGTAGGTTAGTGGGTAGGAAATGGGAAAGTGGGTGTGTGGGGATCCCAGGAGAAAAAGAAGAAATAGCATGGAGAGGGGATACAGGGGGAAATGTGGTGTCCCCCACCTCGCTATATAGACTCCTCACTATACTATTCTGCCCAGTGATTGGGTCTGCACAACTGGCAGAGGGAGTTCCAGGCAGAGATTGTCAGGAGGGAAAGCAGAAGCCAGGGAAGCAGGTAAATGTAGGTTGTGGCCATGAAAGAGAAAGTCACAGGAAAAGTGGGATTTCAGGGAAGAAAGAGGGAAAATACTGGAGGGGGGGGAGAATAAGATAGCTGCCGTGTGTGTACTTGTGGGTTCCTTGCTTGTAGGACATTAACAACTCAACAAATTATGCATATGTTCAGAAGGCATGGGCAGAATAAGAGAAAGGATAGTAGCTAATCATGTATAAGCAATAGAAAAACAGTGAGCTATAATGTTTGCTGTAATATAACATGTAACAGATTTAGATGCTTAAGATTCACCAGGTTCACTTGTGTGTGTTTTTTTGAGGAGGAGTAGGTATGCAGCACAGCTCATCACAATTCTGTTGGTCCCCCCCCTTTTTTTCTTTCCCAGCTTTATTAAATTTTAACGGTTTGAACTATCCATCTGTTTGAGGGACAGCATCTGGAATACAAAACTAGAACTACCTTATTTTTGTTAACAAGCAAGGGTTGCAGGTTATTGGTCTCCTAAATGTACAATATTTGTACACAGAGTATCATAGTGACACCCAACAAGGCTTTTCGTGACTACACCAGATGAAAAGGAAAGAAGAACTAGTGTTTTCTGATCCTTTTCCCACTGGGCATCTGCTAATGCATATTTTTACCTTTACCCACTGATTCCTATGGGTCTGCAGGCAGATTAGTTGTCACCAACTTTGCTATCGAACTATCAGAAAACAAAGCAGGCATCAGCAGTTCTGTAGATTATGTAAAAATAGTGACAGTCAACAGCTTTGTTGAGTGTAGGAGTGTATTAGTTCACCGAATCATCTTAAGGGTGGTGGAGGAAGTTGAGTGTAGCTAGGATATACAGCTGAAATTGATTCCTGGAAACTATTTCTTCATTTGCAGTTTCTATTTCTTATTACATCCAGGAAGCAGAAGTAAAGAGATAACATTCCACAAAACAACTAATCACAGGACAACCAAATAAAACAAGCCCATTTTAATTAACCATCGAACTGAATAAAGCAAGTGAGATTTGACTACATTTGTAAACCAAAATAGCTTTTAGCCTGCTTTAGATTGTATTCTCATGACACAGAAGAGGCTTCTTGTATAAACTGTCCCATGTGATGCTTGGCATAGAAATTAATTTTGGTGTAATAGTTGTTTAGGCATGGTGCTCCAGTATACACATCAGGCCTGAACAACCAGAACAGAAATATGGTTTGATAACAGGAGCCCAGCATTTGACCAGCTCTGAATCTCAACACATGCAATTTATGGCTCTTTTTAGTATATAATGCAAACTATCTCTCCGGCCCCTTCCGCACATGCAGAATAATGCATTTTCAAACTACTTTCACAACTGTTTGCAAGTGGATTTTGCTATTCCGCACAGCTTCAAAGAGCATTGAAAGGAGTTTGAAAGTGCATTATTTTGCATGTGTGGAATGAGCCTCCCTTTCACTAATATACTGAGTACCTGAGCAAAACTTCCTAATTTGACCACTACTGCCTTCAAATATGTGATCTGGGAATGTCTTGAAGAAAAAAATATTTAAGTATTTGAAGAATATACTGCCTGGGTTTCCCGGATGAACTGACTAAGTGTCACTATTTTTTTAACCTTTGACAAAATAAACTTTTGATTGGTAATATCTGACTAGGCAATTAACCACTATCCCAACACTGCAAAACAGATATCATATCAAAGAGCCCTTTGGGGATTGGGCGGTATAGAAATCCCATAAATAAATAAATATTAAAGTACAGAAAAGAGTAAGAGGCCAATAACATCTGAAAGACTTAACAACATTTCTGACAGGATATGAACTTTCATGAGTCACAGCTCACTTCTGCAAGTATCTGAAGAAATGAGCTGTGATTCACAAAAGGTCATATCTTGCCAATAATTCTGTTAGTCATTAAGGTACTTCTTGTTCTTTCATCATACTACAGACAGATCAACATAACTACCCAAATTAAATTAAAGACTGTTTTACCTCTGTAGCAGCTGAAGTTGTGATGAAAGTGTACCAGAAAGATCCCTCTGTCCATATGGTTTTAATACATACCTACAAGTAAAACCTCTCTTTACATGATCTCATTATCCCTGTCTCTCTCCACTTAGGTGTCCCAATAATTTTTTGCTCATAGTATTCCTTTCTCTATTTCCACCATCTACAGCTGCCTGGGGTCTCATGTTCCTACAAACAAGGCCATCCTTTATTTTACTTAGCAACCCCATTTTTGCTGATTCCATATCACCAAAGTAATGCCCCCAAATTGTTAAGAATGAATGTGAAAACATTCTGTCTTATAACACAGCTGCATTAAATAACCTTGTAACCCTTTTCAAGTTCTGTAATATTCTGAAGTTTCCTACTGAATCTAAGATTGTCCTTATGTACGCTATGAAGTAAGTCCTACAGACCTCAGCAAAACTTCAAAACATTAATAGAATCAGATATTTTTTTTAAAAAAACAACAGGGGATGCCACACATTGATGCCCAAGCTACAACCCCCGCCCCCAAATATCTTTCAGGCCTTATTCTTATTCTCAAAACTCCAAAATTATTAGAAAAAGGCACAATATAGTACATCACAATATTTGGGAAGACATGGGAGCAAAGTGCCTTGACAAATGACACTGGATAACAAAGGAAAGAAATCATTTGCAGAATACGATAGGAAAGCAGAATTACAGCACAGCAACCATGCTGGAGGTAAAGAAATCTTTGCTTTGAGTCCCATTACATTAGAAATGTAAGACGGAAATCATGCGAGAACGGTCGGTTACGCTTGGAAATAGACTTCTGGGCCAAAAGAAATTCCACAGAGAATGCAACTGGAGGAGGGAAGGAAAGGATAGGGACACATGCATATGTGTGTGTGTGTGTACACCCACCCCCATAAATCACGCTGAGGTCTTCCAGAATACAGGGAAGAACGCGGGGCGTGGACCGTCGTGAGCGATTTTCAGAGAACAAGTCTATCGCTCAAGGCACCGAAGGGGGTTTCCCTGAGGTGAGGGAGCAGTGCTCCAGGTCTGCGTTTCAGAAAGGATAAGAAAACGCCCAGAAGACATTTGGTTCCTGGACCTATTCCAGCAGCTTCAGGAAAACAGACCCCCACAGAAGGCAGGAAGAACTTCGCGCCCTCTCTCGGGCTCCCACTCACCTGCGTCCTGGCAGAGCCCGAGGATATTCACGGGGCCGCTTTGCAAATCCCCGTTGGGTTCCTGCCGGGCCAACTGCCCTGCTCAAACCACTTCCGCTGGGTCACAAGCATAAGCTTCCGGTCGGCGAGGCGCAAGCGCAGAAGGAGCTGATGAGCTGCCAAACTAGCCTTTTATTGCATCAGCAAAGTGTGGAACTGACGGTTGTTTTGTTTGCTGACTGGATTTCCTCGTTATTTTCGACCTCTCGTTTCCGGAAAGAATACATGTTCTATATGTGCCAAATATAACGATTGGAACTCGTTATAAATATGCTGTGCGGGATCACTCTGAGTTAGTCTTAAAACAATCAGATACCATCGCGTGCAAGCTTTTGACTTCACAATTTTTCATCGTCTCGAAAGATCTTGTTACCCCAGTCTCTCTTTTTATATTTTATTAACTCTCCTAATGAAGAGCTTTGGATGCCTAGAAAGCTTTCACAGTACGTTGAATTATTGGCGGGGTGGAGGGGATCTTGACAAAAGGTTACAAAACGGTTTTTGTTGACTGGATTTTCCTTAGCAGAAACACAAGAGTCCCTTTGCTTCTAGTGAGGAGATTTCAGGGGTGGACCATAGTTCCCAACAACCGCTCTACGCCATCTCGTTAGTTCCTTTGAATCCAATGTAAGGCTTTATTAACTCTTATTGCGCATGCTCATTCTAACGGATGTCAAGTTGCACCCTCAGTAGGACAACCTACAAGTTGCGTCTTAACTTCTTGACCCTAAATACAACACTGGTTGGGCGTTTCCGGGTTTGCGAGGCATTCCGGGAAATGTAGTCCTTGTTGTGCGAATGAGCTCTAAGTGTCTATGCGAGGCGAGAATTTTGTACCGCCGTGCGGGATAAAGGACAGATTCACGCGAGACTTAACGGACTGCGCAAGGAAGAAAAGAAGCGCAACTTTGGAAAAAAAACACCCTCGCCTCGCGCGCGCAAACAGGTTTGCTGTGACAGTTTCTGCCGCCCGGTCGTGCAATGTTGTGTCGTTTCACTCGGAGGTGAGTTTAACGGGACTTGCTGCCGAGTCCGTTTTTGCCGAGGAAGCAGTTTTCAAATTGGATTTAAAAATTTTGACCTTTATGTTGCTGAAATTCAGATATGTGTTACCTATTTATCCTTGGCCACATCAATCTTCACTGGAGATCTAGCAAAATTTAAAAGTTCATATGGTGACAGCACCCTGTGGCCTGACAAGCAAATATGAAATTGCGGGAATAAATTAACAAACCTTTAATTTAAACACAACAACTTTCTATCATTTAGCTATAAATAGTGAATACATATATGTATATATGTACAGCACAACTCAATTATACAAAATCTTCAGTGCCTTTTAAGAAAAGTACTCAAAACAGTTACAACTACTAACAGTTCTCAATAAATTAAGAACAGCAAGAAAGTCCAAACTATTAATAAAGCAGGGCTTCTTTATCTCATCTGTTCATCTGCATAGGATGTAGCTGCTGCAGGTCTTTCTTCAACTTGTGCCTGTAAAAAAATAAGTAATTCCCTCAATTGAGCTGTCAGCCTTCCTTCTGTTGCAGGCCAGATCAACTGAGGAGGGTGGGGCTCTTGCTGTTGGCAATAAACAAGCAAGCTTACCAACTGCACATGCTCATTGAACTCTGGGCCCTAAAATCCAAGCAAAACACAAATACTAAAATGTCATGGGTTACAGATGCTATACTTTATTTTGTATTTATTTAACATGTTTAAATGGTATAGTGAATTCCTTAGCAGGCAAATGGATTTTCGTAGGTAGAGAGTGACAAAAACCACCCGGGAGTTCTTAACCCTTTTTTGTGCCAGGGACCCTTCTTAAAATAATGCCTTTACATCCATAAAATAATATACTTAGTGTTAAAAGGAAGCCATATATGTTGATATATGGTTATGTTGAATTTCAGTTAAAGGTCAGTGAAAATAAATATGTCAGTTTTCCCCATTCAAGTTCATAGGCTCCCTGAAATCTGTCCACAGACCCCAACTTAAGAATCCATGCTGTAACCCCTCTAGACTGGAGGTTAAGTAAAATAGATGTAATATAGAAACAAGAAAAGAAAAAAAGTCACTGGCTTATGAAAAAGGCTCAGCCTGCAGTTTTTGTTGGGATTATTATGCAAACATAATTGGATTACACACATGCAAATACTCAGGGCACCTGAATTTCCCAGCCTTTTCTTTTTGTATTTTGTTGAAGGTAGTTGTTTTCTAAATTACTAAATTCACTGACAGAGAGGTGAAATGTAAATGTATCATATAAAACAGGTTTTAAATAAGATCGCTAGGAACCTGCCCATGGCAGGAGGATGGCCTCTGGTATGATCTCCTGCCTCTTTTTCCTGGACTATGCCCTGTTCAGGATAAAGATGAGAGTGTGGTTGTGCACACGAAGTGACAGGAGGCTGCTTCCAGTGGAGAAAATAGTACTGAGTCTAAATAGGCATTAAAGAGTCTTTTCTATGCCCTTCCTGAGCACATACAGCTGTAATGCCCCTGACTGAAATGAGTTCAGTTATTTGCTAGTCAGTCAACTGAGAAAGAGTAACTTGAAGGTCCCTGTAATCATCCCTCCTACTTTGTTTCAACACCCAGGGGCTTGTCACTCTCCAGAACTGGATTCGGGAAGGAGGACTGCCTGAACCCAGAGTTGACCCTCCCTTAGGGAAGCATTTAAAGGGTGTGCCCAGAAGCAGTCAGGATAGAAGAGGCAGACCCACTATAAAGCAGCTGGGAATAGGGAAATGGTGAATAACTGGGTGGTGTGGAACTCTCTCTATTAATCTGTCCTGGGGTGTTGTCTTACAGCAACGGAGACAGCATGTCTTTTCGACAAGTGAGAGAAGCAGGGAGCAACTCTGCCATCCTGTTTCCCCCCAGGCCCTTTTATTGACAGTTTACAAGAGGAAAAACAAACAGGGCAGGCAGGCAGAAGAAACACAATACAATGGACAGGGCAAAGAGCACAGGGGGATTTGGGCAGGAGATTTGGCATTTGCACGTACACACATTGGAGCTAGACGGTCTGCAATGTCAGCAGTTTTCTCCGAAACCACACTTGGGAAGGAGAGGTCAGTTGCACGTGAGAGGCCTTTTTCCAAGCAGTGTATTGCCGTACTCAGGCGCCCCCCCCCCCCCGATGTTGGGGGGCCCTTTTCCAAGCTATGTGCTGCCGTACTCGAGAGCCTCCCGGGCACTGTGAGACCCCTTTCCAAGCAGAATGGCTGCCATACTCGGGAGCCTCCCAGGCACTGTGCCCCCCAACACTGGGGAACTTGCCCTTCTAAAAGCAACCCTAGACTCAGACCTGATAGCACCAGCTGATGACACCAGGTTGAGGATCATGGATATTTTTATTGAACATTTCTTTGTAATACTGCGGTGTTTGGCTATTTGTTGGATAACTGGGTTTTTAAAAATTATTGTTATTGAAATTGTAAATTGTGTAGGAATTTACAGTCCCATATTTGTATTCCTTTTTCTTTGCAGAGATTTAAAGTCGATCACTATGAGCATGTTCTACTTTTGTTTGGTATAGATACTTCAGGAGCCTCCTAGTATAGTCATTAATATCGAAGGTTGTAGGCTGACTCTGAAACCATGAATCGTGGAATTAAGTTTGTGGAAAGTCTGAAGAGGATAGGGTATTCAGAGGTAGCTTCTCTGAATGGAGAAGACTTTGATTGGTTGTTTGAGACGTTGGAAGATAAATCATTTTTGGAATGGTTTTGTACAAATCTGACTGAGCATCATGCATTATCTGAAGAAGAGCTGCAGACTTTTAACAATCTCCTTAATTCTACAAAGCCTGTGCTAGAAGAGGCAGCTCTGGATGAAGTTCTTAAGACCTGTAAGCCCCTCGATTTGAACACCAGTAACTTTGAAGAAGGAAATCTTGAGGCACTAGAAGATGAACTTCAAGCACTCCAAAAGATTAAAAATCTAAAGATTCATCATCGTAACAAACTTCAAGCAATGACTTCAACCAGTAGCCTTCGGTCACTGAAGCTTAAAGAGACTGCAGAGGAAACAACTAAAAGCCTGAAAGATGAGCAGGCATTGTTCACTGGCATGAATACAAAGATAAACAATGAGCTGAAATCTCTTACTGAAAGAGTTCAGAAGTTGACTACTTTCTTTGCTGTTCAACCCAGTCAGAAAGGGCAAGAGCCTCATTCTGTGGTGTTGTCCCAGCTTGCCTTAGATGACTATTTGTGCCAGGAAGAACAAAGCACTGCAGCCCTTACTCTGTATACAAAAAAACAGTTTTTCCAAGGAATAGCCGGGTTGGTTGAAAGTTCAAATGAAGAAAAGTTTCAGCTTGTTGATATAAGGAGTTCGTTCACTGACACTGAGAGCAATTACATTTCTGAGGAGCAGCTCGAGCTTACCAGGCTGCAGATGGCTTATGTTTGTGCTCAGCATCAACTAATTCAGCAGAAAGCCAAGGATCTAAGCATGAGATCAGGTCTTCAGTGGGCAGAGGATAACATTTGCTTTTTAAAGAAGGTGGTAAGTCCTGTTGTTTTCACAATCATAGCCAAGTTTTAGTGCATTGTATTAACATAATTAACAGAATAAAGTTAGTTAATTTCAGTTGCTCCCTGTGCTTAAGAAACTGTTCCCAGGCTTTGACCTTCAAGAACAGTTTGTGTTTTGTGCCATCAAGTGTTTTGTGCCATCAAGTTCCAACAACCTTGGATGAATATTCATGTCCTATCATTAACAGCATTGCTCAGGTGTTACAAACTGAAAGCTGTGGTTTCCTTTGTTGAATCAATCCATTTCATGTTGGATTTTCATACCACCTTCAATTTTTCCTAGCATTTTTATCTTTTTCACTGTGCAGTAGTTTCAGTTTAGTCATTATAGCTTGATTTGAACCAACATGTTTGTCTTTTTGGCAGTCTATTGTATCTGTAAAACTCCACTCCAACACCACATTTCAAGTGAATTAGCTTTTTTTTCTGTCAGCTTTCTTCATTGTCCAACTTTCACATACATGTATAGTTATGGAGAATATCATAATATTAATTATCTTGATATTGGTCACCAGCAGTATTTCTTTTTACTTAATTATCTCTTCTCGTTCCTGACTGCTCTTCCTCTTTTTTAATGAGCTAATTTCATTCAAAATTTTTGTAGTTTCTCTAGAAACTTATTTATTTACATTAGTTATAATTAAGCATGGGCCTTTGGCTGTCAAAATACATGTTCATTAAGAACTCTTTATAAGCATTCATTCTTGGAAAACTGTGTATATACAATTATCCTTTGATAAGAATGGCTCCTGCAGTGATATTTAAATCATGAAAAAAACTTGAATGCTGCCCCTCTATAAAAATAAGTTTATAGTAGTAATTTGGGTTTGTTAGATGTATGAGCACAGACTAGACTAATAAGCATATGGTTTACAGAATCTGGTTTGGTTTTTTTCCAGACTCATGGAAAAGAAAATTTTGAAGCAAGAATTTCTAGTTTGAACAATGAGATCTCAAAAGTAAAAAAACAATTGTCTAAGATAAACAGTGAGACCCTGCCTTCACTAGTAAAGAAGGATGCGGAGTTATTGAATATGCCAGTTGTGAAGGGCAATTTTGATCTACAAATTGCTCGGCAGGACTACTACACATCAAGACAAGACCAAATTTGTCATCAGTTGCTCAAACAGAAGGCGTCGTTTGAAGTTCTTCAGTTGGCTTATGAAATTGAGTTGAGAAAACTTAGGGATAACAGCCGTCTCCTGGAGAAAATGGTACAAGATCTGAAGCAGAACAATAACGTTTTGGAGCGGACTCTAGAAACAATGTCTGATCCATCTATATCCCAGTATAAAATACCAAGAAGCACTATTGACTCCAGAGATAATGCTACACATAGGTAGGCAGCTGCTGATGTTCTGTGAAATTCTGTGTTAATATGTAAAGCGTATTGTTAAAAACTGACAATTATATATTTGTTTACATAATTTATACCCCACCTTTCTGCCCTAATTAGAGATTAAAAACCATTAAAACCAAACAAAAACACATCATTAAAATCACATCTTAAAACAGGGCAAGAAGGAGGGATCACAGAGGGCACAAGAGACAAAACAAAAGTGTGCACAGATTGGTGGGAAATGGCATCAAGAGAAAGATGAGACACCCTGGGGGCAGTGGATTGTCTTGCTGTTAGGACTATGAAGACCCTCTTCTAGGTTGCCACCTGCCTAATCTCAGGAGGTGGAGGCACCCAAAGCAGAACCTCCAAAGATGACTGAAGAAGAGTTGGTTTTTATACCATGCTTTTCTCTATTTTAAGGAATCTCAAAACATCTGACAATCACATTCCCCTCCTGCCTCCACAACAGGCATCTTGTGAGGTAGGTGCGACTGAGAGAACTGTGATTAGCCCAAGGTCACCCAGCAGACTTCATGTGGAGGAGTGCAGAAATAAACCCAGTTCTCCAGATTAGAGTTCACCCTTCTTAACCACTAAGCAGTCATAGCTGGTAAAAGGTGGCATTTCCGGCCACAGTTGCTACCTGCTTATCCAGCAATAGGAGTAGCTCCAGGACATCTCTGAACTACAGTCTTTCCTTCAGGGGCTTACACAAAGATCAGACCTTCCATTTACCAGTAGAAGTTCCACCTTATTGGGAATAAATTTCAGTTTATTAGCCCACATCCACTCCAAAACTCTCCAGGCACCGGTTCAGGGTTGCTGTAACTTTCCTGGAATTAGCTGGAAATATATAGAGCTGAGTGAATATTGCTTATATTGGTGGCAGTTCAGGCCAAATCTTTAAATGACCCTATCCTGCGGTTTCATTAAATCCATTCTATGGAAGTAAGTTCAGCTGAAACCAATGGAATTTTCTTCAGTAGATTGATTTGACCCTTTAATGCACTGATGTAACAATTGGAGTTCTTTCGTCCCTTTGTCTTCCACTAGTAGTCCCTTCCGGAACCAAGGAAAGTGGATTCCTAGTGATTGTTGTACCCATTTAGACAGTAGCTGTTAGGAGGTTGCACTGTGAACAAAGCACAGCTACACTGATGGAATGAGGGACAATTTCACCCTGTCCCCTCTTGGTGCATCTGGCTAAAAGTATCTAACTACCCTAGGAATTGGCTTCAGAAGGGAGGGGAAAGAAAGCTGCCTGACCATCAGTGCATTCTGCCTTCTAAGATTCTGCATTCATGTGTTACCAATCTGTTCAACAATGTTTGGGTTTAAAATTAATTAGTCTGGCTACTAAGAAAATATGTTACTTGTGTACTGCTTTGCCAATGCTTTGTTTTTGGTGTTACAGATCTCCAGTAGGCAAGTCTTGTTTTTTCTTTAACTAACAGTTTTATATCTTGAAGGTTGTATCAGCTTCTGGAAGGAAAGAATGCAAACCAGTTGTTCAGAACTAATGAAGGCCTTGAGCAGGTGGCTGAAAAGCTGCGTCTAGACACAGTGTCATTTCTTGATCAATTAGCAGCGCTGAGTCAAGAGCAAACTCTCCTTCTGTCAAAAATGGATGCTGATATAGTTACTCTTCGTGAGTCTGTGTACTCCAGAGGAGATGCGGTCTCTCTTAGTAACCAGGTAAGCAAGTAGATTAGACTCAAGAATATATTTCTCTTAAATATGCAGGTATTTGGTTTCTTGGGTGTTGGTAGCAAGTTGACAAAATACTATAGCAGGGTATCTAAAAATTAGGTAGCTCGTGGCACATGCTCCTGGTGAATGGCATCCTGGCCTAGGTTAGCCCTTTCTCTCTGCCCTTCCATTCCTCAGTAGCTGAGGCATTCAGTGCTGTACCCTAACTCCTGCTCTGGGTTTCAGTTTTCTCATTACTTTTCCCTTCTAAAGTAATTTGTCTTTTCTCTGGTACCCCAAACCATGCAGCTACAGCAAATGCTGGTCTATCATGCTTCTGTCCTACGTTCATCATGGGAAATGTACGTGCCTAGTGGTCTTGGTGGCTATACCAATTAAAATATGGGTTTTGGTTCAGGCAGAAGCAGCTTCAATGTTTCTAATTGCTTCTGCATCCTGCAAAGCTCAACAATGCACAGGTGTTCCCAAGAGAGCCAAGAATTTGGGACGGAAAAACTTGGTGGTGATTCTCCTAAATGATTCCTTGCCTGTTTCTCCCTAATTCAGCATAAAAGCAGGCTTCCATAGAATCCCAAAGCTTAATATTTAAAGAAGCAAATGGAGGAAACATATGGCTTGTGGCTATTGAAGGCTGGGAACTTAAATTCTAAAATGCAAGTTGCTATTTACCAATATTCATATAAAAGTATAGAAACATGTAAACTTATTTTTGTTTCTGTCTTTTATTTAGGAACTGACCGAGCAGTTTCATCAGCTGGAATTTCAGCTAAATAAACTAAATCAGCTTACTATGGATTTTCTTGCTGATATAAAAGCTAAGAAGAAAGTTTTGGAGAACAATAAATTACAACAGATTGAAAGAAAATTATATGTTTACTTTTTTAAAGATGAAGAACGCTTGAAGAATGTTGTAGAAAGAATGGAAAAACAGGCAAAGACTTAAGTTATTTGTTTGGAAGATTACATTTTTATTTCATAAAACTGAATTTTAATTGGCATGACAAATATTTGTTTTTATGATGAATTTTGAAATGTTGAATTTAACAAATGCAAGGAAGAAAATGACTGTTTCTGCCACAACAATAAAGACACCGAAAACACCTACAAGTACTGTTAGTTGTTTACTGGACAACTTGTTTTGGATTTTTTTAAGGTGCTGCTTTTTGTTCTGTGGCAAATAAAAACCCTAATTTACAAAGCTCAGTGATATAAGACATTTTGCAAGTGCATATCATCTCCATTCCAACAAAAAAGGCAGAGTATCTTTTCACTCTTGGGCTCTTTCCGCATGGGCCAAATGAAGCGTCCCAGGGACGGCAAAAACGCCATCCCTAGGAGAGCGTTCGCATGGCCACCGTTGCTGCATTGCAGCAGCGCCGTCCTCCCTTTCCCCAGGCGGAGTGAAGCTGTCCCTGACAACCTCGCTCATTGAGCGAGGTTTTAAAAAAACTGCGTCTTCCTTGCAGCATGGTGCGAACCGCACCGCAGGGAAGCTGCCCCTTTCCCTGTCACTCCCACTCACCTGCCTCTTCAGCGTCACTGTGGAGGACTGCAAGGACCCGCCCATGCTGTCCTCCGACCTCCAGGGGTCCGAGGGCAGCGTGGGCGGGTCCCTGCAGCCCTCCAGAGCGACGCTGGAGAGGCAAGTGAGTGGGGGAGGGCAACCGAGAGGCGGCTTTGTGTAGAGCCGCCTCTCCAGCTAGGGAGGGAGCCGGGACTGCTCGTGCGAACACCTCCACAGGCATAAATTATGCTGGTGGAGAAGCGCTGTTGCCGCCTTGCGGAAAGGGCCTTGGCTAAAATAGAGAAGGCCCAACACTTACTATGACTGTTTGATGTAGTGTTTTTATGATAGTTCTAATTTTATTCTGCTCATTGCTACCTGATACTCCAATAGTTGGTGGTACCTGTACCCCTCCCCAAAGAATTAACAAATGCTAATGTTACTAAAAAGCAAACTACGTATTAGTAATTGCAAACAATTTAAATGTTCTATTATTATTTTAGCATTCTAGAAAAGACTTTAATCTGCCTTATGTGATTTTGATTTGGCTTTTCACAATAGGTGCCTGCAGGTTTAAGGATTATGGCTGCGTTTTCATGCAGTGCAGAGCATTTGGTCAAGATCTTAAACAATTCTTTTTAAACTCAGTGGGCCTCACTTCTAAGTAATTTAACTGTAAAAGTTGATACTATTAAAATGTGAGTTACAGTTAAATAGATATGTAATTGCGGTGTGCAACTGCTATACATTTTTAACTTCTCAGTGCATTGTGAATATTAAAATGTGTAGATTTTTTTATCACATTCAAATCCTACCAAGGCAAGGTGCTCAGGGTTAGTTTTAGTTCTATTATAATTTCTGCTTCTTTTCAAAGTGCAACTAGTGGGACTGCTTGCTTGAACATACAGGGCGGAAAAACTGTGACATTTCTTCCCACTGGGAGAAAACACCTTTCAGTTCCTATAACTTTTCTCCAGTGAGAGTTAAAAACTGCTGACTGTAAGCAAAGTCACACCCCAAACACAGACAGTTCTCAGCCTTTTAAGGGACTTGTGTGTTTGTGGTAGAGTAACATTTGATTTAACTACTGATCTTTCTGTTGTCAAAGAATGCCATTTTTTACTTTCTTAGCAGAAGGCTTTGATACAGTTTTAAGCTAGCACCAGAGTATGCAGCTCCTCTTGAACTTAGGGCAACGGTGTGTTTCTATCATACCCTAAGAGCATCTGTGTTACTGTTTTGTTTAATAATCCAGCCTGTTGAAGACTAGATACCCTCAAAAACTTGTACATTATTTTTAATAATTTGTTTGGTTTTAATAAACCATATTATATGACTTTGGTTTTGATTACTTTTGTTATTTTATGATTTTTTTGGTTTTTTGTGGAGCAGTACAGCAATCTGCACCATCTGCAGACATGGAATTTACAGTCTCATTAGCATTGCTTCAAAAGAAAGTCATTTATAGACAAAATCCCATTATCTTGTGCAGCCATCACATAGGGTACATAATGGAACAACCCTGGGTTGCCTCCCCATCAAGAAACCCTGTTCTTTTAATAAGATTTGTACCTCCATTCTATGACAAGCTTCTGCTACCCATTTTAATAGGATATTTACCTCCCTGCTATGACAAGATTCTGCTACCCGTTTGCACACCTTAAACCCCTTTTCATGAGACATGACATTTTTATCCAGGCCTGTTGGCAAGTGTGCCTGCTCTTCATTTTCCCTCTATGCCTCTGCCCAGAGGGGAGGGCAGAAGGAACTGCCGGCTGCCAGCTGGGAGCCCAGCTGGTGGGGGGCAGGGGAGAGCAGGGTGGGCCATGCCCTAGGGGAGGCGTGGCCATGCCCTAGGGGCGGGTGTGGCCCCACCCCCGAACTGCCTCCCCTCTAAAAAATCTATACCCACGTCCCTGAGTTAGCTCCCTGCTTTTCTTTTATAGTAGAGCTCAATTTAAGCAGGACCCGTTTAGGATTGCAGACCTTAACCATCGGTATATAGTTACGGTGTAAAATTCAGCCATGATACTTTTGAAACACCCCGGGACAGTCTCCCAGCCGGGGTGGTGCCAGGATTAGGTAGTGAAGGGAATCGCCGACCCGCGCTTCTTTCAGGATATAAATCAGCCAGGAGCACGTTCCTCCCCCCACTGGCTCCCCAGAAACGTGCGCGATAATAAAAGTATACTCGAGCGGAGCTTCTGCAGTTCAATACGAAACTAAGATCCGCAGGCCTTCAAGGCAACATAGGCAGACGCGAGCTGCTTGGCTCCTCCTTTACAGTAAAGCGGCACAGGAAGAGGCAGGGCCCAGTGGGTGGAAAGGCCGCTTGTTCCGCACGGTGGCTTTAGCAGCCTCGCTGGCCACAGGAGAGTGCCGGGCTGGGGCGCGGGCAATGTTGCTGCTGGCTGCGGTAGGAGGGTGCCGAGCGCCAGGGCCAAGGTTGCACGGTGCCGGGCGGTGCAGAGTTCTTCGGCTGCTGGAGAAATGCTCGGTAACCGGCTGGCACCCGCCAGTCCTCGCTCCAGCCTCGGGCTGCAGGCCGGAACCGCGAACTGGATGGCACAAAGCAGCTCGAGCCTTCCCGAGTATGGCGGGAAGCAAACAGGTGCTGCCTCCTTAAACGCTTCCTTCTCCACCCGGGTGACCAGCCGAAGGGAATTTCTGAAGGGCTGAATTTCTAAAAAGTGTCATGGTCAGCGTGGTGGGTGCAGGCTGTGTGTTTGTGGAGTAATGTTTGCGTATGCTCAGGGGCATTCTTTTTAATGTAACTGCTCCCCAAAAAATCCTTTCAGAGACTAAGTTGCACAAGCAACAGTTGAAAGCACAGGGTGAAAAAACCCTGCCAATCTCCTGAAGGACTCAGGGCGGCTTACAAATAACAGCATATTAAAACAATACAATAGAATGCATAATACAAAAAGATATACATTATACATCAAAACCAGATTACAACAGATGGCATAGAAATTTTAATTGCATGTCTTTGAATTTATTCGTTTTCTGTGATCACACTTTCAAGACTGAATCTCTAATAAATGTTTTAGCAAGCACTTTGTTCAGGAATAGGGAATGCAAAGACAGGGCTGCTGTAATCACAGCAAATCTGACAGTAGGAAGAGAAGCCTATAACTGCAGGGCTGGGGGCTTTTGTTCAGCTGTTTCTCCAACAATGTGAAATTTGTTAAGAAACTGCCTTAACCTGTGAATTTGTTAAGAAACTGCCTTAACCTGTGCTGGGTACTTCAGCACCAACAATCTTGGCTTCAAGAGAGGTGTGATGTCTGCAAAGAAGTGGGATTGGGTCTCAAACAGTTAGAGAAACTTGAAAACTATAACTTTTCTTCTGTTTAAATTGGCTCTTAAATGGTGGGAAGTAAATCTACCTCACGTTCCAGATTATGCGGGGGGGGGGGGGGCTGATTATAATTATTCAGTGAAGAAAGACACTTCAGGCATGTTCAAAGATGCTTTGTTTCAGGTTCCTGGCCGAAATTAGAATAAACCCAAGATCAAATAGGTTTTTCCCCTATTTGAATTTGTCCAAATTCAATATTGGTTGTATAGTGTTCTTTAATATTTTAGGGATTAATATAATTAACACTACATACAAAAGGCTACTTGAAAAGTGTGTTTGTTATAGGTATGGTTTTGTTGTGGGATTCACTGTGGACTTCAGTAGATTGTTGTTATAGTCATGAAAATCTAAATTTGAGGGCATGTATAACATTGGCAAATGAACAAGTGAATGAGTGGATATAAGGACAGATCTTGGTTTGTTGCAGGCCCTCGTTGGATACCATCTTGGGGCAAGAAATGGTTTGCCTCCCATTGACTGTGAGAAGAGCATCATTTTCCAGCATGGGTCATTGGTTGTTAATGTGTGTACAGCCAGTTTGAGCTGAGTGCCATATTTTAATGTTCTAAGCTTGTTGTAACCTGCCCAGAGCCCTTTGGGGATTGGGCGGGCGATAGATAGATAGATAGATAGATGGATAGATAGATGGATAGATAGATGGATAGATAGATGGATAGATAGATGGATAGATAGATAGATGGATAGATAGGGATAGATAGATAGATAGATAGATAGATAGATAGATAGATAGATTTAATTAATTAATTAATTAATTAATTGCTGGAAAAGATGCTGACGCCTAATATTGTGCATTATCCTCATCCTCAAGGTTCTGTTTTCTCGTGAGACTCCTCTTTGCTGTTTCAGCACATCATCCCTACATGACAGTTCTGAACTTGGAAGATTGGTTTACTGTGGAAATTTGGCCAAGTTGGTACTCTGTAGGTATTTTTGTGTTTGGCTTTTTTCTGTCTCTTGTTTCTACATCTTTTTAAAATGTTGAAAGTATTTTTCCCCCACGGAAAATGAAACAACAGGTTTCATTTTGGAAGTATATGCTAACAGCAGAAAATGGAATTCTTCATTTAAATGATTTTGCCATGCTAAGCCATTATTTCTAGTCCATTGAATGAAGTAACTCTGTTTAGGGCAGCAATTTTAATTCACAAATGCCAGGCTAGGCCCTTGCCTGGGAAGAGGGGTATCTGCCCCAATTTGTTGCGTAACTCTAAACTAGAAGAAATCCAGATTCTGTCAGCTGCTTATTCTGCCTGTTTTGATCTTTCATACTTGGGCAGGGCGAGAGACAAGGAGATGTATGTATGGTAGCACTATGCATTCTTTGTAGCTTTGGTTCACCACTTCCACAAGATAGTATGGCTAGCAGAAGCAGTCATAAATATTCTGCACAGCTGATCCAGTTAAAGAGCATTATGGCTGGAGTGGGAATATGCTAATGGGTAGTTCAGAACGGGTTGCCAAGAATGGTAGGATTCCCAATGTGCAGTGCTTGTTTAATCAAAAGGAAAAGCATGAATGAGTTTCCAGGTATGTTTTTATAGCTCAGAACATTTCATCGACATCCAAGAGCCTGCGGCCGAGGCCAGTTGCTTCATATATTGTGTCAGGAAAACTCAGGCTTCCTTGGATATACATCTCCCCTCAGCAAACATATATCTAAGGGAGCATGAGTTTTCCGACACAATATATGAAGGTGCTCAGGAGCAGCAGCCGCAGAAGGCCATTGCTTTCACATCTTGCATGTGAGCTCCCAAAGGCAACTGGTGGGCCACTGCAAGTAGCAGAGTTCTGGGCTAGATGGACGCTGGTCTGATCCAGCAGGCTAGTTCTTATGTTCCTTTCGGTGAAGCCTGATGGGTGACCTTCAGCTAGCCACCTACCTATGGGAGGGGAAGGGAAGAAGTTGTAAGCTGCTTTGAGTCTCCTTGTGGTAGAGAGAAGTGGAGTATAAATCCACCTGTTATTCTTCTTCAAGAGCGGCAGACCATCTCCTGGAAGCACCCTAAAAGACTTTGGGTTGGATTATGCAATGCATGGACAGGAAAGGAAAAATAGACTTAGTGCAGCTCTACATGCAAGCAAAACAGCAGTGTACATTTGGAGCAATGAAATGTACAACAGGTTTCATTTAATCTGGTTTTGCAGTTGCATCAGAAGAGATATTGTATGCTATGTTTTGCATATGCAAAAGAGGTAGGGAGGGATACAAGCAGTTTCACTCAGTATAAGCAGATAGTGAGGAGTAATGTTAGCACTTCATTGATGCAAGGATTGTTGTGCATGCAGCATTTGCTGTGGAACCAACCTTATGGGCTGTGTGAGTTATTTAATGGTTGCATGTTGATAAAGTATATTGCAAACTGCAGAGGAGGTTACTGTTAACTTAATTTTTTACCTTTACTGTCTCTTTCTCTTACAGGTGTGAAATTTTTCTCCTACTCTACCAGCATGTTTAGTCTTTGCATGATGCCTTTCATCATCTCCACAACAGGGATAAGTTCTGACAGCCTGCCCTTGCAAATTGCCTTTTATAGTATTATAGGATTCTTTACATTTGTGACACCAATTACCTTGCATTTTATTACAAAGGGCTACGTGATTCGCTTATATCATAAGGCTAAAACGGACACCTACACGGCCATTACATACAGTGCCATTTTGGCAGAAAAGAAAACTGTATTCCATCAGAAGGATGTGAAAATCCCGGACATCAGCAAGATGTTCACAACATTTTACGCTAGAACAAAATCAATGCTTGTAAACCCAGGGCTATTCCATTATGCTGAAGACTATAACCATCTTATGGGATATGATAAGCCCTTCACATTTGACCTGGAAGAATCAAAAGAATCCATGGAAGGCAAACTCTAAAGTATCAGATGGTTGAGTTTTAGAAATTTGTATATGTGCAGATGACTCACAGTTTGCAAAATCCCCAAAGCATTTTCTCCGTTTAAAAAGTTCGCTCACAATGTCTTTAAACATTGATTAAAACTGAAATTAATTTTGAAAAAAGAGTATGTAGAAGGTGCCTTATGTGCGATTAGCATGAGTCCTATCTTTAGTCATTAAGTACATCTGATATTTGTATGTTTCATCTTGCAAACTTTAGAGGGTCATCTGTGTATGGGGAGTACTCTTTTTCTAACTGAGTGTTTGTTCAGGGTGGGCAATGCCCCATGTGAAATTCATAAAATTTTCTTTAGTGTTGTAACCCCTTTGTGTATCCCTTCCAGCCATGGCCAAGTGCATACTATACTAGAAGCATTCTTGTGAAATACAAATCAATGTTTGTTTGTTTGTTTTGCGTCAAGTCATATCTGAGCTAGGGAAGCATCATTTTTTCATCTGTGGGGAACACCCATTTTGATTCAGCTGCCTCCAGGATGATAACTTGAAACCTTGTAACTTTTTGTGATTGGTTCCGAAACCCATGGTAGCCATGTTGAGATGGTGCCCCACTATCTGTTCTCAAAATTCCAAAAGTACTGTGAGGCTCCATAAGGTTTGGGACCACCATGTTAAATCTTGAACAAGCAAGTCTTGCCCTTTGACTGGCAACATATGCTGAAGTACAGCAGCTCCATTTAAAAGACCCTCACTGTATAAGATTCTGGATCCTGGAGTGTTCCTACACATGATCATTCACTTTTTGGTCCCTCAAAATGTTCGTATTTATGTCCAGTTTAGTCTTTGTTTTTGTGGAACAGAAGTAAGAAAAAATGGGCAATTTGTAGTATTAATGTAGGTTGTGGCCAATGTAGGCTTTACATTTGCAAAAACCACTTTGAACCCCATGTGTGAAAAAATTCATTGCTTGTTCCATCTTTCAGCATACTTGAAGAAAGACTTGGCAGTGCTGGGCTGATATTGGTATACTGATTGTGTCCAGAGCTATTGCTCAACATTGGTGAATAGTATTCTTGACGGCTACCACTATAACTGCAATATGACTATGAAGCCTTGGAGGGTGAAAAAGTTCTTGAAATATTTGTAACTTACATGTGAGATGAGTGTATTAAGTTCATAGAAATATTAAACTGGTGTTCTTCTTTGGTGTGTGTATCTTAGACAAATAAAAATATATGATATAGCATATAAAGAATTTTTCACTTGGAAGAACCAATACAACTAAAACTTGTACTCAAATGGCTACCTTTAACATATTTGTCTGATTAGAGGTTTCACCCTTCAGTTGTCTTCTATTAGGATGATTGTGAATGGTGAACCTGCAAATCAGTAGACAACTATTAATGTGAAGGAGTGAAGACTGACATTTATGTAATGGCGACAATCCAGCAAACTGCTGGTTAAATTGATTAAAATAAGTGGGACTTCAGTGTATAGTTACACTAGATGTTCTTCATTAGGATTTAACATTTGGATCCTAAATTTTAGAATTAGTTCTTGTTTCTCCTCAAGTGTGTGTCAAAAGGACATCTGCTTTATGTGTCTGCCAGCATAAGCCACTAGAGGGACACTTTTCCTGACCCAAAACTATGGTATTTTTAAAGTTTCCTTTGTCTAGGAAGTCACCAAGATAAATTATTACATATGAAACTAGATAGGTACATATTTAGACATCAAAGCTCAACTGTCTGTACAATAAGGCATATTCTCAATTGTTTCAATTATATTTTAATAATTTGGGAGTCTAAAAAGGTGGACTGAATTGGTCTTTCTTCCCCCTTAAACTTAAGATTTCTTGTCTCTGTTCAGTGACAGATTGTGAGTGCATCTTGTTGCTAACACCCTTTTAAGATGTTATGTGCAACCTAGCAGCATTACAGCTCCATAAATCCCACCACTTCAAAATATTTCCATGTGGGAAAACTGAAGATGGTTCACAAAGCTGCACATTCATTTATTCGTTCATTCATTTATTAAAACATATCCCACCTTTCCGCACTGTTCAAGGAAGTTTACAATAAGAATTTAAAAACATCAGGTAAAGCCAAAAATAAAGTCCACATCTTTTTCCTCCTTAAAAGATGCTTCCCGTTCAGACCTCAAAAGCAGGCCTTCCCATTCAGATACATGCAGGCCTTGCAGAGCATCCTGAAGATCTCAAGGGGAAGGGGGCTTCCTTCACCTCTTCCGGAAGCCTGTTGCACAGAGCTGGAGCCACAAAGTAAAAGACCCAGGCTCGGATCAATGCTAGATTAGTCACCTTAAGTGGTGAGATGGCCAACAAATGCGGCCTGATGACTATATTTGGAGCACACAGACTTATGGAAGGAGATGGTCATTCATAAGCAGAGATTTCATTTTCATGGATCTACGGGGAAATAGGATAGTCCAGTAGTATATTGCAAGACTAGCAAAATTAATTCTAGCATTCATAACTCACTTCATCAGACCAATTGATCTAAAGTAGTAGTTCCCAGAAAAATCTTGCCTGGAAAGCACATCCATATTAGTACTCAACAGAACCAAGGATCTGACTCTGAGAGTACATCTACAATCATGTGCTGATTCTCTTTAAGTGCTATGGCTTCCTCCAAAGCAGTTGGGAATCCCAGTTTAGTAATGAAATCTCAAGTTTCAGAGAGTTTTTATGGTGATTCTAATCTGGGGGGGGGGCAGGTGGGGAATGCATCGACTTGTGTATGTAGCTTAATGTCAGAGCTTCTGGTTCAAATGAATTGAAGATCTGTTCCAAGATAAGAATTTAAGTGCAAGTGCAACTATTTACCTTTTCACAGATGAAAAACCCTAAACTCAGCTGTTTTTTCAGATAAAATTTTGTACTGTTCGTAACAGTAGACCTCTCCTTGAGCATTTCATTGTTCAAGTCAGCTGCCAACCAGAGCAGAAAACTAGTTCAGAACCAAAGTAATCTGGGTTCTCTAATTGTTAAGGCTCTAGTTCAGATATGCCTCTTGTATTATACCATAATCCAGAATTTCCATACTGATATTTTGTTGACGCTCGTCCAGTCAAAAACTATATTTTCTCACATAGCAGGCATATCAGCAATTGATACATGATAAACTGTGAAAAGATTTTCTTGTTTTTTAGCGACAACAAAGTTTCCATCTACTGCCACTTGATTCTGATGATGTCTTCCTTGTAACATAAATTTACAGAGCAATCCTACAAATGTTTCCTGGGAGTAACTGCCATTGAGTAGATCTGCTTAGCATAGCTCTGAAGGAGAGTAATCTTAAGCAGGTCTACTCAGAATCCTATTCTTTAATAGTTTAATAGTTTTATTAATAATAATTAATAGTTTAATACTCCCAGGAATGTGTTCTTAGGAATACACAGTAAGGCAGTAGTCCTAGCTATTCCTACCCAGTTTCCCCAAAAATAAGACAGTGTCTTATATTAATTTTTGCTCCCAAAGATGCACTATGACTTATTTTCAGGGGATGTATTATTTTTCTGGTCTTCTGTTTGACGGGCATGCTTCCAAACAAAAACTTTGCTACGTCTTACTTTTGGGGGATGCTTTATATTTAGCACATCAGCAAAACCTCTACAAAGTCTTATTTTTGGGGAAACAGTATTTGGAGGTAAGCCCCACTGAAATCAATTAAACCTACTCTCAAGTAAGATTGTTGTATATGCTTTTTTATATGCTTTTGATGACTACTTTCACTACTTTATGAGACGATTATATATAAATAGGATGGCTCAATTATTTCCTCTTTTGTAATTCAGTTGCTGAAAACCATAAATATAGTTTTATCTAAATGAAATTATCTATGAATAAGCTGAGTACTTTTTTTCCCTCCAGAATACAGAATAATACATTTAAGCATCCAGTAGAGATTGGAATATTCAAGAAGAAATATAGACCAGACTCTCAGAAATCACATGACTGAGGAGGGTTGACGAAGCATAGCTTTGTTCCTCTTTACTAAAAGAGAAGTAACTTGCTGTAATTGTAATGTTAAAAAATGGTTTAAGGTCACGTCAATATGTTCCATTGTATTTGTTTTATTCTGTTGGCTTCTGGATTTATTGTGGCACAGGAAAAACATCTGCTTTGTAGCACATCTGATTTGGAAATATTATATTCTTCCTGTGGTAAGAAAATTATCAACTTGATTTCATTTCCCATGCTGTTAAAGACCAGTAATGCGTCTCATTATTAGAAGTGCTAATACTCACATTGCTGTTGTTGCTTAAGGAATACTGCATGTTCTAATTTGTGCTAGAGATTTTGACTTGTCTGTCTTCAAAGGGATAACAACCATTCATTCTTTGTTCCATTTATACTTTGTTGAACTTGAGATTTTTTGAACTTGGCCCAAATTAATTTAGTCTGCCTCCTGAATCGGTCATTTTAGACTGCAGGTTATAGAAGGCCCTGCATCATGCAATGTGCTAACAATATCTTTTAGACTTCCCTTCCTTTATTTTTTATTTATGTATTAATATTGTATGCATATATCATTATAAGGCTGTTGTGGTATTGCTGATTAAAAAAGAAAACACCAAACCATCGGGGTGGAGGTGAGGGAAAGAATGGCAGTCATACTGGCAGAGGCAAGGAAAGTGTGAGAAAAGGTGTAATATGGCTGTTCCTCTGCCATTGCAAATGATTCTGCTATTTATTTACAAAATTTATACCCTGTCTTTCTGCCCTCATCTGGGCGATGGGAGCTACATGGACACAGTTGCCACAGGCCAGGAATAAAATGAACTGCCCTATTAACAGAGGTTTAATGTGTGGAAACAACATGGAGGTAAATAGCATCACGGTGTATATAACACTCCATTAAGCTAGTATAAAAGGGACAGGACATTTTCCCCAGACAGTAAGCAGTACTTTACCTGCATAACTGTTGCCATCTGGAATTGTTTTTGTATTTCAGCATGGATCTAGGAGTGCTCAAATCTTTCCTAGAGTTTTATGACATTGTTAAATTTGTCCTCCCATAGGTTCTACCACTGAAACATTCTTCTTTGGGGTGGAGCCATGTTATCTTAACGGCTTTTCAAAATGGAACGGAACTATATTCTGGATTCCAAGTATGTTGTTCTTGTATTTTTCATAGCATTAGAATAGTTACTTTGCATATCTGAAGAAGGCATACTTTATGGAAATCTGCTTTACTCATCATTATTTCAATGAGTGAAATATGTACGTAGTAAAGGACTGGTACTCTCCAAACTGAATATATAACTCAATCTATCATATTTTAGGCAACCCTTCCCAGAATCCCAGCCAGGCTCTACATATTCTTGGTGGGCTGCAAGTTTTGAAGATCTGCTGTTGTTCAGATTGTTAGTGATTCCTAGTTGTATTAGTGGGACAGTGTCAACTGAGGAAAGCCCTTGAATGGATTGAAGGCTGTCATGTTTATAACTACCTTGCAAGCATCATAAATGTCCACCTTTTCCTTAAATAATTTGTTTATTGTGAAGGTCTGTTAACATTTGTCAGATGCCTTTTGTGAGGAAAACAACAAAATTAAGATTGGTAAACAGACTTTTTGAATTCAGCACATTCAAATTTGGTAGAAAAAGGAGTTCACTGACTTGTTAGAACAAATGCCTGCTACACTGTTCTTTCAAGGAATTTGTGGCATATGACTGAGAAAGTCTCTGAAATGCCAGAATGTCAAGAACTGCATGCTGTATGTAGTCCCGTGAGTAGTTTTTCCAACTTCCATGGTAGACATGATTTAAAAGAAGAGAACCCATTGGAGGGGGAGGAGTGGACTGCTTAGCAAGTTTTTATATTATTCCCATTGAAAGTTGCTTTTATTCCATGCTTTTATTCCTGAGGGGAAAATGTATAACTACTCAAATCCCCTACACCCACCCCCAGTATGGGTAAAACCAGCTCGGCAATTTTGGGTGGACAAGTGATAGAAGTAAAGAGCTAAACAGCCTCTCTCTCACATTAGTTTGCCTCTTTAAATTGCTCCCCTATAGTTGCAAATTTTTTTAAGTTAGGGAAATAATTATGGCATTATGTGTAGTTCCAATGTTGGTGAGCATGTCAACATTTTATTGTTTTCCTGGATCTTCCTTATTTGCTTATGCTTCAGTGAAATGGTTATCCTAGTGTTCAGTGGTGCTTCCATCAGCAAATGTTTAATTTTATGTTTGCTGCTGAAAGAAGATGTTGGGGGATTAGTAGACTGAGAAAGCAGTCTCAGCAGGTCCCCTCTGAATTCTCTCAGGCCTATTTATTACGGATCATTCGCAGGAGTGTTATTTTTTAAAGATGGCTGCATGATTGTGTGAGGAAGAATTTGGTATAACCGGTGACTGTGTGCCTCCATTTTGCTTACATCGCTTCCTTTTTGACACCAAAGTTTTAAGTGTGAGGATGGTGGTACATAGAACAATCATTTTACTTGTCCTGTTTTAAGATGTATTAAGTAATCCATCTAGCCTAGCATTCTACTTCATACACTGGCCAGCAAACAGAGAGGCCAAGGCCTTCACCCAATGTTGGTCCTGGTATTCAGAGGTTTGCTGACTCAGAGTATGGAGGTTCTTCTAAGTCAGGAGTCGGCAACCTTTACCTCCCAAAGAGCGATTTGGACCCATTTTCCACAGCCCCAAAGATCTACCAAGCCGGAGAGGCAGCTCCGCACAGAGCCGCCTCCGGTTCGCCTCCTCCACTCACCTTTCCTTCCAGAGCTGTTCTGGAGGGCTGGAGGGACACGCGCACGCTACCCTCCAACCTCCAGGCTACGCAGAGCCACAGTATAAGGCTGAAAGAGCTGCATACGGCTCCGGAGCTGCAGGTTGCAGACCCCTGTTCTAAGTCATGAGTCAAATTCCCTCTTAAAATTCTCATAAAAATGCGTTTGTGGCTATTGTCTTCAGTGAACTATGCCATTTCATTACTCATTCAGTAAAGTTTTTTTTTTTTGCTGATCAGAATCAACTTCTTTGGGTGCCCCAAAGTATTCTAGTATTTTAGCAAAGAAAGCTCTCTATTCACATTATCTACTTCATGCATAATTTAAGAAACCACTATCAAATGTGAAGGAAAGTGACCAGCCACTATCCAGTTGTGATAGAAAGAATAATGATGCATAATTTGATTTTTCCTAATGCTTGCTATTTTTCTGGCTATGCTGCTGCACATTACAAATATGTTTTCAATCAGATTATCATATAAAATGCATTATCAACAGACTTACCCATTTAAATGAATTGTTCTCTGAGAAAATAAAATGAAAATGGATGTAATCTTTTGAAGTATCTGCATTCTATTTTTATAGAGAGAGATTTAATCTTTCTCAGAGTGACAATAGCCGGATGGTATGAAGCTAAGAAAGTCTTAGAATGGAGATATATTGCTTGCACAGGTGAAGATGATGAATATTCATATTGTGGAGCTCTGAAGGGAGGTAAGAGTGAAATATAAATTTTTGTTGTCATAAAATCTAAATGGAAACTATAGCCTTGCTAGGAGAAGCTATAAGCAAATCAGTGTATATGAGTAGTGTCAATCCTACATTATGGACTGCATCCACGTGGTGAGATTTCAATGTCCTCCATGGGGCAATTAGGCTAATTTTAAAGAAATATATGGTGGACAAGGCTTGGCCAAGGGGGCATGTGGTAGCATGATTATAGATCTGTACTCAGGTAGATCACATGGCAGCCCTGATTTTGGCTTCTTGTTTTTGACCTCTGACTCCAGTTTCCCTAACCTGTGTTGGTGTGGGAGGGGAGGGGGGATTCTGAAGAAACTGATATACTTGCAACTGGGAAAGAATTACAAGATTATGATGGTAGTTTTTATATCTTAATAATAATTCCTCTTTTGCAGAGACTATCAACACAACTGTGACAATCAAAGGTGATAAAGGAAACTATCTAACGGTACTTTTTCAGAGTTATATTTTCACAAATGCTGTTAGAAAAGTTGAGAATTTACTAGTTTACAACTTTTTGGGGGAGGAAACTCAAATTCTTCCATAATCAAACCCAAATGGGTGGATTCAGGCCAACAGTCTTACTGGACTTCAGTTGATTCCATACAAGTACCTAACATCAAGCAGTTCTTGCTCTTGGAATACAAACTCAGTTTCTTAAATTTCTTAATGACTACTAAATTTTAGTTGATTTTTTAACTGCAGTTTGTCAAGTGAAAATGGGAAGCAGTGATTGAGACCTGATCATTAAGTAACTGATTTCCAGCATCACAAAGTAGCCAGAATTAGCTTCTTCTGAAGAAAATTAACAAGTTCAGTCCAATGAATGAACAAGTAAATGATAGATATTCACTGTGGCTTAAAAAAAAAAGTTCTAATAATGAAGATGTAGCCAGTCTATCACTAGGAAGTAGAACTGGCATGCTGATCAAAGACCAATCACACAAAGCTTATAGTTCTTCAATGATACATAAGCTGCCCTCTTCCTAAGGCAGTAGATCACACACAATGATAGATTACAATGCAATGTGTACTGTTATTGTATGGCTTTCTGTAGTAGATCACCAGAAGAACTGCTGTCCTGGAACCAGCCTTTTGAGAGGGTTGCAATGAAATAAACACATCCCAGTTTACATACAAACCCTAGAGCAGTGGGGCAATCTAGTAAGTATTGTGTGATCAATGAAGCTATTGCTTGCCAATGGTCTAGGAGTCAACCTGCTCATAGAGTCAGTCTAGAGTTTGTGTCCACTCCTTGTAGCAGGTAGAGTCCTTGAAATGATGACATTGCTGAGGGAATCCCTGTCTTGTGAATTAGCTTCAGCCTCATTGAATTCAGTAGAACTTGTTCGGTCTGTCTTAGTATATTAATTTGTCTAGTAATTAAATCTTTTCCTTTGTTGTAGGGAGAATACATGGTAACTTTCAAAGGATACTCTGGCCATTCTGAAGCAGATTTGTTTGTATGTATGAATTATACCTTAATTCTTAAAAAGGAGCCTTCCTACGATTTTGTGTGAGTTTCCCTTCTAAACCATTTGTTTGTATAAGTACTGCTTTCCAACACTCCATGGAATTCTAATGGCAGAATCAACTGCTGCCAGGTTTTCCCTTTGCTGGTGGAATTATCTGAAAAATAAAGTCTATTCTTATGTTATAAGCAAAACTAAGTTCACATGACATCTGAGTTGAAATGTACACACACACATACACATATGATCAAAACAGAGCCATGGTAATGAATGAATTTCAACACTGTCTCTGTGCTAGCAGGAATTGGGTCCTTTCATAATTTGCTGAACAAAGCATTTTCTGTTTGTGGCAGAAAATACTGCCAGATTCTGAAATCCTATACTCTTGTTTTTCTTTGTACAACTTCCTTCCCCCACTGTCAATTCAGCAGTGTTTTTAACAATCATTTAATGCCAGTTCACATGCAGCCAAAGCATATAGGTTACATAGGCAATTGGGGTGGGGGAGGGGTTGAAGATTTTAGGGGCTCTTGGGCAAAAGAAGAAGAGTTGGTTTTTATACCTTCTTTTCACTATCTTTAAGGAGTTTGAAAGCTGTTTACAATTGCCTTCCCTTACAGACCCCACAACAGGCATCCCCACAACAGGAGCAGCAGTGGCGTAGTGGTTAAGAGCAGGTGCATTCCAATCTGGAGGAACCGGGTTTGATTCCCCGCTCTGCCACTTGAGCTGTGGAGGCTTATCTGGGGAATTCAAATTAGCCTGTGCACTCCAACACATGTCAGCTGGGTGACCTTGGGCTAGTCACAGCTTTTCGGAGCTCTCTCAGTCCCACCTACCTCACAGGGTGTTTGTTGTGAGGGGGAACGGGAAAGGAGATTGTAAGCTCCTTTGAGTCTCCTACAGGACAGAAAAGGGGGACATAAACTTTTCTGTTCTTCTTGTGAGGTAGGTGGGGCTGACAGAGTTCCGAAAAAACTGAGACTGGCCCAAGGTCACCCAGCTGACATCATGTGCAGGAATGGGGAATTGAACCTGGTTTTCCAGATTAGGGTCCGCTGCTCTTAATCATTACACCATGCTGGCAGACTGCTCAGCAGCCCACTCCCCTCACCATTGTTATGTCACTCACAAGTTCTTCCCCAGATCTGTGTGTCCTTTCCCTGCCTACTCATTTCAGGGCAGGCTTGTGGGGGTCGGGAAACAGCAATGTGTCACACCAGAAGTCTGGGCTTCAGTAGTTGCTCCACAGGCTATGTTGCTGCTAGCCCTGTATAAAATGGCCACAAGAATGAGCCCAAATGCCCAGGCATCCCGACTGCAGACAAATTTTCAAAGTGAATTGAGGTCTATCAATGCAAGTGTATGTATCCAAAGTTTTCGCTCATAATGTTTGCATAATATATTGTACATTGATTGGATTGTTTATACTTAAGAGCCCTGTTGAATCAGTGGTCCATCTAGCCTTGTATGCTGCTTTGCAAAGTTGGCAAGCAGTTGCCCTGGAAGACCAACAAAGAGGGCATGGAAGCAAAGGCCTTCCCTGATGTTACTTCCTAACAATGGTATCATAAAGTCTAATGTCTGAAAAGTGGGCTAAACACAGAAAACATTAAGCAAGACAACAGTTTTGAACGGTCCTACTTGCATAGAGAATTACACACCTAGGCTGTAGGTCGTGCTAAAGATTGTACACTTGGGAGGAGAATGACTAAAACTGCATACTACGTCATGAATACACCTGGCCAATATGTGACTCTAGGATAAGAACATAAGAACATAAGAACATAAGAACAAGCCAGCTGGATCAGACCAGAGTCCATCTAGTCCAGCTCTCTGCTACTCGCAGTGGCCCACCAGGTGCCTTTGGGAGTTCACATGTAGGATGTGAAAGCAATGACCTTCTGCGGCTGTTGCTCCCGAGCACCTGGACTGTTAAGGCATTTGCAATCTCAGATCAAAGAGGATCAAGATTGGTAGCCATAAATCGACTTCTCCTCCATAAATCTGTCCAAGCCCCTTTTAAAGCTATCCAGGTTAGTGGCCATCACTGCCACCTCACCTGTGGCAGCATATTCCAAACACCAATCACCTGCGTTGCGTGAAGAAGTGTTTCAGCTTTTATTAGTTCTGAATTCTTCCCCCCAGCATTTTTCAATGAATGCCCCTGGTTCTAGTATTTGTGAGAAAGAGAGAAAAATTTCTCTCTGTCAGCATTTTCTACCCCATGCATGAATTTTTTATAGACTTCAATCAGTATCCCCCCCCTCAGAGCGTCTTCCTCCCTCCAAACTAAAGAGAGTTCCCAAAGCGGCTGCAGCCTTTCCTCATAAAGGGAAGAAGGTGCTGCAGTCCCTCAATCATCCTCATTAAGCCGCCTTCTCTGCACTTTTTCTATCTCTTCCAATATCCTTTTTTTTGAGGATGTGGCGACTCAGGGAGCTGAACACACAGTACTCCAAGTCGCGGTCGCACTCCACAGCTTTATATAAAGGGCATGACAATCCTTGCGGTTTTATTTTCTCCTCCAATTCCTCTTCCTAATTATCTGGCATAAGAGTTTGCCTTTTCACAGCTGCCATACATTGAGTTTGACTTTTATTCCCATTGGAACTATCAACTAAGGCGCCCAAATCCCTTTCCTGGTCTGTGACTGATGTACCCCTGGACCCTGTAGGCGATGTTAATGTGAAGTTTTGGATTTTTTGCTTATGGTGCATCACTTTGCATTTTGCTACGATGTTGAACTGCATTTTGCCATTTCTTAGCCCACTCACCCTAATTTATCAAGGTCCGCTTGGAGCTCGCGGTCGCAATCCTTTGTGGTTCTCACCACCCTACATAATTTGGTATCATCTGCAAACTTGGCCACCACGCTACCCACCCCTACTTCCAGGTCATCATTTATCTGGAATAGGTTAAAGAGCACTGGTCCCATTATCTTGGATCCTTGAGCAGGGACACCCACTCCCTACATCTCTCCATTGTGAGAATTTCCCATTTACACCCACTCTTTTGCTTCCCTGTTTCTCCAACGCAGTTTTTAATCCATAGGAGGACTTCCCTCTTATTCCTTCATTGCTGAGTTTTTCTCAAGCCTTAGTCTCTGGTGAGGAACTTTGTCAAAGCCTTTTGGAAATCCAAGTAGACAATGTCCACTGGTTCCCCTTATCCCACATGCCTGTTTACATCCCTCAAAGAGACTCTAGTAAGTTTGTAAGACAGGAGTTTGCCTCTCTGCAAAGCCATGCTGACTCTTTCTCAGCAGGTCTTGCTTTTTTCTACATGTTTTATAATTTTATCTTTAATGACAGATTCTACCTAATTCTACCAGGAACAGATGTCAAACTGACTGGCCTGTAATTTCCAGGGTCCCCCCTAGATCCTTTCTTAAAGATTGGTGTGACATTGGCCATCTTCCAGTCTTCAGGGATGGAGCCTGATTTCAAGGATAAGTTGCATATTAAAGTGAGAAGATCAGCAATTTCATACTTGAGCTCTTTAAGAACTCTTGGATGAATGCAATCTGGGCCAATAGGGGATTTGGTAACATTTAGTTTATCAATGGCTGCCAGAACTTCTTCTCTTGTCTCACCACTATCTTTGTTAGTTCCTCCTGGATTAGCCTCCTAAGAAGCTTGGTTCAGGTGCAGGAATTTTCTCTCACCTCCTCTTGGGTGAAGACAGATGCAAAGAATTCATTCAGCTTTTCTGCAATCTCCTGTCATCTTTAGCTTACACCCTTTGTTCCTTTGTCATCTAACTTGGGCCTACCGCTTCCCTTGCTGGCTTCCTGCTTTTGATGTACTTGAAGAACTGTTTGTTGCTGGTTTTGATGTTCACAGCCATTAGCGTGTTCCTCATAATCCTTTTTTTGCCTCTCCCTTACAGCTAACTTCTGCTTCTCTTTTGCCACCATTTGTGTTCTCTCTGGTATTCTTTTTTTATCAGTTAAGTTGGACTTCCATTTTCTAAAAGACATTACCTTTTTTTTCCTAATAATTTCCTCAAAGAGTCCCTTGTTACACCATGGTGGCTTTCTTTTTTGGACTGGGCGCTGCCTTTCCTAACCTGCGTGAACACATTTCCAGCTGAGAGCTTTTGTGACTGTGTTTTTTAAATAACCTCCAAGCATCTTGGACATTTTTGACTCTCTTGATTTTCCCTTTCAGCTTCCTGCGCACTATCCTCCTCATCTTTGAGAAATTTCCCTTTCTGAAGGCAAATGTAACTACATTAGTAGTTGTCACTTGTTGATGCATGCAGAGATACTGAATCTGACAGCATTGTGGTCGCTGTTCCCTATCGGCTCAACAACACTGACTTCCCGCACCAGGTCCTGGGTCCCACATAGAATTAGATCTAGGATCACATCTCCCCTGGGTGGTTCTACAACCATCTGCTCTAAGGCACAGTCATTTAGCATATCCAGGAAAGTTCTCTCCTTACTATGAGCTGAACATGCATTTTTCCAGTTTTATATGGGGATAGTTAAAATCGCCCATTACCACGACATTTTTGCTTTTGTTGGCCTCTCTAATTTCTTTTTCCATCACAGAATCCTCTTGTGCGCTTTGGTCAGGGGACGATAATATATTCCTAATGTTAAACTATGCTTCACCCTGGTATTGATATCCACAGTGCTTCTGTAGGGGAATCAGCTCCTGCATTGTCTATTTTATGTGACATATGCTCTCTTTGATGTAGAGGGCCACCCCAATACGCCCTGTCCTATCCTTCCTGTAGAGCCTGTAACCTGGGATAACAGCATCCCACTGGTTCTCCTCATTCCACCATGTCTCTGTGATACCCACTATATCAATGTCCTCCTTCAAAACTCTGTACTCCAGCTCCCCCCATTTTAGGGTCGTAAGATGCTTTTCTACTATTAGCATAGAGACACTTGTATACTCTGTCTCTGTCCCTAACCTGGGATTTATGTGTTTTGCCCTCTAGCCTTTTGTAGACACCTTACTTCACTTATCACATTGTTAAAGTGCTCTTCACTTGTATGTGGTTGATTTAAAAAAAACCTCCTTCTCTGTCTGCATCCCCATGGACTTCTGTATTCGGAACCGAAGTCACCTCAGCTCCTGTCGGCTTTCCCCCCAGGGATCAGCTTTCTTAAAAGCTGTTCTGCCACCTTTTTTTTAATGTTGAGCGCCAGCAGCCTGGTTCCTCTTTAGTTAAGATGAAGTTCCCTCGTCCCTTTTGTACAGGCCTGCCTTTATCCCAAAAAAGGTTCCCCAGTTCCTGACAAATCCTGAAACCCTCTGCCTTGCACCACCTTCTCATCCACGCATTGAGACCCTGGTATCTCCGCTTGCCTAGCTTCTCGCCCTGCATGCCAGTGGAACAGAGTAGCATTTCTCAGAGAATGCCACCTTGGGGGTCCTGGGATTTTAACCTTTTTCCTAGCAGCAGCTCAAATTTAGCTTCCAGAACCTCCCCGGGCTACATTTCCCAATGTCATTGGTACCAATGAGGACCACAACTGCTGACTCCACCCCAGCACTGTCTAACAGCCTATCTAGACGTAGCGTGACATCCGCAACCTTCGCACCAGGCAGGCAAGTCACCATGCGGTCATCACGCCTGTCACAAACCCAACTCTCTATATTCCTGATGATCGAATCACCCACTACAAGGAGCCCCCCACCTCCCCGAGGGGTATCCTCAGTGCGAGAGGATATCTGACCACCAACTAAGGAAGGGGTCCCATCTAAGGGAACATCTTCCCCCACCGCAGACTGGCACCCTCTGTCACCCAGACTCTCATTCTCCATGACATCTGAAGAGATGTCACCTTGGGAGTGGGACCCGGCTGCTGGGTCCCTGAAAGCCTTGTTTGTTGCCCTCTCTGCCTCTCTCAGCTTCTCCAGGTCTGCCACCTTGGCTTCAAGAGAACGGACACGTTCCTTGTATGCCAGGGAGCTCATTGCAGCGAGGGCACACCCACGACTTCTGGCCTAGTGGCAGATAGTCATACATGTGACACTCAGTGCAAAACACTGGGAAGCCCCCATCCCCTGCTGGCTTCCTGCCTTCATATCTGCTTTTGTTTATATATTTAGATATTAAACTTTTAGTCAGTGCCCCTTTGAGCTATCTGTACCTACTATCCCTCAAAAAATGTCCTTATTAATTAATTAATTTATTTATTTTTTAAAAAAAGAAGAAGAAATTATGCGCTGCCGCTAGGCGCCAAGGCCGCTGGTTCCAGAGACTGAACCAAAGACTCACTGACTCACCTCAGGAGCCCCCCCTTTAGCCGCCCCCGCCAAAGAGTAACCTCTGTTAACCCCTGTTAAGCCCCCCCTCCAGCAGTCCCAGCTCCTAGTAGCCCTAAGCAGAAAAAGAGATCACCCCTGCAAACCCCTGTTAAAAATACACTGTTTTAAAAGATGTGGCTTTGAGAAAAGCCCTCCAAAATGAACACCAGCAGGTCACTCTGCTCTTCCTGGCCAGTTGCCTTGTCCACTGCTGCTCCTTCCTGCTGGTACCAGAGACTGAACTAAAGACTGAATGACTCACCTCAGGAGCCCCACCTTTAGCAGCCCAGGACAAAGAGTAACCTCTGTTAACCCCTGTTAAGCCCCACCTCCAGCAGTCTCAGCTCTTAGCAACCTTACAAGGAGAAAAAGAGAAAACCCCTGCAAACCCCTGTTAAAAATACACTGTTTTAAAAGATGTGGCTTTGAGAAAAGCCCTCCAAAATGAACACCAGCAGGTCACTCTGCTCTTCCTGGCCAGTTGCCTTGTCCACTGCTGCTCCTTTCTGCTGGTTCCAGATACACTAGGATGGTTCAAACAGAATGCCAAACTATGGTTAGATGATCATACAATTGCACAGAGAGATTCTGCCTTAGTGCCACTCATTCCCAAGCAAGCATGCAAATGACTACAGTGGTCTTGTAAAAGAATAATATGCACATTTAGAATTATTTTGAAAGCATTCTAATAGTTTTATGCTCTTTCATCTTCATTTTCAGTGTCATGAGAAAAGTTTGTGTGATTTTCAAATATTTGAACTGGTCTCACTGTCAGCTAAATTATTTTAAAAACAAACATTGAGCTCTCTCCCCATGCTAAAGCTGTTCAAGAAATCCTGAATAGTTTGCCAACAGTGGAGAACAATGTGTTCCTGTGATGAACGGTCACAACAAAACACATGTATGGGAAGAAAACGGTGACATCACACAAGGCTCTACTTACTGCTTTTCATGAGAATGAAAAAGCAGAAGCTGGCCCTTAATTTCAGCTCTCAATGTTTTATTTGTCACAGTTTGGAAGAAGCAGAACAAAAGGGTATTGTGTCATAGTACATATCATTGTTGACTTTCTCTTCTCTCTGATCAACATCACAGTGTTGATCAGTCTAACTGCATATTCCTCTTAACACTAGTATTTAAGCTGGGTAGTTTCCAGTTAGAGATCTTTTAACCCATGTTGTGATTCTTTGGATAATAGAAAAAATTGCTGTTGTAATGGAATCTAAGAACTGTAGAAGTAGCCTAATACTAGCCAACTGAAAGTTACAAAGCAGTGAGCTAGCTTTTAAGTTTCACTGAGTTCTTTGCCAGAAAGAAGGCAAAGAGAAAGACATGGGAGAGAGCAAATGAATGCTGAAACATGATATTGGTGCAACAGGCATAATTGAGATCCGCCTTTCTGGCTTTCAAAGACCTTTCTGTTGGTGATTCAGCAAACTTTTGCAGGCTAATTAAATAACGTTGTGCCAAGAGCGGGGGATCTCAGGTTGCACCAAAGAATAAAAGCTAATTCACTTCTCAGATACTTTCAGTTTTTTGTAATGTTTGGACTTTAATGAGATGGTCTTCCTAGAACAAAAGCTGCACTTTGCACCATAGCCACTAGGCTGCACTGTGTTTCATTGATTATTTCACCAGCAACTTTTTCTCTATTTTAAGCAACTCGCATGTTTTAAGGAACACATCTGAAATTAGACTTTGCATCTTAGGACAAGAGAAAATGTTATATTAGTTTTCTTAGGCTGTGTAGAACCATCTATCTTTTAATCAAATGAGAAAGAGAGAACTAGGCAATTTCTCTCATAGTGAAAATGGAAATGTAGCATCACAGTGACTAAACAACTTCTGTGTATTGCTGTCCATACCCCATCCCAAGAATAAACTTTCTCATGAGCACATACAGTCTGTGCACAGCGTACAACTGATTTTTTAAAAAATATGTTTTTATACATTTGTTGAGATACTTATGTTAAATTTGATGCATGTACAGCTGAACATCTGGTTGAAATCACACATTTATCCGGATATTGGTCCCCAGTTTCATTTGCAGAGTGAATACATGTTAGCTCTTTCCCACAGATGTACATGTGTTCTCTGGAATATGTGAACAGGACTCATGATTCCCACCACAAGATTATCATTATCATCCTATTTCACATGATTACCAAAACATGAGTTGTTTCAAAGCATTTTAATTTCTGCCCAATGTGTGAGATACAGTTATCAAGGAAGATGGCCCCTGCAACACTCCATTAGAAAGGTATGTACTTCCCTGTTTCAAATACATTTTTGTATATACTGCTACAATATTAAGAAAATACATACTATACCTCTTTCGTACAGCTAGGAAGAGAAAACATATGTGAACTTCAGCATCCACTGGTTCGAATATATTCTGTTTATCAACAACAGAAAAAGGAACTCCTAATTTCATTGAATGCAAGGACTCATGGCTTCATCCAGCTGCTCATCATTCCTGCAGTCTGAGTAGAGTTATGTGACAGCTGGCTTTCACTCCTGCATAAAAATATCCCTGACACAGTTGTAGGTCATACTGGGTGATCAACTGTTTGACTGGTTCTACATGTAAGCAGGGAGGAGTTGGTTGTTTGGTTGCCTTTGAACCTGGCTAATTTTTCAGAATGTTCCTGTTGAACATCAGAGCAGAATGCCTGCAGATATATGAAACTGGATACATCCGTGGCTAGCACCAGGCCTTTTTACAATCAGGCACTGTAACTTTTAGTTCAATTGTGGCTATAGTGATTAATGCTGAGAACACTCCAGAGCTAACTGTAGGAATATGGAATACTGCAAAGAAAAACCAGCAGGTTACCTAAACTCCCCCTTTTCAAGCATGTCAGGAAAGGAATGCAAAATAATATACATAATAAACTGTGCAACCTGTCCTTTAAGATAGTTTCAGAGGATAGCTGCATCGGTCTGCTGTAAAAAAGCTAGATTTGAGTCCAGTAGCATCTTAGAGACCAGCAAGGTTTTCAGGATATAATCTTTCAAGAGTCAAAGATCCACCTTTCCAGCACTCCTTCCACCTTTGAGTATTCAGTAATCTCCATGTCTACTTGTATCTAACAAAGAGAGTGCTGAGAATAAGGAAGTAAGGATGCATTAGAAGCTGAAGCTCTTCCAAACTTTGGGCATTGACACATAGACACCTGAAACCCCATTAGATACAGCTTTTCCAGGTGGCCCCTGCTGTTTGCTCTTCATTTAAATCTCTATGGTGGTTGTCTCCTTCGCTCTGTGGTATTAGTTTAAAGCCCTTCTGATGAATCTCCCCAGGTTTTCTGCCTTATATTTCCCTTTGAGGGTCATAAATTGCATAGGTTAAAAATATTTTCCATAAAATCAGTTTTGCTGAGCTCAGTTGGACTGACTCCTGATTAAATCAATTGAATTCAACTGGACAGACTCCTGATTAAAACACTAATAGTTGGGCTACATTACAACATTACACATGGGCTGCTTATAGAATGTGATTAGTGCTACTTGGCTGCAGTTATTAAAGACTATATATAAACTTGATTGCTTTGCTTGATCGGGGCCCACAATTTGGAGTATATGGTAAACTAATACCAACAGTAATGCAAGTGCTAAACTTCATTTAATGCGTTGATCAAACACTCTCTGGAATTTCCATCAGCTACCAAAAGAGAATGATTAATTTCCTGTTTTACTAAACGCTATCCTTTCCCAGGGAAGCCCCCATAACCTTTACTTCCTCATATGTTCCTGTGACCTCTTTCTATTGTTTTGCGAAAAGAGTTTTTAGCTGTTTTCTGTTTCAATGAGAAGTTAATGTTTAATACAGGAATAAGCCTGTGGTTTCTTGCAAAGGGGTATCAGTGTTTGATCGTATTGTATCGCATACGTCTCTGCACATTAAAGTAAAATGGACCAATTCATTTCTTAATCTTGAACCAGAAACCACTCCTTCTTTGGAAAGAACTTGTGTAAAACCAAACAAAGTTGACAAGTTGAATGAGAAGTTGAATGAATTGTTTTATTGTTCTGATCAGTTACTGATTTGCCTGAATTGGAAAGGTATGTAACAGTGTCTATTCTAAGCTTTTTAAAACTACTGCACAAACAGCTAGTGCAGTCATGTTTTTCAGAATTTGTTATTTGGCACACTGCTGAGTCCCGTCAAAACTTCACCTGGGAGTGGACACTGGATTCATCCTGGCCACCTAGCAAAAATTGCTGGATCTCTGAAGACCAGGACTCAACAGGGGTGCAGATCAGAAGGTCTACATCTGACCTCCAGCCCTAGCCTGCCTGGAATACAGCAATATTTGGGTGTGTCAGAAATCCACTCTGAACGGGAACTTGGCAGAGTGGATGGGAGGTCAGAAACCAACTCCCATGTGATCGTAAGGAATCAACTGGGGGTTGACTTCTGATTATCTCCCACTCACCTCCCATCCCCAAATCTTTGCTGTGTTCCAGCAGCCAACTGGAAGTTGGCTTCTGATCCAGCCCCCAAATTTCCCCACACATCACCTATCTCTGCCAAACAGGTATTAAAAGGTCACAAGCAGCCAAGCAGCACCCTGACTGCAACTGCAACTGCTAAACAGGATGTGAGTGAACTGGTGTGTGTGTGTGTGTGTGTGTTGGAGCATCCCTGATTACTTCTTGAACAAGGCTTAGAGGCTGCTGTACAAGATGTTTTTGTTACTGTTTGTGCCATTTAAGCCATTTCACATTCGGTTAGACTTGCTCTGTGGACCTAAGTACCTGCCATAGGAAAAGAAACAATCCGAATGGCAGCACATAGCACATAGCCACAGGCCAAATAAAGGGTTCTTATGAGCTTGATGCAGCTTGCGGTTCTCATGCTTGACACCCCTGATCTAGGAAATAGCTAGACTATCAGGCATCTAACGTGCCATGCATACTTTACATACTGTCCTAAGAGACAGCTGGAGAGTCACCATTTCTGTCTGCTATGCAGTCAATGAAAATAGATTATCAGTAGTTCAAATGTGAATAATAACCCAAGTCCTTAGGCTACTGAATACATCTTCTGTTTGTATTCATGACAGGATGAAAACTGAATAAGTGCCCTGAAACTTATTAGACGATACTGATGGGTCTGTAAGCCTATGATGTCTATGTCCTATTTCATGAATAGGACTGTCAACTCCAGCTTAGAAAATGCCTAGAGGCTTGGGGGTAGTACTTGGGGAGGGCAAAGTTTGGGAAAGGGTGGAAGTTCAGGGGGAATGTGATGCTATAGATTCCACCCTCTGAAGCTGCCATTTTTTTCAAAGGGAGCTAATCTCCATAGTCTGAAGATCAGTCATTTTCTAATGAGCATAAATAGTATGGTAGTGAGGTTCAAGCAATCTGTCTCAAACAAAAACTTCCACCTATTCCTAAGAACAGAACAGCAATGATTTTGAGCATTTTTGAGCATGTAGAACTGCTAGAATATATTAAGTTTGTCACACATATTTCTCAACAGTCCTGGATGGGCAACATGGTTATCTCCATATTGCAAACGATGGAATGGATGATAATGGGTGGTCATATCTTAGCTTAACTAAGACTGCGGAGGAAATTCATAATATCAGTGAGATTTGAATTAGGGACTTTTAAGTTTGTTCAGTGTTAGTAAATGTGCCTGAATCAAATGAGCTTAATCCCAGGTAAGAATTTATGATGTTTCTGGAAGTAAGATCCATTAGATACATTGGTAATTTTTCTGAAGAAGCATATAGGATTGCAGACTCAGTTGTTTACCAATACTACCCCAGGTTAACATCCTTAATAAAACTGATGGAGTGTCCATTGATTCTTCCATGTTCCATCGTGAACTCTTAAATAAAGAGTATATTGAGAACAAAAATCCTTGTTATGTAAAGATCCATGAATTTGTATTTTTTCTCTCTCATACTCAATAACATCTGCTAACTTGATTAAAGAGCCAGTTAAGTTAGCAAACACAATTTCTACTTTGTTTGCAACAGTGATTCCTAGTAGTTAAGTTCAGTTGTCTTATTTCTACCATTGGGTTGGATCTTGTGAAGGATTTCCATTATCAGAAGCAGGGGGAGGGGTGTATGTGTATGCCAATTCTTCTCTTTTGTTGCAGACCTCTCATTCTTCAAGCCATTCTTCAGGGATGGGGCTTTCCCCCAGGAACAACATTTCAAGAGTTATTTGGGGCTGCACTGTAAGTGAAAAGGCGGTAAATTAATGCTTCACTGATGGAAAAATTTCAGTGGGATCTAATGTATTATTTATCGGGTCTAATGTAGACGATTGGGGAAGGCAATGGCAGACGACTCGTAAATATAGTCTGCCTAGTAAATGTCATGATGTGACATCACCCTATGAGTTAGTAATGACCCAGTGCTAGCTCAGGGGTCAGTAATTATTACCTCTAATGATACACCTTGTTCACTTTTCTCATTTCTACAAATCATAAAGAACAAGGCAGAAATATTTTTAAAGTTGATAATGGAGGTTTGTCATGAGCTTCTAAATTATAGGAAAGATTTGGAATTCCCAGCTTGTGAGCCTAGTAGCCCACTACCAATTCTGCTTTGATATTAAGACCCTGGAGAGCTGCTACTAGTCAGACTAAGCCACCTGACATTCTCACATTGTAATAATCTTAAGAATATGATTGTCTGACAATAGCAAATATGATCCACACAGATCTGCTGTCATTTTGACCTACCTGATATGAACTGTTCATGTGTATTCTATAGTCTTAGGGATGCCAACCTTCAAGTGGGCCTTGGGGATCTCCAAAAATTATAGATCACCTCGAGACTACAGTTCCCCTAGAGCAAATGGATGCTTTGGAGGTGCACTCCATGGCATTGTACTCTACTAAGGTCCCTGTCCTCTCCAGGCACCATCACCAAATCTCCAACATGGATCTGACAACTCCACCTCCCATCCTCCTGGCAACCATACATAGGCTGAATCCTAATCTAATCTGGAGAACCAAGGTCAGTTCCCTATTCCTCCACATGAAGTCTTCTAGGTGACCTTGAACTAGTCACAGCTGTCTTAGAACTAAAATAAGTTAAACACTGGAGTTTCTTTATTACCAGCATAGTGCATGGAGAGTCAGCATGGTGAAGTGGTTAAGAATGGTGAACTCTAATCTGGAAAGCCAGGTTCGATTCCTCCACCCTGAACTAGTCACAGTTCTCTCAGAACTACCTCAGCTCCACCTACTTCACAAGGTCTCTGTTGTGGGAAGGGGAAGGGAAGGTGATTGTAAGCTGCTTTGAAACTCCTTTTGGTAGGGAAAAGCGAAGTATGAAAACTGACTCTTCTTCTACCCCATCAGGATGTGAATGGAAACATACATTACAGTAACATATAATAATATAAGAAATTACAAACAATAGCAAATAAATACAAAATGTAATTATTTTGTTTAAAAGCATATGTATTTTCTTAGTTGCAACCTGAGGCTCAAACATTTTCAATATGAAGAAGAAGAGAAGAATAGATTGGATTTATATCCCCCCTTTCTCTCCTGCAGGAGACTCAAAGGGGCTTATAATCTCCTTTCCTTTTCCCCCCTCACAACAAACACCCTGTGAGGTAGGTGGGGCTGAGAGAGCTCCGGGAAGCTGTGACTAGCCCAAGGTCACCCAGCTGGCGTGTGTGGGAGTGCCCAGGCTAATCTGAATTCCCCAGATAAGCCTCCACAGCTCAGGCGGCAGAGCGGGGAATCAAACCCGGTTCCTCCAGATTAGATACACGAGCTCTTAACCTCCTACGCCACTGCTGCTCCTTATACTTAGTTGCAACCTGAGGCTCAAACATTTTTCAATATAACTTATATATGGGCCATGTCTCTTACTACATTAATGTAATATAATTTCATCAAGTATCAGGCTAGTCCAAAGCTTGTTGGTTATTGCAACTGATTGTTCACAGTCATCAAGTGTCAGTGTAGAAATTCTGTAAAATGTAATCATTGCAAACAAAAACTGAATAAAATATGTATTTTTTTTAAAAAATGAAAGCCCTCAGTTTACTAGTTATTTTTTAAACAAAACACAGTTTTCTCACTAGTTAAAACACACACAAACTATCCTCCTTCTGCTCTATCCTCTGATCTGCATGAAATGACACAGCCTGGTGTCCTGTCCCCACGCAGAGTGAGATTTGTGTTGCCAGAGGAACCGTTTGGAAAGAGACAGCAGAGGTTTTAATTAGAAGAACAGAATACAGACTGTCATTCCGTACACTTCTGAATACCGAACATGAATTTAGTGTTAAGTCTAAAGCTACTGATGTTTGTGGAAATATTACTCAAATGATGTTTTTTCCTATATTTTTATATGGATGTTTCCCATCTGCAGCATATGTGATGTTGGCCTTTTTGCTGTAGTTCTGCTGACTCCATTTTGTTTCATCCCCTTTCTTAATTTATTTCTAGCCTATTCCAGATTGGATAAAAACCTAGATATTCCCACATACAATCTGAATTTCACATTTACTGAATTATGAAGCGTTGCCCTGACCTGGATAGCCCAGGCTAGCCTGATTTAATCACATATTGGAAACCAAGCAGGTCCAGCCTTGATTAGTATTTGGATGGGAGACAACTAAAGAAGGCCAAGGTTGCTACACAGAGGCAGGCAATGGCAAATGATCTCTGAATGTCTCTTGCTCTTGCTTGTCCCACCTTGGATAAAAATCAGCCCTTCTGTCTCTCTTTGGCCATTGCTGCATGGGCTGAAATCAACGATTTTGGCCCGGTAAAACACTGTTTTTTGGGGGAGCCTTTGCACAGGCACTGCCGCCAAATTAATGCAGCGCTGCTCCCCCCCGCAAACGGTATTTTTAAACCTCGCTCAGGGAGCAAGGTTTTTGGAAAATGCCAGCTTCCATTCGGTGCTGAGCGAACAGCACTAGGTGGAAGCTGGATTATTTCCCACCGCTCTCCTGGATGCCTCCTACCTCCTGCCACCTTTCGCCCCCTTGTGGAGGCCAGGGGACATGCCTCCTGGCCTCTGACCCCACAGCTGTCGCTTTTGCCACGGGGGCATGTCCCCTGACCTCCACAATGGAACAGAAGGTAGTAGGAGGTAAGAGCCGTTCGGGAGCGGTGCAGCCTGTGCGAAAGCTGCACCACAGGCTGCACAGCCAGCAGGTTCGTTCATGAGAATGGTCTGGGGTGTGTGTGTGCATCAGCATTCCATCTTTTCCTGCACTACGCAACTGCAAAGGGAAGCTGTGAAATGGTGAGACAGAATTCCAAGGCCAAAGGATGAGATAAGCAACCATCTGGCTTGGGCACCAGAGAAAGTAACTTTCCATCCAGACTCCTTGTTCCCCCTCCCAGTTGCCAACAGGCTTCCCTGATGCCAGGCTCCCACCTGACAGAATGCTTCAGATTTTAGAAATCATGTGATAATAACTATAACCAGAAAATGATGGACATAGTTGTTAGTGTGGTGTGTGGATAAGAGCAGTGGATTCAGATTTGAAGAACTGGGTTTGATTCCCCACTCCTCAACATGAAGCCTACTGAATGATCTTGGGCCAACCACAGTTCTCTCAGAACTCTCTCAGCCCCATCCACCTTACAAGGTGCCGATTGTAGAAAGAGAAGGGAATGTGAGTCCAAGCCACTTTGAGATTCCTGAAGATAGAGAAAAGTGGGGTATGTAAAGCATTTATTTTTGTCCTGGTATTTGCCTTATTTATCATCTTGGCTTTTATGTGTGTGTGTGTGTGTTTGCCAGCATGGGTCTTTTTGATGTAAAATGTGGAATTTTTAACACATAGCATATCTAATTGTGCATTTCCCTAGTCTGAATATATTACATTACTGAGGCTGACTTTTGCTACCCATCCAGATTGATACCCAGTTTCTATCGTTTTCAAAGGAGGTTTATTCAAACAGGATAAATCCTGCAATTTTATCTGTGGAGCGTTTTCCTCTTGAAAATATTAACAACTGATACAGATGGTTACTAAACTCACTATACTGTGGTGCTGGATTCTCAAAAGAACAGGTTAACAAAAGGCCCATGTGTGGAAGATGTTTCCAGATGTTTCCAGCTGCAAGTCTATAGTTGCATATCTGTGCACTGGCAGCCTCTTTGCATTTACTGTTGCTCATGCCTCCCCCCACACCCCCAGTTACAAAATGAATGTTTAACTGAAGAGAAGCCAGTTATGCTGGTCTGAGGTGCTGGAGGTCCTGTACGTGCCTTTTACACTGGCAACGGGATTCAAGTACAATTTGTCTGTGAGAAAAATCTGATCCTTGTACGGCAGCCAAAGATATTGCAAGCTGTAATGCCAGCTGCATTGACCTGCCGGAGGCTCTCTAATCATCTGAGCAAGATGCAAGAAAATCTCTGCCATTCGGTTCAGGAATATTCACCATATACTTTCCCAGATTTATTCTGTTTATCTCGAACAGTGGATATTTTGTAGGATAGCTTTGTCTCCTGATTCTCCCCAGCATAGGTATGGACTTGTTACAGAAAATTTTAGCAACAGGTATTTGCTTGAGCATCATGTGAAGATTGTTGTGTGTTGTATAATAATTAAAATATATTTGACAGATGACAGATTTGATACTTATTTTCAGGGTTGTCTTCCAGTTACGGGGAGTCATGCGTAAAATGCTCTTGTTTGCCTGCCCCCACTAGGCATGCTGCAGTCTGTTTGCCTGCCCCCACTAGGCATGCTGCAGTCATCTCTTTCTTGAATTAATATCTGAAATTGCTATCTATTATGGGTGGCACAATAATGTCAGGTGACAAGTGCAGTTTGAAATTCTAAAATATAGTATTTGGGGAAAAGCAGATATTGTGGCTTATAGGAGAATGATGTGATCCATTCCTATGGTCAACGGTCTTACAGGACCCTATACGAGTAGGTTTCAGGGGTCACCAGGTAGCCAGGCTAGAAAAAATTGAATGTATACTTAAAGAACAATCCGCTGGAAGTTTCTGGGGAAAGTAAGAATTTGAATTTTGGTGTATGAAGTGTACAGTTTGATAAGGTTTGAAGGAGACACTGGTGTGATAACTGCGCTCTGATTCTGAAGGGAAGATTTTCTGGGCAATGATAATTAAAATATATTGATCTATGATATCAGTATCTAAGGGAGCCAGCATGGTATAGTGGGTAAGAATCGGGGTAACCAGGTTCAATTCTCCGTTCCTCTATATGAAGCCTGCTAGATGACCTTGGAACAATCACAGTTCTCTTAGAATTTAGAGAATTTAGAACAGAGGCAGGCAATGGCAAAACACTTCCCAACATCTCTTGCTTTGAAAATCTTAAGTGGTTGCGTAAATCAGCTGTGACTTGACAGCATACAAATACACACATGGATATCAGTATCTGAAGAGTGATTTTTCAGGGAGAGGAATATTTTGAGTATAATTTATCCAAGAAATTTCACAGGGTCAGGGAATAAGACTCTGGAGCCTATGAACAAAAGCATAAACATACTTGTGAAAATTACATTCTTATGAAAAATTCTAGAACTGGCTTGTGGATACGCATTTAACCCTTGAGGGCTTCTAGCTCTTTGTAATACATCTGAATTTTGATGAATGGGATAATTTAATTTCCAGCCTAAATACAGGAATTGTCAAAGGTCATCTTGATACCAATCAGAAGGCAACGCAGAAAGAAATGAGATTGAAAGCTGTGCTTTATTACAGCCTAGTGACCTTAATCTGTGCCTGTGGCGACCAGTCAGAACCATACTGTGCTAAAGTGCTCTGACAGGATCGATAATTTGCTCATTGATCTTTTCCTTCCATTATATCTCAAAGCTGCCCAGTCTCGAGAATTGACTACCAAATTAGCCAGGCTGTTTCCAAATAGATCACTGGACACATTCCTAAAAGGGTGGGTGCGTAAAAGAGTGGAACAGCATGACACGTTTCATGTCTAGAGTTTAGATAAGTTACTCTTTATCATCCACCAGGCTATATCTGGCAGCAACCTACCACACAGACTTCACTGCATGCTATCCCTGTCACTTTTGATCTGAAGCACGACTGTACACTCTTGAGGCACCAAATGATCTGAATACCTCACAGATTTAATCCTGTTCTCTGTTGTAAGGGTTTTTGGCCACAGTGTGTCTTTCTGAACACTCTAGCTGCTGGGTGGATGATGAAGCTAGGGTGAGTAATAATCAAAGACAACTTGTCACATGCTGTTGTCAAGTGTCCCTGAGTTCAAATGAAGGACAAAAGCCAAATGACACATCAGGCCATAGACTCCTTGGAGACAAGCATTCAGTTCCTTGCAAGTCCAAGCAGTAGGGGGCATTGCTCATTGCTTAGAAAGTGTGTCCACCCTGAGACAAATGCAGCAAACTTCCCCTACCCTGTGTGCCTGAACATGAGCCCAAAATGCTGTCCTCATCACACAGTCTCTCAACTTTGCCATATTTTGCATTATGATATCCTGGCCTACAGCTAGAATGTTATCACAGCAAGGTTGCCAGGCTATGAAATGAGGAAGGCATTGGTCTTTGTCTTTAGAAGTGCTGGCACTTTGGTGTGATCATAGAGGTAGGACAACAGTAATTTTTTTTTTAAATTCTGTATTCTCATTTATCACACAGTCCACTTGTGGAAATGAGCAAGTCTCATGGATTTCAGAGGGTTTATTGCAGGACACTATTCCAGTAGACCATATTTTTATTCATAAACTTTTTTCAAAACCTTGATGGCGTTATACTGCAGACTTAACATGTAGTTCATACCACTTCATGATTAGTGCTTAATCCAAGTGAACAAATGTGAAATTTGATATTATAGGAAGATTTTCAAGTTCCATAAATGCATCACTATATCTAATCATAAGGCACACATTTTCTATTCAGACAGTGAAATCCGAATAATGGGGACAGTTACAACTATCAACAAGAATTCTACTAATCAAGAAGAACCCACAAGTTTGCTGCAAGATTTAAAATTTGTAAGAAAACATTCCATTTTAGGGATTATTGCAAAGCTGCAAAGATACTTAAAGAGTTACCAGTACAACCATAAGAATGACTTTCCTGGGAGTAAATCATATTGGATAAATATGAGTAGGAGGATCCTGAAGAGCCCTACTCAGAAATGCTGTTTAAATTACTTTCATAACTCTTCCTGTCCTTCTGGTTGCTTACTCTGTACCATTTTGTACAACCGGGCTATGGCTGCCATGTCTAGATTGGGAAATACCTGGAGATTTGGGAGTGGAACCTGAGGAGGATGGGGTTTGCAGAGGGGTGGGACCTCAATGGGGTTTAAAGCCATAGAATCTACCCTTCAAAACAGCCACTTTCTCCAGGGGAACTGATCTCTATAGTTTGGAGATATATTGTAATTCCCAGAGTTCTCCAGGCCCCACCTGGAAGTTGGCAACCCTACACTCAGATGTTTGAGTCACTTGTTAAGTATTTGAAGTTATTAGAAAGAAAAAAATGCCATGGAATAAAAATTATTTTAGAGTTAAAGTGCAGATATGCAGAAGGTCCACAATTGGATACTGATATCTTGATTTTTACTTAGAAGTCGTCAGAGGGAATTCTGAACTGGATGGAAGCAATGACACTGGAGAAACATGCCTGTATTCTCTTTCCCCAGTACTGTTTTCAAACCTAAATGATACTTCAAAGCTACTGTTTGCTCAACTGCAGAAAATATCCACAGTTCATCTAATAGGAAGAAGATCGATGTTACGCTATATCGCCACTGTCTTCCTTCTAACTATTTTATCTGTCCACATACAAAAAGAAATAATTTGCTAATAATAACTAGCCTTCCTTCTGTCAGCAGTAGTGTAATTCACATTCATTTGCAATGAACACTGCATCATGTATTAGGAAAAACTTTTTTTTTTACTTTTGTTCTTTCCGTTCCAAAAGTTCCTCTAATTTCAGAAGAATTTCCCATGTGATCCTATTTGAGAAATATGAATCCAAACTCTCCTTAGACAAACACTGTGTATTTCCCCAGATCCTGAGCTTTTGTCATGATCTCTTCTTTGGGGTTTTCAAATTAAATTTTTGTTTTTCTCAAGAACGTATTTCTCCAAATCATGGGTACATTTCTGAAGGAGTACCCATGCCAGCAAAGTCCAGCTGTAAGACAGGGCTGATGTTCTGAATTTGCACTGAGGGTTCTGCTCATCCTAACCCACTGCCAGTTTAAACCTTTTTTAGAATGATACAAAATGCTCTGGGACTGGATATGTTTCAATTTATTTCAATGGCTGATGAGCTTGTGCAAGATTCTCTGGGGGACCTCATATCCTATCATATATACTTTATTGGATTTGTTATCTTCTACTGAACATGCTACCAAGTTTCTGATTTTTACTCTAGGGATTAAGAAACACATTGCTTGTGGCATCATTTACCTTTCCTTTGTTAATGCAAAATTATTAGCAGTTGACTGACAGAATCAATTTGGTCTACCTCTTTATGTTAGTTAATAAAAAGGTTAAAATATTTGTATTGTCAGCAAAGGGACAATAATTATTGTAAAATTTGTAAAACTTGAGCTCACTCACAATTTGAAGGCCTTGGGAGAGAGTCTGGCTTTTAACTCAGCTCCCTTATTTTTCTCTGTGCTGTTGGAGCAAATAGGAAATAGCAGGACATTTTTCAGGCTGGCCTCCTCCAGACATCCTGTCACTTTCCAAAATAACTCTGGTTACAGTTTGACAGAGGAAGTTTACTTTCTTCAGATGCGGTCACATATTATACAGTGCTAATCAGAAGTCTGGATTGAAAACATGCTTTACATTTATAAGAACTATAAAAAATAAGGCATTTAATCCAGATTTAAAAAATCTTGCAGCAAATGTATTTTTGGAAGAAAGAATGTTCACTTCCCATATCACACAAGTTTGGACAGATTGGTCATAATTATAGTGACCAAGTCCGATGTATTTTAGAAGAAGTGAAATAAATCAACAAGCAGATACATAAGCAAAAAGGATATCATGTACCATCAACTGGAATATAAGCTTTTAAGATAATCAATCATTGCTAGTTTTTGACTTGTTACAACTTCACTTACCTTTATTCATTGCCATGACTAAGATGACAGTGTGGTTTCCTTTTTTCTATCTTTCAGTTTGAATGTTTGTCATTATGTTGTCTTTCTATTTTTTCAAATAGTTTTAATTTTTCTTAACTTTGGTAATATTTTGTTCAATTTTCTCATATTTTACCCAGTGATTTACCCAGTGTTTGTTGTTTGCATTAAAATAATTACAGAAGCTTCAATTTGTCAACAATTTTAAAAAATCCACCCCAGACCTATAAGAAACTTATTTGGGAAGTGAGGCAAGGCAGAAATGGATGGGATTTAGAAAACTAAATTTGGATGTTGGGTGAGAAGCAACCGTAGCCTACAGTTTTAAAACAGATTTTTCACTATTTTAAAAAGAAATTGTCATTTCACAAAATAAAATGTCTGTTATTCAAAAAACAAAAGTCTCACAGGAGGCATACCAGTGGTCCAGGTGAGGGCAACACATCTATCTGCTTATTTTGGCTACAGTCTTGTCCCGGACTGTGCAGTGAGTCAGGCTATATAAAGATCAGCTAGTCAGACCCTTTGCCTGACTCTGGCCTCTTCCACACATGCAGAATAATGCACTTTCAAGCCACTTTCAATGTACTTTGCAGCTGGATTTTACTGTGTGGAATAGCAAAATCCGCTTGCAAACAATTGTGAAAGTGGATTGAAAGTGCATTATTCTGCATGTGCAGAAAGGGCCTCTGTGTGGTACCTCATGAATACTGCAAAAAAAATGGAGACTGAGCTTGGATTCTTAATCACAACTAGAGGTTGCAGCCATGTTTTGACTGGCCCCATTTCATGACTAATGGAAAGCAATGAACAGTCACAAAGACTAAAAGAATTAAATGAGGTTATGCAGCCTTTAAAAACTAACTCAGATTTTGTTTATGGAATTTTTTTCAACGATGTATTTGGTCTATTGATGAATCCCAAATTAAGGCCACACTTTGCTGTATAGGTGAATAGCTGTGTCTTCGAATGACGTACATTAACAAGCAACTCAGCACTCTGCAGATTTAAATCTGATAGGCAATAACAGGTGGTTGCCGTGCAGATTAACCTTGGAAAGATAACCCGCCTGCCCCCCCCCCCCCCACCACCACCACCAAGTGGCTATTAATTTCCATCTGGTAGTTGATAGAGTAAGGGTTAATTAGAAAACTTCCAGAGGGAACACAGGAAATTCAGGTGAACGTTGGAAGGAAGAATGTGCTGACACAGAAACTGAAACAAGGGGGTATACAACAAAAAAGAACAATTAGGGAAAATTTGTCATCTACTCTCCAATTCTACCAGAAGGTTGCAGAAGAGATTTGGGACAAAGACCATCTATAAAGGAGCCAGGCTGAGAGCAAGGCAGCTTTTTATAGAATTATTTATAAGGTTTTTAAAAGCTTTTTGGAAATCATTTCAGTTTAGTAACTGTGCATACAGGGAGTGCAGGGAACAGGAAGAACAGTGGGTTCTGTTTTAAACTGACGCTTGTTCATTTTACGGTTGAATACTTCATTAAATTAGGAACCTAGAGAAGGGAACAATTCTAGTCCCCTTCAATACTTATCACTTGTACAGTGAAAGACATTTGATATAGGGCTTTAGCTATTACTCTGCCAGTGCTTTAAAATCTCTACTGTATTTTGCTAGCATTCTGATTTTGTTTTCTAGATAATCTTAGAGTCATTTGTCTGCCCTTACATTTAGAAACACTAATACTTGGATTTCTGACCTACAATATCAGTACTGTTCTAGCTGTAGCTAGTTCTAGTTTTATAATGAGCTAGATACTAGAGACTCTCTCAAAAATCCAGGAATTCAGATACACATCTAGCTCAAACTAGCAAGTATATTCTTAGCAGGGATTCCATTCCCAACTGAAAACATAGCATGCAGGCTCTGCTAATTTGCTGCTTGCAGTGATACTGCAAGCATGTGGGCTGTGTACTCCACCCAGGCAAAGGAATCTTACAGACAGACAATTCTACTTGAGTTGGGGCATTTTGTTGGCTCAGTACAATGTAGATGGCATAGAAGACTATTCTGCATTGCACCGGAACAGTTGTATAGTAAAAATCAACAGAATATGCATATGTTTTCCAACTCCTCTCTCACTACCAACCGTCTTGAGATTTAATGATTATGACAACTAATTATACACATAAATATTCTGAATAGGAAAATATGTTATGGAAAGTTGGGCCTTTTAAATACAGTTGAATACTTGGTAATGGATGCCATTCTGTGCCAGAATGGCTATTACTGAGCAGCATCTCTAGCCGCACATTTGTTGTGCTGTAGCTGTATATCACATGCAGATTACATCATACGGTAGTTTGTAATCCAATGCCGGTTTCTGCAGGCACAGCAAATTTCAAGACTGTGATGAAGATGAAAGTTCCTCATGGGGTAGATAATTGTAAAAAAGTGGGACAGATCATGGGGTAAAAATTCCAAATGTGTAATGTGTAATGCGAAGGGAAGTTTAAAATTTGAAAAATGTATATTTCTCTAAAGGGTGGAGCATCGCACTTACAATCGCTGCCAAGAACATCCAGTATTGGTTCATGTGATCATGCCAGCCTATCCTTGCTGCAATCTAGGTGCATGATGTCAGTGGGTATTGTGTGTGGGCTCTGAGCATCACGTTTCCTTCTAGCCATGCTGAAAAATGTAGCACTTGCTCTGCCAAAATAAGGACAAGAGAATCTCATGCAGTTACATCACAAGGTAAGAATTCTCCAGGCAGAAACTAAATGGATATGCAAGCCCTGAGTTTTAGCCAGTCAGCATTACGCAAAATATTTCCATGTAAGGCTTCCTGAAAAGAGCACTCCCTTCAACCTCAGAGATATGAGGCAAGAAGCCAGGAGAAAGCACAGCATCTGCTTCCATAGGACTTAGCCATCTTCTTTTCTTAATGTGGCTACAATCTTTTACAACCAACTACTATCTACAGCATATAAGAGATTAAACCTGACATTTTGCCAGTTGCATAAGTAAGAGTTATCCTGAACCATTCTTGCCAAAGGCAATGTTTTAATTAAATAAGAATCTCACTGTGTTGAATGTGACCAAAAGGCTATTAAATTCAGCTTTCAAATGCACGGAAAGGTGACACACAGCAGTCCGAACCATAGTATGCCATGATCAGGAGGAAGCACGACATAACACCTTCAGTTGTAAAAAAAGAATCTGGCAGTCTTAATGAGGATCTTAAAGACACAGCAATGTGTGAAGTCACATAGGTGGTTTCTAATCCTGTCAGCCACTGGGATTTTATATTTTAATGCACATTAACATGAGAGCATCTAGATTATTTGTCTGACAATATAGTTGTAAAATAATGTTGAGTAGCCATGATTTCTGTTCTTTAGAATGACTTTCATGTGGACAATGCACCAGTTTGTTTATTTATTCTTTATATTTATGACCCTCCCCCGAAGGTTTCAGGTCGGCGTACAACATTTGAAAACAACATAAAATCATATAAAACCAGTAAAAACCTTCCAATTAGTAAAACAGATGGCAACCAAATTCACCCCCTCCCCAACGTACACACAGGAAAGCTGAGGTGGTCTTATTTATCTTCCCAGCTAGCCAGGTGGAAATGCTTGATGGAACAAGGTTGTCTTGTAGGTATCGCAGGGCCCTAACCTCCCTAGGGAGCCTGTTCCACCACACAGGGGCCAAGGCTGTAAAAGCTTTGGCCCTTGTAGAGGCCAGTGGGATGTGTCTGGGGCTGGGGACTTCCAGCAGGTACTCCTCCAAAGAGTGGAGGGCACTGGAGGGGCAATATGGGGAGACATGGTCCCACAGGTATGAAGTTGAACCACAGATGTAGAACTGCACCTTGCTTCTCCTTGCTTGGCTCTCACAACACTATGACCTCATACTGGAAAGAAGAGGCTAAAGAGACTATTTTTGGGAATGAGGGAAGAAATACTTATGACCCAATGTAGTGCCTGTGGGTGCTGACAACTCTCCTGGCACAAGCCAAGTTCTTTCAGAAGAAGAAGAGTTTGGCTGTATATCCCCCCTTTCTATTCTGTGGGGAGACTCAAAGGGGCTTACAAACTCCTTCCTTTTCCTCTCCCCACAACAGATTTCTTGTGAGGTTGGTGGGGCTGAGAGAGTTTCAAAGAACTATGATTAGCCTGAGATCACCAACAGGAATGAAGGAGTAGAGAACAAATCTAGTTCACCAGATAATACTACGTAGCTCATGTGGAGGAACGGGGAATCAAACCAGTTCTTCAAATGAAAGTCTACCTGCTCTTAACCACTCACCACTCTTGCCCTCTTTAGAGAATGGGCATGGCTAGGTGAACCAGCAAGGCTTCAGACATCATGTTAAAACAGAGCTTCTCCCTAAAATGTTGAAGAGTTATTATTAAACTTGTATATAATCTTGATCATTGACATTGTGGTTGGGTCTGTCTGCTGCAGCAGCGAGTTTTTAGATTGTGCCTGCAAGCTTAAAAAGGTTGGAAACCCTGGAATTAAGGTTGTATGTTTAAAAGATTGTAAGCCACTTCAATGAATTTATGGGATATTAAATACATATATTCCTAAATGTGGTGGTTGCTTTATGTATACTAGCCTTGAAATGGCCAAGGGAGTAATCTTTTACTTTTCAGGTCAAAGAGTCACTGGGTTGCTGGTTACCTGGATTCAAATTCTCTTTTAGCCATAAATTTCCTAGGTGAATCTGGTCAAGTCATTCTCTATCAGCTACTTAAGCTATTTCTCAGGGCTCTCTATCTAGTCAGAGGACTCCCCAGGCATGCAGAAAATAGTTACCTTGTATGTAAACCCTCCCTCTCAAAAGGGGAAAGCCCTCCCCAACTGTGTGATTAGAACAAAATATAATCCAGAAAGTTGAATGCTTGGAATCAGTTAAAGAAAAGAAGCGAAGGAAGGGAGAAAGTTAGCCTGCTCATGCTAACAGCGTAGAGAATTCTGAGAAGAATATTTGGGCAGGGTAGAATTTCCAAATTGTCTTTCTCGTGTGATGCCTGTCAGCTCTTAGCTTTTATATTCAAGATTGCCATACATAATTGGGAACACAGCTAAAATTTGCAGGCAATACTTAAAGTTCGGCTTACTCATCACTCCATGATTTATTTCAAGTCATTCTGACTGACGTTCCTTAACAAAGACTAGAAATGAGAATAAAACAGAATTCTCTTGGTTAGCAACCATTCTCAACTAGTGTTCTTCAAAATGTATATTCATAGGAACGCCTGTTGTGACTAATGCAAACTGATAGTCCCCCCCAGTGGGATGTTGCAAGCCTGGAGGCATTGACAATTGTTTAAAATGAGTATGCGGAAAGCAACATGACAATGAAGTTCTGGGAGATAGAAATATATGTTGGCATTAATGAGGATGGAAAAATTCTATGGCCCATTAAGTATACATTGAAAGACATTGTTCTAGACAGAAAGCAATCATGGATTTCAGGTTTAGTTAGTAAAATGTAAACATAATACAAATCCAACAACTTTTTACTTTTCTAGCTCATATTAATGAGCGTGCACACACTCACAGCACTATCTCTATGTGGTCATTATGATCTACTGCTCTCATAAGATTATATCTCAATATCAAGAACTCAGCCATTCTTTGTATGGGTTAATTTACAATGTTAAATGGGCTACTATAAGAGAGTTGTGGACTTTTATGTGTGCCTGAGACTTGTGGACTTTTTTGGAGGTTGCTGTAATAGTTGATAGGAAAAAACTGTATAAAACAATGTGCAGGATAATGAAATGAGAAACAAACAACCTTAATACTATACAGCCATTATTATACCTGTTCTCTAAATGGGCTGCTGTCCTGCATTCAAATTCTTCGTTAATATTCCTAGAACTGCTTCCCTTCAGGCCATACTCATGAAATAAAATGGTTCCTACAATTGCTTCAGATGCTCTTTAAACGTGCACACAGTTTTGGATGTTTTCTTTAATTCCCAATTGAAGAACTAAAAAAAAGATACAAGATTCATTATCTCAGCTATTTAAAAAGAAAGAATTTTGTACAGCTTAAATTTTGGCTACTTTTGCAAAGTACTATTTTATTGATGGGATATGGAATGCTATAGCAGATCTCAAAAGTTAAACAGGGTTATTACTTGGAAGAGAGGCTATCAAGGAAGACTCCACGGAGGAAGACAATGGCAAACCACCTCTACTTAAGTCCTTGCCTTGAAAACCCCACCAGGGGTTGCTATAAGCCAGCTGAGATGAGGCATTTCATTCACAAGTATATACACACACCACATTTAATTGAATCTGTTCTCAATATGCCTCATGGCAAATATTAGCTCAAGTTATACCATAGTTAACTTTAAAACATGTCTTTTAACTGAATAAAGTAAAAGCGTATGAAGGCCTTTCCTGCATGCACAGTTTATCACAGATTTTCCCAGTGCCAGTGGTCAAACCTTGTGTCTTGAAAATATTTTCTGAGAAATCATTCTGCACACCTTCTTTCCCCCCATTGATTTGGGTCCCCTTTTTTCTCTTCAGTTGCATTTACTGCTGAAACTGTATTATTCTTGATGATGGTGGAATCTCAGCTGTGACATTTGATCTGCTGTAATGCATGATAGTTACTGCAGCAGTCCCTGATTACATGCAGTGATTTCTCCTAGTATGCCATTAAATCACCCCTATTTTTAAAATCACTCTCTGCCCAAATGTGGACATTTCAAGTTCTATGTGAAATTGACAACGCTGATCCAATTGATCGGGCTAGTTTGTAATTCAGCCTCAGTGTCACATCACTAGTTTAATATGATGAAGAGAAAAAAATTCCTTTTAAAAATGGAAAAGGAAGGGGAAGAGAAAATAGTTAAAAGGGAGGTTGCGCAACTAAATGGGGCATAAATATGGGCCAGGTGTTTGCACAAAATGGAAGCAAAATGGAGCATGCACTATTACCTGAAGAAACAGAAACAAGCCCCCCCCCCCCCCCCGGAATGATATTTTTTAGCCAAATTGGAGATGCAGTAACACACAATAATTACTGCAACAATCTCTTTTCAATTTCCTCCTGCAAAAGTAACTTCCCTTGTCAGTTTCACTTGATCCTAACTGCCTTAAGGTTAGTTTGGTAATTCAAGATTCAATTGACAAAACTGATACAATGGACCTGGCTTGTGTCAGTGCCTTTACATTAGATTGTAGCCCACCCATCCCCTACAAAAATTTACCCTACTTGCTTGCATCTCTGCATGAATGTCCTATTGCAAGTTCTATATGAAACTGCCAAAGCTGATCTAATGAACCCTAATTTTGGGTGTGTTTCTTTCTGAACATTACATCACAAGTTTGAGATGACAAGGAGATTTTTTTTAAAAAATATATCCTTTCAAAAAGTGGAGGAGAAAATGGCTAAAGGTAAGATTGGGCAACTACGCGAGTGTGTGGATAAGGACCAGGTGTTTGTTGGGCCAGAGAAATAAAGAGTTTCAACATGATCACAGGCTCAAGGGAAGCTGGTTTGGAAACAGACTGAAAAAAATTAAAGTTAAAGTACTCAGGAAAATAATGGAGGAAAAATGAAGGGACAATGTTTCTGGAACTAAACAAAGGAAAAATGTGTGGAATTCAAGAACAACAAAAACCTGTAGCATTTGGTGGCAAGATATGTAGTAAGTGACTCATGGGGAAAAGGCTGTTGTGGTGACAGAGCAGGAATGGGTCATGAAAATTTTGGCTATTATATTCTACATAATTGATAAACCTTAGTTTGTGCATAACTGGCAGCTTATCTGCTTCTTCACTTCTTTCTGTCTCCCAGTGGGCATCCTTCCCATTCTGCTCTCTTCATGGTTACAAGAGGGGTGCTACCAACAAATTGTGGTTTGCAACTTTAGTAGTCACAGCAAACTACAATTAGCTCACATTGATTCACAAATCAGTTACAAACCATAGTTTGAAATTATACTTTGGTGCTAAGCAACAAGTTGATTCTTCCCAGAAACATAACACAGCAAAGTAACCTGAATAATTTAAAAGTTACCACACACTTTTACCAGAAAGGAAGCTGAGATTCCAACTGCTAAATGGAGTAGTCTGGGGGGGGAAAAGAACCTAACTGAACAATTGGTGCAGCAGTTGGGTGTCAACATGTATTACTTGAATAGCAAAAGTATTTATTATTGTTTTAAAAAGCACAAGGTATGCCTTTCAGCTGCTGTGGCACGTAGCAATTAGGAGATGGGGCTTTTACTGTTTATACGGCTCTGCAGAGAAGCTAGACTCTAATTCCAATTGACACAGCATAGATTAATTGGAGTCTATCACAATGGAGCTTTAGATTTTTTTAAAATGTTAGCTTTGCTTTCATATCTTACAAAGTGCAAAGACTATCACCAACAACACCAGCTCAGAAGCGCAGGTTCAGGTATGTGTTCTGCTTTTCTTTTTGTTGTGCTGCCCCTGTGTTTGTAAATTCAAAAGGTGGGATTTGAACATCCCCGCACTCCTACATCTCCGGCAAAAGGAATGTGCTTCATACTTATGGCACCCTGGCATCTTGTTTACATGTGCGCAGCACCTGCGGAAGATAAGGACCTTTGAGGAAAAAGTCTTACTCAAGGTTAAGTAAATACATTGTGGTCAGAATGAAACATTTATATGCACATTCCAACTAACCCTCTCATCACACAACAAATAAACATTGCTTTTGAATGGTTAAAATTTTGCTTGTTGCAGTAAGACTGGGATGTAAGCCATCTTGGAGGCCTAGATCAGGTGGACATGATCAGTAGAAATGTACATATTTATTTAGAAAATTTTATACCACTTCTCCAGGGAACCTACAGGAGGTGGTTTGCAAAATAACATATAATAGAAATATAAAATATTAGACTGTAAATTAAAAACCAGCATTAAAAATCTGTTTAAATTGAATTTTATAGTTTTCAGGCTGAAAGCACACTATATGTATTAAAGCCTTTAAATTAAAAAAGGAAATTAAAAAAAACTAAGTCCTCAGGACTATCCACAACATTCTTTTTCTCATGTAAATATGTTTTAATCTGAACAACACATTCATTTTAAAAGCACAGAGATGAAAATCAAATTTGAGGCTCAACAGACTTTGATTGGAATGATGTCTAATTTAATGAAACTGTCTGGCTGCAGAAGTGTTTGGGATAAAACTATTCTTATACATTTGGCAGATTCAAAATAGTAGGGAATTTTTTACAAATATAAATGAGTCACAAAGAAGACAGGCAGGGTCATTGTATTTCAATGATAGACAGAAGATTAAAGACTATGGGGTGTGGTACAAATTCCCAGGAGTTGTTTGATCTCAATTTTTAGGGGGGGGGGAGGACTGTGAATGTTCCTTTGCTAGTTGATGATATCACAATGGTTATAATTGTCTATATAGGTGGTGTGAAAGATAAGAATTTTGGCTGTGTGTGTGAACGCGTGTGTGTGCACACATGAGTGCAGTGGAGTGACTTTGAGGAAGAAAGGGAGAGTCATATGAAATGTTGTGACTGTCAAGAGAGATGTGATTGATGGGGAGATATGTAGATAGATGATATGGATCTACTGAAGAGAATTCAGTATTATATCTGTTTAGGTGAAGCTAGGGTTTTTATACAGAGAGGTAGTTAGGAAGGAAAGACATCAGTGATAGGCTTAGGAAAGATTATGTTCATTAGGTATGTTGAGTTTTACGTGTTCCTCAAAATGAAGTTTGTTCTTATTCAATTTTTTTATAAGGTCTATGTCTTCAACAGTTCTTCTGTGTCCTCCGTAGTTCTACTGAGACTTGTTGAATGGTTTCAGGAGCTCATCTAGTTCATTACCAAATGGTCAAGTGTTTAAATTGCTTTGAGCCTCAGAATGAATTACTTGAAAAAGATAAGTATGTCCTCCAGCAAACTGTACAACAGGTCTTGTTTCTGCTTGCGGGAAGGTACAAGTATGGTTTTATGGGAAATGGGCAGCAAACTTTGACAAAAATTGTCCAAGACCAACAGTGAAACCCCAAGCAGAGTTGACTTCTGTGTACTTAGAAGGGGGTAATTCTAAAAAGGATTACACTGCAATATACTTTTGGAATTGCTGAGGGCAAACCTGCCCATCAGCCATTAAAATGTTCAAGTCAATGCTCAGCAGCTTGTTGCACAGTCTGATGCAATTTCTTGGAAGTTCTGAGGCCCCTTCTGCACAGCACAGGCAGAGCAAATTGCAGTCGTCATAAAGTAACCTGCTGTCCTGTTTTTGCATTCGTATACCTCTGTGCAGGCAGTGAATGGAGCCCGAGGAAACTATGTGAGTTGCTGTTGCCCCTTTGCACGGAGGCACGTCTTTTTTAAAACTTACCTCCCTCCACTGCATAGCTACGCGGGCAGGCGGGCATGGACCCCCACAGCCCTGCTGACATCTCACAATGGCACAAGATGTTCCTGTGGCTCTGTGTGGCCACGCAGCTGTGAGGCAGGGACTTTAAGAAAAAGGGAAGCACGGCCGATTGAAGTGCTTCCTGGCCAGCTGTTTGCTTGTGAGTAACTGCAACCTGGATTTCAACAAAAGAATCATGGATAGAGCGATTCTAAACAAAACTGTTTCAGGGGACTTAACACGGGGCAGCCTAGCTTTAGGGGCAGGGTCCGTGCAAAGTCCCCCCCACCGATGTTTTTTTTCCCGTCCCCAGCCCAGGTTTATTGGCCCATGTGGAAGGGGCCTGAGTGGGACTTACTCCTAGGTAAGTATGCACAGGATTATAACCTTGATCCTGTTTTGTTATCTTTGCCACCTCTCTACGTAGCTAGGTTTATAATGTGAGGTGCCATCTTGGTATTGGACACAAAACAGGTTAACTCAAGATGAGAAGTTCCTATATAAAACAGGAGAAATCGCCACTCTACTTGTTCGTGATTTCCAAAGCTGCAGAGGAACTTCTGAAGGAACCCAGCATTGTGTAACTACCTTCATAATATCTGAAGGTAGAAGAACACACAGCAAGACATTTCCAGATGACCTAGGGTATCATCTTGGAGAAGGAAGTTCTTTCTTTTTTTTAAAAAAGTGACTCATTTCCGTGCAATTATCTCACTCAAAATGACACATTATTGGCAAAAGTAACTTGATATTATTTCAGTCGGTTGCATTCTATGTCTATAAATGTTAAAGCACACACACATACAAGGGGGGAACAAATAGCATACAACTAATTATTCCAATTTTTAAAATTTTGTTTGGAGGCAGCTCATGGATAAAAACAGCCAGTTTAATTGTAGAAAGCAGCAGCTGGTCTCACTATATTTTAGCTGTGCCCCTGATGTTCATATTCTGCATAGTCATGCTAATAACGGAATGATCAAAATAAATTCAGAGAGTGATTATGTGGGATATTGCATACTATCACTGGAATTTCTCTGGAATGCAGTATTACCGATGTATTCATTTAGCGAAGAATTGTTAATACCAACAAAATTCTGCTTGTTTATCTGTTTTCTTAGCATAGCTACATACTATACTTCATAGCTTCAACCCTGTGGTCACTAATAATAAAAAATACAGATGAGCTTCAGAAAGATCTTAATGTCCCAGTAATCCCGCACATATGCAAAGTCTTCTCTCTCAAAATGAGAGGCGTTTAAACAAGCAGTTAGTTGGCCTTAGTTAATAATCCACTGACATTTACAGTAAGCATTGCTCTTGGACGTGGTAATACATATTTGTTGAACATCAGCTACAACTTGAACATACTATGGAAAAATATGAGTCTTTGCTGTGTGGTATACACTGGGTGGCCATGTTGCATCATTCACATGTTCTTGCATCACTTTTGATTATGGATCAAATCAACCGTTCATCTAATTTGGCATCCTGTTTTCCAGGAAGATGCTCCACAAGGTCACAAACCTGCGGCTGCTCCCCCCTACCCCCGACGCATTGGTATTCAGAGGTATACTGACTCTGAACATGGAAGTCCCATTTAGCCTAAAAGTCATTGATAATTTACTGCTCATGATTCAGGAGTGTACTGATGAGCAGATAAAAGGCATGCATTTGGCATAGAGAGTAAATACTCCTGGAAAGATATTTAATAATTAAGAAATGTTAAAGACGTTGTCATGGTTAAGACATATAGTCATATCTCAGTTCCTTCTTAAGGCAACATTTTAAGATCTGTATTCTCATCATATTAGAAATGAAAGTTAAGCTTTTTATGAACAAATGATACCCTTCCATTCCCCATTGTTTTAGTCATGATAAATAATTCTTTTCCGTCATAGACTTTTTCCTTTGTGAAGAATCCATTATGGTGCAGTTAAAATGGTCTTGTATGTTTCATGCAGATGATTCCAAAGTGTATTACATATATTTTTGTTGTATTTCTAGCAAAGTTTATAAATTTATGAGTGGGAGAGAAACAGATACTTTAATGTTGTTCTACTTGAACTTTCAAATGGATTGGAATCTAGTTGATGTCATATGATCCTGACAAGAACAGTGACTGTGAAGTCAAGGATTAATAATGCCTATAATTGCCATGTCCTCAAACAACCTGTACATGTTGTAAAACATCAGGGAGATTTTCAATGGTGAGGAGGCTTAGAGATGAAAGAGGGTTGGAAACTTAAGGAGAGTCTAGAAAACTGTCATTGAAACTTTGAAACAACTAATGAGAAAAACACAATCAACTGTAGCAGGCCTCAAACATTTCTGGTGCAGCTATTATCACCAGTTCTTGTTGCAGAGAAATATTGAATGATAATTTAGGACATGAATCACACAAAAGTAGAAGCTCTTCTCTTTATGAAGACCATGGTAATAGTAATGGTAGAATGTACATGATTAAACATCTGCTGGAACTCCTCTCTGTGTGATCCTGGTATCATTCATCTCACTATTTTGCCAGAGAAGTGGACAGTGGTACTGTGCTAGAATAACCTGCTTTGTTCCCTGTCTAGCTGTGTTTTTAGAGATGATCAGCAAATGGTTAGTTTATACACAAATCACATTTTTCTCCTGGGCTCCTTGTTGCCTAAGAAAGACTGCATAACCCTATATGACTGGCTAACCTATTGCACCACGTCTTCCAATACATCCCCAAAGAATGCTGCACTCATCTGGAAACAAACTGCTGGTGATCCCTGGCCCAAGATATATCCAGATGTCTTCAATCAGAACCAGGCTTTTTGATTCTGGCACCAACCTGGTAGAATTCTCTGACAAGTGAGACCTGGGCCCAGCAGGACTTGGTTCAGTTCCACAAAGCCTATAAGATGGAGAGGTTCCACCAGGTTTATAGTTAAGGGCAACAACAGCTGTATATCTGTTGGTTTTCCTGCTGGACCCTGCTGTTTGTCTTCTCAGCCACCTGAGCTGTGGAGGCTTATCTGGGTAATTCAGATTATTAGCCTGTACATTCTAACACACGCCAGCTGGGTGATCTTGGGCTAGTTCCCACAATAGTTCTTCTGAGCTCCCCCAACCCCTCCTACCTCACAGGGTATTTGTGGTAAGGGGAGGAGGGAAAGGAATTTGTAAACCCCTTTGAGTCTCTTTACAGGGCAGAAAGCAGAGATATAAATCCAACTTCTTTCTTCTTGCTGTGCACTATTACATTGTTATATCTGACCGCTGCTGCTTGTTTACCCTTTGTTAAGGAAAAACTGAGGATGCCATCATTTAACACGTTCCTCCCTGTTGCGGGCAGGTAATCGGACCTTCAAATCGCTGAAAGTCCATACCTGAGCCAGGTAAAACGTCTTTTTCTTGGCGCACCAGGCCATGAAACTGGCTGTGTTTAACTGTCACCCTTAGAATGTTCGTGCAGCATGTCTGTCTGTGGCCTGAGGCCTTGGTATGAGAGCTTAGAATGTTCGTGCAGATGGGCAGAGATGAGCAGTGAAAACAGTAAATAGGTAATACTGTTAGGTAATATGAGTGGAAGTGAAACACATACACACTTTGCCATGTGAGGTCAGGTGGGGTTCCCCCCCTCACACGCAGGTAACTTTCACTCTCTGTGCCTCACCCACTGCTACCACACACAACACACATCCAGCTCATCCTCACACACCTCACTTCTGCTCCTTCCTCACATCCAACCACCCACTTACCCATCACTTCCTCACCCCACTTATTCGCCACAGCTCTCTTTTACTAAAAAAGCTGCAGCTGGAGTTTGCTCTTACCCTTTTCTTCTAAGAAAATCCAAGTGGGGTGCAGGCGAACCAACGCTACCGGCTCTGCTTCTTTTGCACCTGGCTCTTTAAGAACCCAGGGAGTTGGCCTCGATCTGAGCGCCTCACCACCCTGCCTCTGCTGCCTGACTGGGATAGCCTGCTTGCCCCAGTTCTGCCTTACCCAAGCCAGGACTGTGCGTGTCAACCAGCCTCATGGACAGCAGGATTCACATTCTGGACAGTTCTGTTGTGGAATGGAAAGGGTTACCTTATACTAAAAAGACAAGACAGCTCCATATAACGATGTGCATTGAAAAGGGAAAGAGGGATTCCATTTGACCACCCCAAAAGGCTATGCTGGGGATCATTGGACCTGCATGGACATCTGTGTGGGTTGCGGAGTGTGATGAGAAGGACAATTGCCACAGCAACGTATGGTCGGGCCCGCTAGTATATGTATATATATGTGTATATGTGTGTGTGTGTATATATATATGCGCGCGCGCGCACACACACACACACATATATATGCACACACACACACACACATACATATGTGTGTGTGTATGTGTTTTAAATTGGTTTGTATGTCCTGTTTTATTTAATTATATAGAATATTGTTTGATGCTCTGAGACTGAATTTTGTTGGGAAGAGCAGAATAAAAGTCAAATAAATAAACAGGTTTCAAGAGATTCTTTATTCAGTGAAGGCAGCCATTCATTTTATTTGAATTGAATTGTATATGCTAGTAATAGTTTTCTCATGTTTCACTTTGTACAATGACTTGAGCAGGTTTGTTAGAGAAGTGACATAAATAAGTAAAAACAATAGAAACAATGAATGAATTCCATCCTGCAGTTTATTGAAATTTAAGGGGACTTCTCTTACTTTTGTGTGATAGAACTAAACAAGCAAAATTTTAACTTTCTCACATAGACTTCTAGATTAAGAATCATCATTTTATATTCCAATAGTGAAGTAAGCCAAACCTTTGGTGTTCAAATGCAATGACTGGAACCGTGAACAGGCAAGACAGATCTTTTTTCAAACCTGAAAAGGGCCCTGAGTTTGCAGACAAAATATGAAATCTGAAAAAAACAAGGAAGGGATGTTGACCCAAAATGATAAAAGGAGGGCTTATAGCTTTAATGGATTCCTTCAGCAGCTGTTATTTCGCAACTGAGCAAGGGGAGGGCCCAGGGCCCATTCCAGGCTATTTTGACCTTGGAGAGAAGACTCACTGGGTTGTCAACTGGGCCATAGTTCTCTTAGGTTGAGACTGGGAAGGTGGAGAAGAAAAGCTTAGGACAGAGGGGCAAATAAAATTAGGTTGGTTGTTGAATGGGAAGGAGATACGGTTGCCAACTTCAGATGAGGAAATTTGTAGAGATTTTGGGGGTGGAGCCTGGGGATGGTGGAGTTTGAAGAAGCCCTTTATTTTTCCTTTCTATACACTTTTGGAACATAAAGCAAACCCCAAAAATTTCTGATTTTGGTTCCAGCCATTGGGTTCCCAGCTATGCAATGGGCTATCATTACTGGCTCCAAATTCACAGTTGACAAAGTGAGCATTAGAGATCTTTTGTGATTTCTCCTGAAAATGCTGGCTGTTTTGTCTCCTCAGCACTGACATCTCTTCAAGATGAGTACATATCACTTGCTCTAAACTATACCCAAACTTTCTCCCTTTTCCTTTAGTTAGCTTTTTTATGTTCCGTGTGTATGCCAATTGTTTGCAATGCTTTTTAAAAATTTGTTAGTATTAACTTAAATTTTTCACAACTGCCAGTTCATTTTTTCACAACTGCCAGTTCATTCGGAATTCAGTCTCTGGAACCAGCAGAAAGGAGCAGCAGTGGACAAGGCATCTGGGCCAGGAAGAACAGAGTGACTCTGGTGTTCATTTTGGAGGGCTTTTCTCAAAGCCACATCTTTTAAAACAGTGTATTTTTAACAGGGGTTTGCAGGGGTTATCTCTTTTTCTCCTTAAGGCTACTAGGAGCGGAGACTGCTGGAGGTGGGGCTTAACAGGGGTTAACAGAGGTTACTCTTTGTCCTGGGCTGCTAAAGGTGGGGCTCCTGAGGTGAGTCATTCAGTCTTTAGTTCAGTCTCTGGAACCAGCAGAAAGGAGCAGCAGTGGACAAGGCATCTGGGCCAGGAAGAACAGAGTGACTCTGGTGTTCATTTTGGAGGGCTTTTCTCAAAGCCACTCTTTTTAAAACAGTGTATTTTAACAGGGGTTTGCAGGGGTTATCTCTTTTTTTCTCCCTTAAGGCTACTAGGGCGGAGACTGCTGGAGGTGGGGGACTTAACAGGGGTTAACTGATGTTACTCTTTGTCCTGCGCTGCTAAAGGTGGAGCTCCTGAGGTGAGTCATTCAGTCTTTAGTTCAGTCTCTGGAACCAGCAGAAAGGAGCAGCAGTGGACAAGGCATCTGGGCCAGGAAGAATTAGAGTGACTCTGGTGTTCATTTTGGAGGGCTTTCTCAAAAACCACATCTTGCCGTAGTGTATGTATTTATTTTTGTAGGGGTTTGCAGGGGTTATCTCTTTTCTCCTTAAGGCTACTAACTTGGCGGGGAACTGCTGGAGGTGGGGAACTTAACAAGGGGTTAACAAAGAGGTTACTCTTTGTCCTGGAGCTTGCTAAAGGGGTGGGGGGGGGCTCCTGAGGAATTCGAGTCATTCAGTCCACTTTAGTTCAGTCTTTGGAACCAGTGGCCCACAGTGGCGTATGCGCAATTTCTCTTTTTTCTTTTTTTTAAATAAATAAATTAATTAATTAATAAGGACATTTCTTGAGGATGATAGTAGATTTCTTAGATAGCTCCAAGGGGCACTGACTAAGTTTAATATCCTAAATATCTAAACAAAAGCAGATATGAAGGCAGGAAGCCAGCAGGGGGATGGGGGCTTGCCAGTGTTTTGCACTGAGTGTCACATGTATGACTAACTTCCACTAGGCCAGATGTCGTGGGTGTGCCCTCGCTGCAATGAGCTCCTGGCACTCAAGGAACGTGTCCGTTCTCTTGAAGCCAAGGTGGCAGACCTGGAGAAGCTGAGAGAGGCAGAGAGGGCAACAAACAAGGCTTTCAGGGACCTAGCAGCCGGGTCCCACTCCCAAGGTGACATCTCTTCAGATGTCATGGAGAATGAGAGTCTGGGTGACAGAGGGTGCCAGTCTCTGAGGTGGGAAAGATGCTCCCTTAGATGGGATCCCTTCCTTAACTGGTGATCAGCTATCCTCTCGCACTGAGGATACCCCTCGGGGAGGTGGGGGGCTCCTTGTAGTGGGTGATTCGATCATCAGGAATATAGAGAGTTGGGTTTGTGACAGGCGTGATGACCGCATGGTGACTTGCCTGCCTGGTGCGAAGGTTGCGGATGTCACGCTACGTCTAGATAGGCTGTTAGACAGTGCTGGGGTGGAGTCAGCAGTTGTGTCCCACATTGGTACCAATGACATTGGGAAATGTAGCCGGGAGGTTCTGGAAGCTAAATTTAGGCTGCTAGGAAAAAGGTTAAAATCCAGGACCCCTAAGGTGGCATTCTCTGAAATGCTACCTGTTCCACGCGCAGGGCGAGCTAGGCAAGCGGAGATACAGGGTCTCAATGCGTGGATGAGAAGGTGGTGCAAGGCAGAGGGTTTCAGATTTGTCAGGAACTGGGGAACCTTTTGGGATAAGGCAGGCCTGTACAAAAGGGACGGGCTTCATCTTAACCAAAGAGGAACCAGGCTGCTGGCGCTCAACATTAAAAAGGTGGCAGAACAGCTTTTAAACTGATTCCTGGGGGAAGCCGACAGGAGCTGAGGTGACTTCGGTTCGGAATACAGAGTCCATGGGGATGCAGACAGAGAAGGAGGTTTTTTTAAATCAACCACATACAAGTGAGGAACATAGCAATGTGATAAGTGATAGTGTCTACAAAAGGCTAGAGGGCAAAACACATAAATCCCAGGTTAGGGACAGAGACAGAGTATACAAGTGTCTCTATGCTAATAGTAGAAGCATTCGGAGAATGACCCTAAAATGGGGGAGCTGGGTACAGAGTTTTGAAGGAGGACATGGATATAGTGGGCATCACAGAGACATGGTGGAATGAGGAGAACCAGTGGGATGCTGTTATCCCAGGTTACAGGCTCTACAGGAAGGATAGGACAGGACGTATTGGGGGTGGGGTGGCCCTCTACATCAAAGAGAGCATAGTGTCACATAAAATAGACAATGCAGGCTGAGCTGATTCCTCTACAAAATCACTGTGGATATCAATACCAGGGGTGAAGCATAGTTTAACATTAGGAATATATTATCGTCCCCCTGACCAAAGCGCACAAGAGGATTCTGAGATGGAAAAAGAAATTAGAGAGGCCAACAAAAGCAAAAATGTCGTGGTAATGGGGGATTTTAACTATCCCCATATAAACTGGAAAAATGCATGTTCAGGTCATAGTAAGGAGAGAACATTCCTGGATATGCTAAATGACTGTGGCTTAGAGCAGATGGTTGTAGAACCAACCAGCAGATGTGATCCTAGATCTAATTCTATGTGGGACCCAGGACCTGAATGCGGGAAGTCCAGTGTTGTTGAGCCGATAGGGAACAGCGACTACAATGCTGTCAGATTCAGTATCTCTGCATGCGAACAAGTGACAACTACTAATGTAGTTACATTCGCCTTCAGAAAGGGAAATTTCTCAAAGATGAGGGGGATAGTGCACAGGAAGCTGAAAGGGAAAATCAAGAGAGTCAAAAATGTCCAAGATGCTTGGAGGTTATTTAAAAACACAGTCTTAAAAGCTCAACTGGAATGTGTTCCACAGGTTAGGAAAGGCAGCGCCCAGTCCAAAAGAAAGCCACCATGGTTAACAAGGGACGTTGAGGAAATTATTAGGGAAAAAAAGATGTCTTTTAGAAAATGGAAGTCCAACTTAACTGATAAAGAATACCAGAGAGAACACAAATGGTGGCAAAAGAGAAGCAAGTTAGCTGTAAGGGAGGCAAAAAAGGATTATGAGGAACGCATGGCTGTGAACATCAAAACCAGCAACAAACAGTTCTTCAAGTACATCAAAAGCAGGAAGCCAGCAAGGGAAGCGGTAGGCCTGTTAGATGACAAAGGAACAAAGGGTGTGCTAAAAGATGACAGGGAGATTGCAGAAAAGCTGAATGAATTCTTTGCATCTGTCTTCACCCAAGAGGAACTAACGAAGTTAGTGGTAAACAAGGCAAAAGTACTGGCAGCAATCGATAAACTAAATTCCACCAAATCCCCTGGCCCAGATTGCATTCACCCAAGAGTTCTTAAAGAGCTCAAGCATGAAATTGCTGATGTTCTCACTTTAATATGCAACTTATCCTTGAAATCAGGCTCCATCCCTGAAGACTGGAAGATGGCCAATGTCACACCAATCTTTAAGAAAGGATCTAGGGGGGACCCGGGAAATTACAGGCCAGTCAGTTTGACATCTGTTCCTGGTAAATTAGTAGAATCTGTCATTAAAGATAAAATTATAAAACATGTACAAAAGCAAAACCTGCTGAGAAAGAGTCAGCATGGCTTTTGCAGAGGCAAATCCTGTCTTACAAACTTACTAGAGTTCTTTGAGGATGTAAATAGGCATGTGGATAAGGGGGAACCAGTGGACATTGTCTACTTGGATTTCCAAAAGGCTTTTGACAAAGTTCCTCACCAGAGACTATTGAGAAAACTCAGCAATGAAGGAATAAGAGGGGAAGTCCTCCTATGGATTAAAACTGGTTGAGAAACAGGAAGCAAAGAGTGGGTGTAAATGGGAAATTCTCACAATGGAGAGATGTGGGGAGTGGTGTCCCCAAAGGATCCGTATTGGGACCAGTGCTCTTTAACCTATTCATAAATGACCTGGAAGTAGGGGTGGGTAGCGTGGTGGCCAAGTTTGCAGATGATACCAAATTATGTAGGGTGGTGAGAACCACAAAGGATTGCGAGGAGGTCCAAGCGGACCTTGATAAATTAGGTGAGTGGGCTAAGAAATGGCAAATGCAGTTCAATGTAGCAAAATGCAAAGTGATGCACATAGGGGCAAAAAATCCAAACTTCACATACACGCTACAGGGGTCAGTGCTATCAGTCACAGACCAGGAAAGGGATTTGAGTGTCTTAATTGATAGTTCCATGGGAATGTCAACTCAATGTATGGCAGCTGTGAAAAAGGCAAACTCTATGCTGGGGATAATCAGGAAAGGAATTGATAATAAAACTGCAAAGATTGTCATGCCCTTATATAAAGCCAGGTAGTGCGACCACTTGGAGTACTGTGTTCAGTTCTGGTCACCACATCTCAAAAAGGATATTGAAGAGAGATAGAAAAAGTGCAGAGAAGGGCAACGAGGATGATTGAGGGACTGGAGCACCTTCCTTATGAGGAGAGGCTGCAGCGTTTGGGACTCTTTAGTTTGGAGAGGAGACGTCTGAGGGGGGATATGATTGAAGTCTATAAAATTATGCATGGGGTAGAAAATGTTGACAGAGAGAAATTTTTCTCTCTTTCTCACAATACTAGAACCAGGGGGCATTCATTGAAAATGCTGGGGGGAAGAATTAGAACTAATAAAAGGAAACACTTCTTCACGCAACGTGTGATTGGTGTTTGGAATATGCTGCCACAGGAGGTGGTGATGGCCACTAACCTGGATAGCTTTAAAAGGGGCTTGGACAGATTTATGGAGGAGAAGTCAATTTATGGCTACCAATCTTGATCCTCTTTGATCTGAGATTGCAAATGCCTTAACAGTCCAGGTGCTCGGGAGCAACAGCCACAGAAGGCCATTGCTTTCACATCCTACATGTGAACTCCCAAAGGCACCTGGTGGGCCACTGCGAGTAGCAGAGAGCTGGACTAGATGGACTCTGGTCTGATCCAGCTGGCTTGTTCTTATGTTCTTATGTTCATTTGAGAGCTTTTACTTAGAATGATCCTGTTATACAATGGTTGTTTGATCTTAGTTACCTTCTCTAACCCAGCCTGTTTTCAGCTAATTCCCCAAGTTTTTGCAGACATTGTCTGTTCAGGGTAACAACTGAGGCTCAGACAAAACTGGCAAATTTATCCATTCTTCAAATGACCAGCCACCTGCTTAGAACATTGCTTTCAAACCAATGTTGAAAATGTGTTTGATCTGCAGCCTAGTGTCAGGTGCGAACTATAAGAACAACACTGTATTTTTTACCTTGGAGGTGGCATGGCAGTATCTTGAAAATAGCCTTGCTTCTTTTCATCCTTGCCTAATAACACAGCACTGTGTGTCAACAGAGCTTTGACATAAAGCATGTCTGGAATATTGAAAATACCTTTACAGACTTGACACAACTACTGTATGCAAAATATTTGTGATATGCTGGAATAGCTTAAGGTTTCAGGAGATTGCAGCTGTGAGGGTGGGCATATATGCCCTCTAAATATTGAAGTGTTGACATGCCTGCAATAATGCATGTGGCGTGGACAGTCCAAACATTCATGAAGAGAACTAGTTGGGTTTGTGCAGTGTTACTCTTTTAGTCTGGTAGGAGAAAGTTGTCCTCTGGAACTAAACATCCTTATTTTTCCGCCCAGTATTAATAAAACTCTGCTAGTAGCTACAGTTCTTTTAGATTGCACAGTAACTAGCATGGGCAGTGGGTAGATGAGCAAGGCATTTAAAATTAGTATTGTAGGAAAAGAAAATGGTGCAGTTTCTAATCAATATGGCAGAAAGTTATCTTGCTTGGATAAACAGCGATATCACAAGTGGCAACAGGAATGCTTTTTTTGTCCAGAATTTTTAATGTAGTTCCCATATGAACCTATCCATCCACTCTGGTCATCTTCAGAGACTCTACTGTCATCTGAGGTTAGATGGGTGGTAACCTAGGAAAGTTCCTTCTTGATCATGGTGCTGAAACTTTGGAACTCTCTCCCCAAGAAAATTCATCCTCTACTTGTGTCATTTGCCAGAAAGTGAACACTTTTTTGTTTAGTATTTCCTCCTTAATTCTTGTTGGCTCTCCTCCCACACTTTGGTGTTATATGTTTTTACTGAATTATTTTATATACATTTTATTTTAAATGTTTTAATGTGGGAATATTTTAATGTTTTGGTGTTTGCCACCTTGGGAACAAAGGCATCATAGATATGTTTTAGATAATAAATAATGTCCTGATTGCTATTCTGCTTCAAGTTTAGCACACTTAACAGCCAGTGAGCTTTTCTAGTTCATGAAAACAACTGCTTGAGCCTCCTCAAGTGTAATTAAGCCACAACAAAAATAGACAGTTCACCTGGCAGCACTTCTCTATAGCTATGAGACAAGAAGATCAAAAGAAACAGCAGGGTCAGTGCATGACTTCTTATTCCATGGCTAAAGGATGTTAGAAATACCTTACTCATTTCAAGAACTCACCATCAGTGACAAACAAGATTTGCATGCTTTCTTTTAACCTGTCTATATTTGAATTTTCCAAAAACATCTCCTGATATTTTGACCCATTGAGTTAAAGGAACAAGGGATATTAGGCTCACATTACTTAGAAATTCCCAATAAGGGTTTTCATGGGGTTATCAAATGGACAGATGTGTGGGACTTCTTCCACTGTTGCATAATTAGAAATAATCTCAGCTGCAATAAAAGTTGCACTCCTCGTCTGTAAGATTATCTATGAAAAGCTTCCAATGCTAAACCCTCAGGTAAGATAACCCATAAGTGACCAAGAACAAAAAGCTGTTCACAAAGTAACTGGAAATTAACTCTATTTAAACAACATGGGCTGCAAAGCTAGCTGGACTGTCATAAGTAACCATCTATCAGGAATCCTTAGTTTTAGGATTTTGAGAAAAGCCAGTGGACGCCATTACAAAATAACCACCACAGGGATGGAGCTCATCACAAAACATTGAAAGGTTCCAATTTATATGCTCATCTATGCTGGAGATAGCTGCTTCCTAGTGGTTGCTCACTATAGAAACAAAGGTAAAGGGAGCAGCAGTAGTGTAGTGGTTAAGAGCAGGTGTACTCTAATCTGGAGGAAACGGGTTTGATTCCCAGCTCTGCCGCCTGAGCTGTGGAGGCTTATCTGGGGAACTCAGATTAGCCTGTGCACTCCCACACATGCCAGCTGGGTGACCTTGGGCTAGTCACAGCTTTTTGGAGCTTTCTCAGCTCCACCTACCTCACAGGGTGTTTGTTGTGAGGGGGGAAGGGAAAGGAGTTTGTCAGCCCCTTTGAGTCTCCTATAGAAGAGAAAGGGGGGATATAAATCCAACTCACCTTCTTCTTCTTTTAATGCTTCTTGGCTGTTTTGAAGCCACTCTTGCATTGAGAAGACAGAAGGAAGTCAGGATCAGTTTTTTGCTTTGGGGAAAAGATGTGGATAGTTTAATTTCCCAAAGGGGTGGGTCCTCTTCCCATAAGCAACAGGGAGACACAAGAATGTTGGCTGGCCAGTTGAAGATGCACAGTTGTGCTGTACTTATCTGAGATAAACTAGGCACACTGATAAGAAGCCATATGGTGTAGAGTGAGCACAAACTCCATGAAAAAAGAACATTAAAGACTTCAGTATCCAAAATAGTAAGTGGTTGTCATGGTTTCCTTGGGCACCATGTTGAGGATTGCTGACCTAGCTCAACAGAACCTGGGCATTTAAGTTTCTCTTCAGGAACAAAGATATGAGGTATATTTCCCATTAGAACAACCTTTAATTCATTCTGATTGTAGTATACTTGCATGTTTATAGTGGGCAGCCCCATCCAAAGGGCCGGATGCTCAGATTTGGCATCGTGGCCATGCCACCCTGCCATTCCCAAGGGAGGTCACCAGTGGTGGGGGGAGGCAAAGTACAGAAAAAGCTTTCCTGCCACCAGAAAGTCCCCATTGGACATAATGGACTTATACTTCCAAAAAAGTGGCACAAGTCCAAAGTCCTGACTGCCAGTATAATGACATAACTATCATTGGCTTGTCCCCTGGCCACTCGCCTGGACTGCCCCTGCTATGGCTGCTGTGGTGCAGGGCTGCTGGCGCAGTGTTCAGTAAGCCACGGTGGTCGCCCACTAGCAGATCTTCTGTCCACTGGGGCAAATGCCTCAGGGCAGGAACATCTACTAGTGTGGCCTCGTACCATTCCCAATGACAGATTTGGCCTCCCCCTTTGGATGGGGCTATCAGTTGCTACCTTATTTGTGTCATCAAAATCTTTTTATTTTTCATCCTTTTAAATATTTTATTTCTACAAAGATTTAGGTAAATAATTAAAAAGGTGAAACAAAACAACTTTTAGGGCCCTAAAAGAAAGCTGAAGGTAGTTTTTTAAAAAGTAGCATAGGCCACTGGGTGAATAAGTACAATGCACACAAAAAGCTACTACTTTTTACACAACATATTTTATTGTGCTAACAGTGTTACAAGTGATGGTGTACCTTTCAGAGCCCCCTCCAATAACAGGACATAAACTTCTTCATTTTCTTCAATTACTAACAGTCCAATCCAGATGCGGGGCAAATGGGCTATAGGAGTGGTGCTGGGCTGTGTCAACTTTCCCCCCACTCTGCTGGCATAAGGGGAACTCCTGCAAGTGGAGAGGACAGTGATGCTGGTGTCTGGATGCCCCACAGCTCTGCAGTGGGTCCCACTACAGAGAAATGCTGGTGTCTGACAGGATTCTGGTGTTTGGGGGGAGGGCGGCCCTGGTGGTGGAGCCAACTTTAGTCAGCTTCCACTCAGGCTTTTGAGTCAGGAATGCTTTGGCCAAGGCTTCAAGTATACTCCATCCAAAAGTGCAGCATAACTCCATTCAACCCTATGGAGGGCCTTCCAGGTGACCTTTTTGCCGACTCCCCACCCTGCCTGGAAGCCCTCTGGAATTGTCATGGAAGACGTGTTCTCCAGCTGCCTCAGCCTTGTGGATTGGGTTTTATGTTATACACTGAAGAATGCTGTGGTGATAACTTTGAATCATTTGCATTTTTAATTTTTCCACTCCTTTGATTTTATTGGAAATTAAAAGAACGTTCAGTTGAGACCTAAGAACATGACTTGCAATCTATACTGTACAAGTTATTATGTTTTAACTTTGTATATTCTAGTTCTCTGCAACGCTACTGTTAAGCTGTATGTTAATTTTCTTATATTGTCTTCATTATATGTCTGTAAACACTCATACATTTGCTCCAAGTCTACTTCTGCATGGATCTAAAATGGTTTGCATGCATCAGAATGTAAATATTACTAGTCCTGTTAGGTAAAATGCATTACAATGCACGGTTCTGGAAGTACTACCTCAGAAACAAGGTTGCTTGTTGTATGGTATCTGGTAACTGGCTAAAATAGGGAAAATGTTTTTGATGTACTACAGAGTAAAACTCTGGACTCTATATGCTGCTCTAGTCCAATCTTCCTCATAACCTGTTTGAATAAAGCTAGTTTCTGGGAAGCTTTGCAGCTCATTCTGAAATTTTCATAAAGAGTCTAAAGCTTACGTGCTAAATAAAAAAACTGTACTCTTATACCCAGCACTATTCTGATAAAGGTATACTGTAAATTACAGCTATGGTCAGAGAAATGCTTTTTACATCAGGGAAAGTTGTTTTCTCATTGATACCATAATTCTGTGCTCTTGAACCAGCTATTACATCACCATTCCAACATTCATGATTAAAAAGAATATCAATAACTTCTGATTGCCACTCACTCCATCATTTCAAATGATGCCATAAACAAACGGACAAAAAGCCAGAGAAACCCACAGTATAGTACTACTTCCCCTGGAGATTCAGGGCTTAAAATAATTATCACATCACCAGGTCAGAGTAAGACAAGAATTCCCAGAGGATCCATGTTCAATAACATAAAGGTTTAAAGTTCACACTCACAGCAGGAAAATGAGTAACTGTGCACAACCAATATTACATTTGACTTTGTTTTGCTTAATGAAAACATGAACATAGAATATAGAACAAGGCTAGAAAACTAAGTCAGAAACATGTTTAACGGAGGAAATGATACATAAGGATTTAAAGTTTTAAGGAACTAATATATTTAAGAACATATGTACCAAAGAAACGAGTAGAATAGGTTTTTATACCTCATTTTTCTCAAGTCTTAAGGAGTCTCCAAGTGCTGTAAAATCACATTTCTCCCCTCTTCCCACACCAAACAGTAGATGGTGCTGAGAGTGTTCTGAAAGATGGTACTGAGAGAGTTCCAAGAGAACTGTGACTGGGCTAAGGTCACCTTTCTTATGAAGGAATGGAATGGAGAATCAAACCCAGTTCTCCAGATTAGAGTACACCACTCTTAATCACCACACCACACTGGCTGAGGCCACTGAGTGGACTATAGTAACAATATTTTATCACTGTATTTTATGCAATTCTATTGTCTAAGCAGATTAAATTTCACATCAGCTCTGTATATGAACAAATGTCTAATTGATTCACCTTTAATTATGGGTTCTGATATGCTCACACACTTCTGTGTTTCTCAAGGCACGAAACCAAAGTATATTTTAGAGAAGATATTGTACTGATAAGAGACAATTTCTATTGCTGTTGACAATTAATTTAAATGTTGTTAGAAAAAAGTTCTGTTAAATTTTTAATCTTCTGTGTCTTTACATGATAGCAGAGCAAAATGCAGAAAAGTGGGCTGCCTTGATAAGGGCACACTGTGAGGAGAAAGGCCATGACTCGGGGCAGAGAATCTGCTTTGTATACAGAAGACTGCAGACATCTCCAGTTAAAAGGACAAGGTAGTAGTAGGTGATATGACCACTGGAAGCAATCAGAGTAGGCAGTACTGATCCTCAAGGTTTTACCAGTGGTTTGACTCAGTATAAGGCAGCTTCATGTGTTTAGTTCCGCTGTAAATGAGCAAAGTGTGCGGCTTCTGTCATAACTTTATAAAAACAATTAATTCACTAATTCCAGTTGTTACCATTCACAGAAATCGAATTGAAACTATACAAAGGCCAATTACACACAAGGCATCTGCTGTGGGATGGGGGCAAATTTCTGTTGCAGCAAGATTTCTTGTATATATGTACTTCCTCAAGCCCCACTTTCACTTTTTAGTCTCCCCACGGAAAGCAAGATCACTTGTAGCATGAATTTAATTTTGTTTCGCCGCCAGAACAGGGATATTTTCCAGAGAGCACAGCTTTGCCCTGGACCTCTTTCCTTACCCCACGGCCAGCCTGACTAATTCTACCCTTCACACTCCTCGCACTGCCATCCATGCTTTCCCCCTTGCCCCATTTCATGCTGCTTCTCTAATACTCATTTCGATGTATCAATGCAACAGAGTTGGCTTTTGCAAGGAACAGCACAAGCACGGTCTGTTTGTGGCTCCAGCCCATCTTCCCCACTCTGCTTCTGCCTTCCTGATGATTGAGAGAGCTTTTTAAAACTTTTTTTCCAGACAAAACTCTTTTTAAAAACAAGCCTGTGTCCCACAGCATCAGCAAGAGAAGCTGGAACCAGCAGAGAGGAGTTTCAGTCTCCTCTTCTCCACTGCTACTCCTCTCTGCTGGTTCCAGAGACTGAAACCACTAACCTGGATAGCTCTAAAAGGGGCTTGGATAGATTTATGGAGAAGTCGATTTATGGCTACCAATCTTGATCCTTTTTGATCTGAGATTGCAAATGCCTTAACAGACCAGGTGCTCGGGAGCAAAAGCCACAGAAGGCCATTGCTTTCACATCCTGCATGTGAGCTCCCAAAGGCACCTGGTGGGCCACTGCGAGTAGCAGAGGGCTGGACTAGATGGACTCTGGTCTGATCCAGCTGGCTTGTTCTTATGTTCTTAAGTTCTTAAGCTGGGAGAGGGTGTGTGTGTGTAGGGGAAGTAGGGGGAGGAGAATATTAGCTCTTGGGACTACTAAGTATCATGAGGTCTGTGCCTTTAAGAGGGGCAGAGTTAAAAGAACAAGGAAACTGGCCCAATTAGACTACCTATACTCGCGTATAAGCCGAGTTTTTCAGCCCTGTTTAAAGGCTGAGAAAAGCCCCCTCGGCTTATACGCGAGTCACCATTTTCTAGCAATCACAAGGAGGCCAGGGGTGGGGCCGGGACAATCTCACTGCTGCTGGGAAGCCACTTGTTGCTGCCCTCCTGGGAGGGTTAAGGGAGAACCCTGAGGTACCCTGGCTGGCTGGGCTTGTCAAACCCTGGGAGGCAGAGGGAGCTCCTTATTTGGGCAGTGACATCAGAGGGAGTCACTGCCCAAATAAGGAGCTCCCTCTGCCTCCTGGCTTCCCACCCTTGGCTTATTCCCGAGTCAATAAGTTTTCCCAGGTTTTGGGCAGTAAAATTAGGTGCCTCGGCTTATACACGGGTCGGCTTATACACGAGTATATACGGTAACTGCTGGACTGCCTCCTGGTGTGAAAACAGATGAAATGTGAGGAGACCACACTTCAGCCCCACCACGCAGCTAAAAGGCTTGAGGCATGTGTTTCAAGAGTAATGGGCCAAAAAGTAGCTTTTATGTAAAATAAGGAGGAAGGCTCAGCATGCAAGTGAAAACACACAATATTCCCTATCTATTTTTCATTCTCTGAATGGGGAAGAAAAAGAATGCTTTATTTATAATAAAAAAGAAAAGCCTTCTGCACGTTAGTAACCAATTACTTTTTATTAGCTCAAATACAGTTATGAAAACTGTACATTATCTATTTTGGGTTCCAGAATTATAAATAAAGAAGCTCATTAGATAAAGAGTTCATTCACATCAAGAAATTTTAAATAGACAAAGTGACATATCATTAAATACACTGGCTGACTTATCAGCTATCCAAAATATAGTGTACAGTATAACAGCTATAAATAGCTTTTTATGCAAAATACAGTTGTGCACATTTTAGAAAAATACCAACAATTTTTGATTGGAGCCTTTGTTTTTAAAAAATATTATAAATCATACATAAATAGAACTAACATTCTCACTTAAATTTATAAATGTTTTCAAAAGCCATATTTAAATAATTTAAATAAACATGTAATATTTAAATGTCAGTTATAAAATTAGTTTAAGGAGTAAGTGGGGTAAATTGTAGATAATAGTGTTTATGACATCTTGTCATATTACAACATAAAATTTGATTCTCAGTTAAGAATTTATAGATTTAACAGCAAAACGTGATTTAAAAATACATAGGAAAGTTGTTAAAATGTTCATATGCTGTCTTTTTTGCTTTCTTCTCAGTTCTACACTGGTCAAATCCCAATATTCTTAACATACTTCTGCAAAAAAAATCCCACCATCATGTGCCTGGCATAGACTGCAGGAGCCAATCCATGCCCATTTCCTTCGTTGGGCTGCTCTTTACAATAGCTAATGAAGCTACCTATCTCTCTCCACAATAAACCATGCAAACAACCGTAACAATAATAATGTACAAACAGGATAAACCCCTGAAATGGTTTTTTCCCCCCTAAGAAATAAAACAAATCAAAATCCAAGCCCTTTTTAAACCCTTTGCTTCTAAATTTTAAGATGCTGACTTTCAAAGTGACCACACCATGTACAGTTTTCCTATACATAAACAAGCATGCTTTTGAGTTATGGGGGATACAGTAAGTACAAGGGGCAAAAATACAGATCACATTATCAACACACATGACAACAATTCTAATTAAGACAAATAGTCCAAAATGAAAAGTTGAGGCTTAAGTTTTAATTGGCTGAGGTAAGATTACAGACTCATTTTTAACAACATTAAAGGCATCAGACTGATAATCAGTCATTATTAACAGACTTAAATGCTCTACCTGAATGTATCCAACAAAAAGTCTGACATTTTCTTTTTTTTAAAAAATTATTTATTCTAAGTATTAATGAACAGCTTTCATTGAACACTCAGGCAAGACTTCAAAATACTAGTAATTTTTCATTATTGAAATAACACCCAAACCAATAATGACACAAGGCTTCTTAGACTATTTCTACCTCACTTTCCAAGTATGCTCATACAACCTGATGAATCTTGCAGCATTTTAAATAATTCTGCTTGCTACTATCACAAGGAAGATAATAAACAATGGCTTCAAACATAGTTGCATATTGCCTACTAAACCTTTATGTAAAATGACTATACCGGCTTAGGAAAAAAATGTTCTGAAGAATTGATCCTTCCAAGAAAAAAAAATCTATACTGCACCTATGCTACAGGCTTTATTTTTGAGTTTCTGATACAGAGTGAAAACTAGTCAAGTTTCCAGGCAGGTCTACATGACAATATAATGGCTGTACATAGGATTTAAATAAATAGTAAATGAACAGATTCATGCATAAGCAAATGAAACGCAATCTCCTAGAAAACTAAAAGGAGATCTTAAAAGCAGCAGGTAATGGAATAAGACTGGTGAGTGATGCTGCTAACTATTTCTTCTAATGAGATAGGAGTGAACACTGGAATCACTTCCACAGCAACAGAATCCTCTGACCACATTCCTCTGGCAGTCGCTTTCCCGTCTCCTCCACCAAAACCATCAGACGACAAAATAGTAAGGCAGCTGTTTGCTTCCATCAACAAAAGTGCAGCTCCGTACATTTCCAGTTTAGTCACACTCTCTGTTAGAAGAGATGGAGTAACCAACGCACTTCACTGGTTGGGCTGCTTCAACAAGCTTGTTTGTGCATCCGCGTGTTTTTTCCCCCATCGTGGCTGCTTGCTTCAGGTTTCAGAAGACCCCAAAGCCACATATCCTCAGCAGAGGAACTGTGCGGGGCCCTGCTGTTTTCCAAGTTTCATCTCTCTCGTGTCCCATCCTAATTCCAAGACTCCTTTCCCCGTGTCTGAACATGACTCGTGCCATTTAAAGGCTGATGACACAACTGCTGAGACCTGTGGGTTTACGCCACTAGTTGTCAAGACTTCACTGAAGGATTAAAACAATCAGATCATTAAATAAGCATTCTGAGTTACTTTCAGACATAGCTAAAATTGAAATGGGGCAACATTAACATTTGCAAACTGTTAAACTTTGTAATTCAAAATGGAATCGAATTTTATATGAAATATATTATTCTCACCTTTTTCAATTCCAATCAAGTTAGAAAATGGACAAAAAGAATGGCTAAACCAACATTCAACAGCATTACCAGGACAATCATGATTGAATTAGGACCCTGAAAATGAAATAAAATGGTTTCAGATTACACTCAGTAAAAAAAGGAAAATCTATTGCAACATGGATATGCTGCCTGAAATTTATTTCATAATCACAAGCAGAATTAGACTCTGTCTTTGTATTTTTACCATCTTTCTTGTATACCATCTTTTACCATCTTTCTTGTATACAAATCAACTTAAAAGCAATAGATGTTGCACCTTGTTTTAAAATTTCTCAGATTTCTTATTTTAGATGTTCCACTCAAGAGCCATATCGTTTTATAAAATACAACAAAAAAGTAAACACATGTGAGATTATGACCTGTACTGTATGGATGTAATTTAATGTACTGAACTGTTTTCCTCTGGATATCCATTTTTACAGAGCAAACAGAACAGTATTATGATTGCAAGTACTGCTATAGGTTCTTTGAAATCATATTCAGATGAAAAGTATGACAGGCTTCTTGGCATCCAACCTGTCGCAACTATTATTTATTTGTTCAACTAATACTGTAATACAGTTTAGAGGAAGGCTACAGTCTGCTTCCATGAAAAGGCACAAGCAGAAGTATCCCAACATTTGTCCCTCAAAAGACATGAAAAATTACCAAAGTACTAAACTTGGCCACTTTATGTTTTTCCTCGGCTGATGTTTACATTTTTGAATTTGAGATTATTGTATTGCAATAGAGATGTACGTGAAAAGGGAAGGAAAACACATTCACAAATCTAAACATTCAGCTTAACTAAAACATATACTTTAGGACTGTTTGACAGCAAGGACATTCTCTGTGTAGGACTATAGCTGAAGGCCACGCTTAGTCCATAAAATGATATGCTAATTGGAAAATATTAAAAGGCCACAAATGTCTTCTTAATTTCTACTTGTATATGACAGGAAATGTTATCTAAACTAAAGGAAACTGAAACCGGCATACCTCAATGTGCAAATTCTGAGGAATATGAGGTTAGCTCCTACACTAAGGTTCATTCCGCACCTGCAGAATAACGCACTTTCAAACTGCTTTCAGTGCTCTTTGAAGCTGTGCGGAATGGCAAAATCCACTTGCAAACAGCTGTGAAAGTGGTTTGAAAACGCATTATTTTGCGTGTGCGGAAGGGGCCTAACTGCTATAAGCACAATTTAAAAAATCCTAATATGACCAGCATGACAAAGTCTTCATTTCTCAGCTGAATTATGATGGGAGGTTAGGACACTGCAGTCCTAAGCAAAGGTCCATCCTTCTAAATCCACCCTTCTAAAGAATGTAATCCTGTATAGAACTGCATGACAAATGATGAACCTGTTTTGAAATAGTCCTGTCTACTGAGCAACATTCTATGTAAATTCCTGGCTCTTTTTAATATCAATAATTTTTTTATTTACTTACCACAGCTTCATTTTGGCACATGAACAAATACAATAAAACAGGAAGGGTGTTCTTGGGATTCAGATCATAAAATGGGATTTAAAAGACTTTTAATTATTTTAAAGACCTAGCTTGACAGTAGATTTTTTTGTTATCTTGGATTTGCAGTTTTCCCATTTGTTATCTCCCATTGTTAGGCCCAGACTATGTTATGCAGGGACTACTGGAAACAGACTCTGTGTGTAATAATGTACAATGTTAACCATCATGTCATTCTGGAGTCTGGCATGAAGAATTCCTCTAGCAGAATTGCAACCTGTAGGACACATCTGATTTTTCACAGGAACTATCCACATCAACTTCATGATGCAATAGTAAGTGATATGTTTTATGCCTGTAGCCATTTTCTCCAGGTGATGAGTGGCATTTGTAATGTGTGCTCCTGTCCTAAATTGAGGACAATGGACTTCTATTTCACTACTTGTGCAACCTGTACACAGTTTTTCCAGGTTGACTGATAAATATGTTTCAAGCACTGGAATTAAATGTATAGATTAAAATATAATTTTTTTCTCATTTCTCCATCAGGCCTGTCAATAAATAACAAATAATTTCAAGCCAAGACAGATGGGGCAAGTTACTTCATGGTATATCTAAGGCCCCTTCCGCACATGCAGAATAATGCACTTTCAATACACTTTCACAATTATTTGGAAGTGGATTTTGCTATTTCTCACAGTAAAATTTAGCTGCAAAATGCATTGAAAGTGGATTGAAAGTGAATGTGCAGAAGGGACCGAATAAATGAGTTTCTGACGCATTCCATTATACTAACAATCATTAAGCAAACTGCAGAGAACTTTGTTCAATTTATGAAATTTAACCTGTAACTCTGAATCTGGTTTTTAATCACGAATGGTGTGCCTCGAAATGCTTCAGGGAGAAGCACCATAAATAAGGCCTCAGTGCTCTGCAACAGCTTAAAATAGAAAGAGGCAACATTAGTCTCTGCATTCCATGACAAATCTGAACAGGTGGTATAAAGAAGCCATAACAGAAAAGCTCAGAACTGTCTCATCAGCTCTTATATAACAGTGAAACTTAATGCATACAACAGTAAAGTTAAAGGGGAAAAACCTCATTAAATAGCTAATTTAGAGAGAAAAGGACTAATAAACTCTGTGTTGCTGAACAGTGATATATCCAGTAAATATCAGGAAACTTTATATCAAAGAAGATCTGATCAGAAGAAGGCAAAATTAAACTCTGCAACAACAGTAGTTAAAAGCTGTAGCTTAGTGGCACAGAACTTGCCAACTTGAGATCTTGCCACTGCTAATGAAATGAGACAGTTCAGGGCTAAAGGGACTAGTCATAGGACTTGGCATAAATCAGCTCCCTTTGTTCAAAAGTGACATTTATTCCTGTTATTGCAAATAAGTTTTTTGCTTCAGAATACAAGCAACTGCAATGCATTTTAACTTCACCAATATTTGTTAAGCCAGAAATCATTTTAATATTCCAAGAATTTAATTCAAAATATTTTCTGGCTCTTCAGATTAATCCATCAAACCTTGGAAGATTATATCTCCAATAGCTTGTAGTTCTCATTTCTGCAGACTGGCATACAGGATGATCTGTTTGTTCTGAAAAGGCTAAGATAAGAGACAGAATAGGGAAGATCATATTCTCCCCTGTGGCTCAAACGATAATGGTGAAAAGAAGAGAGGAATACCACCAGACAGCATTATGCAAAAGAACTGTGCCAAATGGTCTCTATAAGGACTCAAATCCACAGGGAATCTGTTCTGCTGCAGAAAAATAATAAAGCATTTATAGGATATTTTGAAACTGAAAGACTTTCCTTTCCTTTGAAGCAGTTAAACAGAGATAAGAGTTATCACATTTGTGGCATATTTCATTTTTCAATCTGAAAAGGTAAAACACAAAAATGTACGCCAGCTAGATGACAGTTTTGAAATCTATACCCACACAATCTCTGGTCTAGTTTGAAATTCTGAGTTTTATCTCCCCTCCTCAATATCACACAATAAATTGTCATGCAAGTACAATTACTAGATTAAATCCCATACTACCAGAATCAGTAGACCCCCCCCCCCCCACATGCTGCCCCAGCATTGGAGAGGCAGAAATAATATTTCCTGTCAATTTTTCATGATTAATATAGGATTCAACCCAATTCATGATTAATATAGGATTCAACCTAATGTGCTTCACAGGACAGAATTGTCAAGAATATTCTGATTAACATTATCAAATTGCTTTGCCATACAATCAACATTAAGAAATTAGACATATATTTCTTCCTACACAGACATGATAGCCAAGTAGGAAAAAACCCCTCTTCTGTTAATCTGGCCAAAAATTAAGTAAAGGATATTTATATAGTTGTTTTCTCTAATGTTTGTAAACATTGGCTGTGGTTAGTATGCTCAGGTGTTCATGTTTTCCAAAATTCTCTTTACTGTGCTGTAAAAATGAAGGATTGGATTGAATTGCCTTTTCTCTGGGCACAGGAGGGAAGAGGAATGATCATGCCCATTTCTTCAGCCTGTGTTTCATGGGGCTTTTGTTCTGTGTTAAGTTCTGTGATGATACAGTCTTTTAGGGAGCTATCATATGGTTTGCAGGCTCCCTCTTTCTCCGCTGGAAAAATCTGGTAGCATCCAAACCATAACGTCTGAAACATCCCTAAGTGATTCTGTAGAGGATAACCACGTTTTCTGCTTGGTTGAGTTCATGGCTATACTCTTAATGCAATGAAGTAAGTACATGCTTTCTACCTGGCTTCTATTCTCTCCCCCACCACACTATCTTGTTGTTTCTCCTCTCACTTTCCCCCCTGCATTTTGGGTCCCTACTTTCTGCTTCTGTCTGCTCATTTTCTATCCCTAGCCTTCTGATTGCCCTTTCTTTTTTCTCCCCACTGGCAGCAAGAAAAGAAGAACCCATATTGGACTAAAGCTCAAATACTGCCAGCGGTCAGTCACTGCTTCCTCCCAGCACTCCCTTGTTCCCACAGCCCAGCTAATAGATCTTGGGGGTTACTAAGCACCAGCATTGCAACCAAAAAGTTATTAGTATTGCCTCTCCTGCCTGTTTCCTTTCCCCTCCTGGAGGTGGTGGCTTTGGCTGCTACCTCTGAACAATCCTGCTTCTCCTGGCCCTGCCAACACATCTTGAGAATTGCTGGTAACCCTCAAGATGGTGACTGAGATCCTGCAATGGAATGCTCTTCTTTCATTTGGGATTTAAAAACCTCCTTTGTCTTTGTTTCCAACCTGTGAGGCAGACCACTAAATTTCCTGAATTAAGATAGGAAGGGATCTGTTTAGATTTAAATGTACTGCTTATTATTTGAATCCTAAAAGCAACAAAATTCTAAATCAGCTGGAAAATACTGAAAATATTAAGTTGAAAAAGCAAACCCCACAAGTCTTTGACTGTCTGTCAAATAAGAGCATCACTGGCCATTAAATAGCTCACATACACACAGAGTTCATGATTTTTTCTGAATGCGGACTTCAGCTTTAAAACCATAGTACCTACCGAATTGATTTCTCGTTCCACTGAAGAATGGAAGTTGTTATTAGCTGGATTCTTTGGTGCAGTGAATTCAGGTTTCTTTATTGATTCTTTGGCATCTAACTGAAGCCCAGGGCTTGGCTTCGGAGCTGATGCTACTAGTGCAAGTGCCGAGGAGGATGGGTTGGCATGGCTTTCATCTTCCCCAAGCTCATATGGATACAATGTTGGATTCGTTTTCACATAGTAGCCATGATAATGATCATGCAACTCCCCTTTATCTGTGCTGGTAGGATTTCTGTGAGGTGAGAGCTTTGGCTGTTGTTTAACCAATATTTCTTCTTTCACGGGTGATTTCAAAGGAAGGGGCTTGTTAGCTACAGGAATTGTATTTTCAGTGATATTCTTTTTTTCTTGAATGAGTCTTTGTGAGGTGGAATTCTGCTTTTTGACTTGTTTTGCAGGAGAAGGCTCAGGAGAGTGTTGAGGACTCTGCCTCGGGCTCTCTTCTGGGGACCCAGGAGGAGTAGTTCCTTTTCGATAAAAATGAGGAGACTCTTTGGGTGAGGGTGGTTTTTCTGGAGCTTTTTCTTCAGGATTTTCCTTAACTCCCATACTCTCCTGAAATTTTTGCTTTACATAATCAGGGCCTGAAACAATTAAAACAAGAATTTGTTTAAATTATTGCAGGACCAAGGATATATCAATTGCATTTTTTTTTACCTGATGCTTTTACTCTTCTCCCTGTGTTTGCAACTATGACAGTTCACTTTTGGATTTATCAGTCTAATTAGATCCATGAAATAACAGCAGATTTAGTTCAATACTGGGGGTGTTGTTTTTGTGTAGCTCTTTACAAATACAGTTTTTACAATCCCACTGTTTTCCTACTTTGCGAACTCTGTCACTGTATGCATATGCTTTACACCAAAATCTGCGCTCTAAAACAACGTCAACCACGAGGACCAGATATCCTTGTTTACCCTATTTCATTCCAGAAAAGCAAAAGGTAAACCAATTCTGACAGGATAATTCCATATGTGTATCCTTTCAAAATGTGAGCCATGAATACCAAGTGTTATGTCAGGAGAGCCCTTCAAAAAGTGAAATGAGGACACCACTGAAACAGAACTTCAGAGTACGACCTCCAGGGGCTTTTAAACTACAACTTTTCACTATCTGGAATTGTCCTTACAGTGACATAGTCAACATGCTAAATCAGCTTTTTGTGGGTAGGTTCCAGAAGAAAATCACACGTCTGTTATAGCTTCCTTGAATTCCTTTCAGTTTGCCTGCATCTTTCCAGTACTGAAGTGCCCAGTTCCCAATGCAATGCCCATAGGCATATGCAAACGATGGACTATCACCTTGCTTCTCCATTACGTTCTTCCTTTGCATACATAGCCTAAAATAGCATTAGCACTTTTGCTGCTGTATCGCCTTTCAAATACATGGGCTGAGCCTGCAGGGTTTGGCAGTTCACTTCAATGGATGCAGGATCAGGTCTCTGATACAATTTGCTGACTCCTATCACCTCTAAGTTTGTTTCACAGCATTGCTTTTGATCAAGTTTCTTCCTTCCATTTAGATTTATTCTTTTTTTTAGCTTGCCAATTTAAGACAGATTCTGCAACTTCTACCTTTTCGAAACTACAACATGGACAAAAAAAGAGCCTAAACTCTTAGGCAATTATTCTGAATCACAAATCATATTTCTAATTCCAGTTGTGCTTCTATGCATCCCAGAGGACACTACCTGGAACCAGAAGAGTTCCTGAAGACAGGATTTCTATCTTAGACAGCCCAAACTCATATTAAATTTCAATATATTTCAATTTTCAGCTAATTTTTTTTACATTAATAACATTTTTTAAAAAAAATATTTTTAAAAACTTTTTTTTACTTTATATCAAAAATATTCCATTATTTTTAAAACTTACACTTGGCATAAAACATATACGTTAAGTACGTAGCCTTCAAATACTCACTTGTTTATCTACATCCTGAAATATCTGAAAAGCAGTTTTTTATACAGGTGAAATAGATTTCTAATTTTTACTACAGTCTTCTCTATATCCGGCCAACATTTACTCTAGCCACTGTTATCAAGCATAAAATACTCACTTGTTTATCCTTACAAAGTTAACAAAATGAAAAAGACAAAAAATCTAGAATTCACAGAACTAAAAGTCACTTCCTATACTTCGCGAGCTTCTAATTATCCTTAGGTTCCTATTTTTAAAAATTCATAAGGGAAAATCACAGAAATAATCCCTAGTCTTAAAGATTTGCAAATGAAATAAACATCTTCAGCACAAGCCCCAGCCAGTGTGAAGAAGTGGTTTGACCTGGGAGACCCAGATTCAAATCTCCACTTTGACATGTAAGTTCACTGAATGACTTTTGGGCAGTCATTCTCTGTCAGCATAACCAACCTTACAGGGTTGTTGTTGTGAGAATAAAATGGGGAAAGGAAGAACAAGGTTATAGGTTAGAAATGGATCTTCACTGGCCATAAAAGAGGGGTATCATCATATTATATAAAATAGTCATATATGGCCTAATATGTTGAATTTGGGCTAATATGTTGAATTTGCAGAATGACATAAAACAGCTACTTTTGCAAACTTGGGGGATCCCCCTGTGCCTGCAGAAAAATCTGAAAACCTTAGAGGCAGATGCCCATTTGAGCCCTGTGCAAGGCAGGCCCTAACCCCCACATGAGGTGAGGAAGGCAGTGCCTGGCCAACTGGTTAGGCAGGCTGATTCTTCCTACCTCCTTCCAAAGGACAGGACAAACAGTATGCCTCTTCCTCTCTCCTTCCCTCCTTTGGTGGGGGCATGGCCAGTGCACTGAGGTTGGAGCCCTTTTTCGAGTTTTGTACTTCTAGTAGTCTCATAATCACAGAATAGTTTTGAAAATGATATGAAGAAGATGAAAAGGACATAAATGGATTGGGTTTCCACTGTGGAGAAAGATGAGCTATAAATGAATAATAAATATAGCTGAAGATATGAGAGCAGGTAAAAGTTAGGTTAGTGGGTAGGTGAAGAAGAAGACTTTATTTACCATCAATGACCAAATATAATACAAATCTCCAAGTGAGTAGGTGAGAAGGAAGTGAAATAGGCAAGAGGGTGAGGAAAGTGAGACAGTGGGAAATGGGGTGCCCCCTCCCAATTCCTTGCAGGTTTCCCATTGTTTAACTGGATCCCCTCTACCAGGATTATAGAAGTGTAGAAAACTAAAAATAGGGAGGAGATAAAGGCTGGTGAATGGGAAAGGGCTGGCTGGTGAATGGGAAAGAGAGAAGGGAAATAGGAATGGGAAAGAGAGAAGGAGGCAAGAAAGGGGAAGAGGCTGTGGTAGGGGAAGGATGGGAAAGGAAATTAGATGCACTTCAAAAGTCTTGCTTGTAAATATCTAAATAACTAAATAAATGTCTGAAAAAAAACCCAATCCCAGATATCTACTAATCATACAACTGTTTATCTCCATGGGGAACATAACTGAGATACTAACATGCTAAAGAATACTACTGCTTTAATTCGAGAAACAGGACAAATTGGTCCCAGCACAGGTAGTTTGGGAATTAATGCTGCACTAATCCTCTATAATATTATTACAACACTGTCTGTGATACAGAGTTTGAAGTGGCAGGACCCTATATGTGATCTGATGGTGCATCATGCATGCACAGCAGGAACAGTTTGCTTTCAGGCTTTACAGATCATCATCACATACTTAGTTTCACGGCTGGAAATAGATTAAGAAAGATGGTAGTTGTCCTCACTTTGCATCAGTACTAAGCAAATTAATAGGGTATCAGTGCAACTGCCTATGCTCTTGATTTTACACAACAGTAAAGCACACAGGTACACATGCACACAAGCACAGAGAAGAAAGCCAGCACAGTGTAGTGGTTAGAGTGTCAGACTAAGATATAGAAAACCCAGGTTTGAATCCCTATGGAATGGAAGCTTGCTTTGGGTGACCATGGACTAGTCACATGTTCCCAGGCATCACTGTAGTCAAAACTAAGTGAAATGAATGCTTAATAGTCCCATGGGGATAGGGAGAATCTACTGGTGGGAGCGATGTGGGGCTGCACCAGAGGATTTGCTATCTCCAGGGCACTTGCCTTGGTGGAAAGGTGAATCTGTAGGTAGGCAGCTGCCGTGGCCCTCCCTGTTACAGAACGTGGCGCCAGCATCCCTGCAACCCTGCTGTAGTGGGGGCATGGTTGGGGGAGTAGCCAACATTAGTTGGCTTCCTCTCAGCCATAGGTCCTATTGTGCTGGAAGCTTCAGACTTACACCACTACAAAGGTGGTGTAATTCTATTGTCCAATGGGGACTTCCTGGTGGTAGGAAGGCTTTTTTGCATTTTAAGCCACCCCATGCTACTGGGAAGCCTCCTGGGGGCGGCGGGCTGGTGCAGCTGTGGTGTGTGGCCAGGTGAATGTATCTCTAAGAACAGCCAAGTGGATGAGTAAACAATAACCAACTCCCAGGCTGTCAGCCAAAACCTCTCACAAAAGAGGAGTAGAGTTTGAAACTAAAAGACAAAAAAAAATACAGTTAAAAAATTTCAGCAAGAAAAGACCTTGAAATTAAACCACGGAAGATAAAAAGGTAACATAAAAAGGATCTCAGCGATAATACAGCTCACTTCCAATGCCATCTTCCATGTCCTCAACAGAACAAACTGAGAAATAGCCAGTTCATTTACTGTAAATTCTGTGATAAAAGGTCCAGATGTTTTAATTATTCAAAGTTACATTTTTATGCCAAAAACATCTGCTTAAATAACCAGAATTTCATATGAACTGTTTCCTCTACTTGTCTGTCAGACTTGCTATAGAAACATAAAAGTGTATGTACTAGCTTGAATAGCATGTATTAAAGAACAGCAGATGACAGCCTGAAAATGAGTCAGTATTTTTGTATCATGAAAATACTGACAAAATATAAAAGCAACAGGACTGTGTATCGTATATGTCTAACCACATAACCTAAGAAGACATACAGAAGAAAAAGCCCTTACCAAACAAAGAAACACACAAAAAGAGATTCTTTAAACAAATGTAGCTCAGTGAATATAAAACAAGAACCCTTTTCACAGACAGACCTTGTAAGCAAGATTTCAATTAAGAACAAAATATTTATGACAGTTATAAAGAGAGATTTATAATAGATGCTGAACATGCTCTGGTAATACTCCCATACAAAAGCCTCTAATTACATCCTTGGTAGATGCTTGTTTCAAAGGACTGGTACAGCAAAGATGGGAAAGTACTGTCAATTGCATTATATCTGAGTGCTTTTCTTAAAGACTTTATTTTCTGAAAGAAAAAGAACTCTACATTCATAGTCTGATAGAAAAGACTACCCCCCCCCCCCCATTTACTGTATTTTTCAAAAGGGTCAGAATAACCAGATGAAAGTTAACACTGATATTTTAAAATAACACAATTCTAGAGGATTCATTTCTGTTTATCTTTTAGGGCAGGGTAAAATGGGAACTGGGAACATTTGGGAGTCTCTTTACCAAATAGTGCTTTGAATGAAACTCAGGATGCTTAAGGCAGTGCATATTAAAGGACAATGGGACATCACTGCACTGTGAACCCATGTGCACTGACGATTTTTCTTTGCTTTTGGCTAGAGTAGAATGTGTTTTTACAGCCTGGTACAATGCAGATCTTGGTTTTTCCCATCTTGCAAACAGCAGTTTTGATCCTTAGTGTAATCTGATGTGGAAGCGTATACCTCCTTGTATGCATGCTGGGTTGTCACCAATAATTAGATGACACTCAACTTATATCTTGCGCATTCCCAGTGCCAATCCCAGGGAGGATGCAGAAACCTTGAAGTGACGCCTGGAAGCAATTTTGGGATGAGGGCAAAAAAACTGAAGCAGAATCCTGATAAAACAGCAGTGCTGCCAGTGAGTGAAGGGTCACACCTGGGATTTAAAGTGTCACACATTCTGGATGGGGTTGCTGTCCCCTTGAAGAACAGGCCTTCAGCTTGGGAGTATTCCTGAATCCAGGATAAGCAAAGTCAGCTGTAGCCCAGAATACCTTTTCCAGATTTGACTGGTCACCAAGCTGCTGCCTTTCCTGGGCAGAAATGTACTCTATGTGAGGCTGCTCTCAAAAAAAAGTTTGAAATTTTTAATTGATGGAAAATACTGCAGTCATGATGTTGTCTGCAGGGGCATATCTGGGGTGGTGGTGGTAATGGGAGGGGTTTTGTGGCCTGGACTAATGGAACTAATGTTTTTGTATGTGTACTTTAGCTTTGGTTTTAATTGTTTTAATGATGTGTTTGCATTTGGTTTCAATTTTTTTAAAAAAGATTTGTTTTTATGAAGTATGTTTTTAATCTATTAGCTGCACTGGCGGTCCTAATCCAGGCAAAAAGGTTGAGTATAAATGTTATATCTGTCTACAAATAAGATATAAACCCTTTGGAAAGATTATGATGCATATTTCTTGGGCAAAGAGCTGTATGAGCTATGGAGAGGCACGAGCAGACATAATATCTAGATGCTGGTCAATTTAAAGCAACAACACACAAAGGTCTTTTAAAAAATTAGTGATTGGCACAAATGCCAATGACCAATGCCACTAGTTATTCCTTCTAAAATGTGTCCATACCTAAGTGTAAATTATTTCTGCTATTTCCACTATACCACGGAGGCTTGGGCCACTCACTGACACAGTATTGGCCTGAACAATCCCACAGAGTTGTTGTTGAGGATAAAAAAAGCCATTTGGCTCTCCACTGGGCAGAAAGGCAGAATAGAAATAAAGTAAATAAATATATTTTATCTGATTCTAAGCCTGATATTTTTCTTTTATTGAAATTTCATATCATCACCTGGTAACAAAAGGTTTCCCAGCTTTAGTTAGTTAGTTAGATCCTCCCTGTGTGCCTTACGCCACCCTGTGCCTCGAAACTGGGCAACATCTCTTAGAGACAAGAGCATGGCTTGCCACGCTCAAATATTGGCTGCGCATCTGTTTCAACCGTGATGCAGCCTCCTTGTCATATAAAGCCCTCAAGACTTCCTGTCACTCGGAATGGTGGGGCATTATAGAAACAAAAATTAACAAATTAGGCTATTCTTTGGATTATCTGGCCATGTTACCATCTAAAGAGACTTTCCAGCTTCTGAGGAGAAGGCTGTTTGACCAGGAACATCAGATCCTACTCGAAAAGGCTGCCAGGACTTGCTCTCCTTTAGCTCTAGGTATCACCTACACTGGTAACAAGGGGGCTCAATACCTGCACCAGATAACCGTGCCCAGGCTCTGTAGAGCAATGATGTTGGCCCGTTGCAATGCCCTTCCATCAGCCGTATCAACAGGGAGATTCACTAAAACCCTTACTACCAAAGGCTATGCATATGCAACGGGAACTGTGTAGACTCTATAGATCATATCTTACTTTATTGTCCACTTTACACAGGACCCAGAGTCAAATACCTGTAACCTCTGCTACTCAAAAAAGAGTATGCATCTGACTTGCAAAAGATTACCTTTCTGTTGGATAGCTCCAGTAGTGATGCAAACGATGCAGTCACCAATTTTTTGGATTTGTACATAAAACAGCGTTTTAGGAGCAAATCCTGAACATCAGCCTGTACATTTATTTTAGCTTCCCTCTACTTGGTTAAGTGGATCTGTGTATATAATGTTGTTATGCCAATAAAGGTTCCTTGTTTGTTGTTAGATCCTCCCATGATAAGTAGCATATCGGGCAACAAGTGCTCTCCAGCATTTCCAGTCTTGGGAGGCATTATACAAAGCCTGTATAAGTAAAAAGTACTCTTCTGGAAAGGGTCTATGTTACAAGTTCACAAGCTCATACTGAAACAGAAAACACCATTTCTGCGTAACTCAGCCAAACATCTCCAGCATTACCTGGTTGGTAAAAAGTTGGGGAAAGTTCTCTGGCGACTGCTCTGGCAACGTCACACTCTTGACGGGCAGACTGGCCAGCCTGATCAGCAGCATCGGCTTTAGCTCTTGCATGTGCAGTTCTGTAGAGGGCATGAAGGAGTGTTGATCAACATAAAGTCCTTTTTTGTTACTTACACAATATTTGTAACTCTGGAAAATAAATTATAAACCTACAACAAGGTCAAGGTGGGGCTCAAGAATTTTGGAACTAATTACTACAACCATTTTCGGAATCAAAATATTTCTATCAATTTTTGATCTGCTGAATATGCTGCACAAATCCCCAGCACAATTAGGCCTGCAAATATGTGATTCACCAAGTTGAATCCACTGCAGTAACCCAACAGTGGCTGACTAAACCTTTTAAAAGATCTAAACTAAGTGGAAATAATATTTCATAATAATGTAAGAAAGAGCCTACTGGAACAGACCAGAGTCCATCTAGCCCAGCACTCTGCTACTCGCAGTGGCCCACCAGATACTTTTGGGAGCTCACATGCAGGATGTGAAAGCAATGGCCTTCTGCTGCTGCTGCTCCCGAGCACCTGGTCTGCTAAGGCATTTGCAATCTCAGTTCAAGGAGGATCAAGATTGGTAGCCATAGATCAACTTCTCCTCCATAAATCTGTCCAAGCCCCTTTTAAAGCATAGTTGGAGCACGTCTTCCATTTCTCTACTGAAAAGCAACAGAAGGCAAACTTGATGCACCATGATCAGCACATGAATAGAATTCAGATCTAGGCAGAGGTTGCCCTGGGCGCAGCCCTGTGGGGGGCGCAGGTTTGTTTGCGGGATTTTTTGTATTTTCAGTGTTTTTCCATTTTTGGCCTGCAGAGGGCACAGTTTTTAGGCTAGCACAGGGTTAGGGAACCTGTGGCTCTCCAGATGTTCAGGAACTACAATTCCCAAATTTCAGGGATGTTTTGGGAGACTCTCCTGATGCTATCACCCAGGTTTGGTGAGGTTTGGTTCAGGGAGTCCAAGTTATGGACTCCCAAAGGGGGTGCCCCATCCCCCATTGTTTCCAATGGGAGCTAATAGAAGATGAGGCTACACCTTTGAGGGTCAATAACTTTGGACCCCCTGAACCAAACTTCACCAAACCTGGGAGGTATCACCAGGAGAATCTTTTACTGATACCACCCAGGTTTTGTGAAATTTGGTCCAGGGGGTACAAAGGTATGGACTCCCAAAGGGGGTGCCCCATCCCCCATTGTTTCCAATGGGAGCTAATAGGAGATGAGGCTACACCTTTGAGGGTCAATAACTTTGGACCCCCTGAACCAAACTTCACCAAACCTGGGAGGTATCACCAGGAGAATCTTTTACTGATACCACCCAGGTTTTGTGAAGTTTGGTCCAGGGGGTCCAAAGCTATGGACTCCCAAAGGGGGTGCCCCATCATCCGTTGTTTCCAATGGGAGCTAACAGAAGATGGGGGCTACACCTTTGAGGGTTCATAACTTTGGACCCCCTGAACCAAACTTCACCAAACCTGGGTGGTATCATTAGGGGAGTCTCCTAAAGATACCTTGAAAGTTTGGTGCTGCTAGCTTAACAATTGCACCCCTGTCAGCAGGCACCTCCCAAATTTCCACAGATTTTCCTTTTAAATCCCCCCGCCTTTGACATGGATTTAAAGGGAGAATCTGAGGTCCCCAGTTTAAACATTGCAAGTGATGCTGTTTCAGGGTGGGGGAGAATCAACCCCAAAATAGCATCACTTCTAATGTTGTTTAAACTGGGAACCCCAGATTCCCCCTTTAAGGTGGATTTAAAAGGAGAATCTGGACTCTCTAGTTTAAACACCATTGAAAATGATGCTGTTTGGGGGTGGATTCCAGCATCACTTGTTTAAACTAGGGAGCCCAGATTCTCCTTTGAAACATTGAAAGTGATGCTGTTTCCCCCAATTGGGGATACTGGATACAACACCATAAAATGTTTTCATAGCAGTAATAAAACATTTTGACAGCATTTTGAAAATGTTTTCAAAAAATTATTTCTGCTGTGTGGCATGGCTTATTGCTGTGCTCAGATTTGTGAGTTGGGGCATGTTCTATAATGTGATGGTGACTTTGAAACAACCTGGTGTAAAAAATCATTGCTTGGTCACAGTGGGGGAGGGTGGCTGCCCATGGGGGGTGCCAAACTCTAGTTTGCCTAGATACGCCACTGGGCGTAGCTACAAGGGGAGGTGTGTGCGTTGCATTGGGCACGCGCCTGGGGGGGCATCAAACTCAGCTTTTGCCGAGGGCTACAGTTTGCCTAGTTATGCCACTGGATCTAGGAGACAGACTTCAACATTATTGCAAATCTTATCCCTCCTATAAGTAGGACCAAATATACTCTAAATCATTATGATATTTTTGAATTTATTTTTGAAAAGTATCCACTGTAGGAAAAGGTTTAATTAGGCTTCTGGTCAGGCATATGAATTGGAAGGAGATGAAAAATAACCTAATTCGGAAAAAAGAGTTATTGCAATGCTGCCCAAGAAATGTAAGACCTTTATGAATGTATAAAAAGTTGTGCAAACAGATCCTAACAAATTCATGATTGTAGATTCTTAGTCTTCAGCTGAAAAAAATACCCTGCTGGTCTAAAATTATAACATTTGGGGCTGTCAAAGAAATGAACAAAAAATCTGTTTTTATAATGTGCTCCATATGCTGAATGTATATTCTAAGAGTCCTTCACAAATCCAGAAAATGTCAGTCTTTTTCTTTTGGATGCATACGCTGTGAGCAGAAGGATGGTAGATGAATCTCCTGTAGAACAGAGAATTGACCTTGAGGATAAATGTACGGTTTGATTGAAGGTACCACCTTGTCCTTGTGGAAGATGCAGAAACCTTTCCTGGCTAGTAGAGTTCCTAATTCAGAGACCTTTCAAGCTGAAGTCACAGCTGTTAAGAACAAGGTCTTCATGAGAAGCAGTTTAAGAGGAACTTTTCTTAACAGTTCGAAGGGAGTCTGGGTGACAATGGGCAGAACCACATCTAATCTTCATATAGGAAACCTGTGGACTACTGGAGGGGACATTTGAAGTATCTCTTTGAGGAATTACATCTAGTCACAGGGGCTCCTGCTACTTGTAGAACTATGGATAATATCCTTATTTGTTTGTCCCTGTGGAGTTATCTGGGGAGGTAAGGTATTGGCCAAGGGAAGACTGGGGAACGCTGTGCTCTAACTGAAATATATTATCTGTTGAAGCTGTGAGTTCATCCACTGACCCAGGAATTACTGCAGCCTTTCCCTGCAGCAGCCCTGGCCTGGCATCTCTGCTTTCCCTGTCTGGTGAACCAATCAATTGGAAGGACTGGAACTAGGGAGTCCTGTTATGGCCTGTGAAAGGAACCTCACTGTGCCCTCATTTGGTTGGGACCAGACCAAGAAGGTGTGTTGTATGAACAAAAGGGAGTTTGGGAGAAGGGCCTCCTGTTGTCCTTCTTTAGACTTCTTAGCATGGCCTTCTTCTTATTGCCGCTAAGGCATCACTAAACAATTAGAGAATCATTAAATTTTCTGCCTTGGAAAGGATATGTGATCTCTACCAGTTTGGAATGTAGGTCTGTTTGCCCCATCCAAAGCCACAAGGCTCATGGTAGTTGCTACAATAATTGAGCAGGCTGCAAAGGTCATAGTGTCTAGAGATACATCACTAGGAAGAAGATGGCCTTAAGGACATGATTTACTCCTCTGTAACTCTTCCACTATCAAGAGGAATAAGCTGGTTTAGTTATTGAACTCAGACAATGGAAACCATGGAGATGAGAGTTAACGTTACTGCTGCTCTTATGGCTAAGGCAAAGGTTTTTGGGACTTATGCAGTACAAAATCTACTTTCCTGTCTACTTTCCTGTCTAATATTCTCTCCGCCCCTCACTTCTCCTCCTCTCTCTCTCCCCCAGCCTCTCTCTTGCAGATGCCGCAGGAGAGAGTTTTGTTTTAAAAAAGAGACTTGTCTAAAAAAAGTTTTTAAAAACTCTCCTGATCATCAGGGAGGGCAGGAGCAGAGCAGGGGAGACAGGCTGGAGCCAGAAACAGACTCTGCTTGGGGTGTTCCTTTCAAAAGCCAACTCTGTTATATACATACATTGATATAACGATATGAGTGTTTAGAGAAGGAAAGCTGTGCTCATTGGAAATCACTCTGTTGGCAGAGGAAAATTAAATTTGTGTTAGAAGTAGACTTGCTTGCTGTGGGCAGGCTAGAAAGTATAAGCGGGGCGGGAGGACATTCATCCATACAAGAAATCTTGCTTCAATAGACATTAGACATTCAATAGACATTTCCCTTATTGCACAGCAGATGTTTTGTGCATAATTGGCCACTATCTTCCACCGTGTGATGGCTTCTGGATACAACTTGCAGTTTACTACACTGGGAGTCTTATCTAGATGGCACTCTTTGCATGGAACTTTCACTTCTTTAAACATAAATTGGAGGACAACTTCTTAGCCTTCTCTAGTTATAGATTTCCTCTCTTGACTCTATTACTATGTAAGTTCAGTCCAACGTACATTTCAATCAGCATGACAAAATTGAATCTTGAAAGCACAAAAGGAGAATTCAGCTACTATTAACTGGACCTTGTTGAAATATGAAACTGTAGATAAAAGCTGGATGCACTTTAAGTGCAAAGACTCCTCTCAAGGTCCATTCATACATCAGAGTATATTCACACAAATACAAGTTCTACTTCTAAGCTTTATGAATAACTCCTGAGGAGCAGATTTTTGCATTAGAAATACATTGAAGTCAGATCAAATACTCTGATTGTTTACAGTTTCATTCTTCCAGAAAAAATGTTTGTATATTTCTTTCGCTTTAGCTTCTGTTTAGCTGTTTAACCCTAATTTCTGCCATCTGCTCATACCAGACCACTGATGGGATATATTTCTATGACACTTCAATTAGCCCAGATGAATCTAACTGAGTCTAGATAAATAATGCAGCCCCAGTGATAGAACAGTACAAATCATACAGCTGACTTCTCCAGCAATGCTGCAAAAAAGAATGTTGGTAGCATGATACGGATGTACCACTTCTATATTCTATGCCATGCTTTGTGTGGATTACACTGTCCAGCAGATTAAGGCAATAAAACACACTAAATTCATTTTATAAGGTAATAATATCTGAAAATGTACAAACGTCAAGCGTAATGCTTTGTCTGATGAATAAAGTACATTGCTACTACATAAAATTGGAGATTACTGTGATACAAAATTCAATAGTATATTAAAGGAGGCAAACTCTATACTTTGTAAGGGAGAGGAGACAGAAAAGCAGGGTAATGTAAAGATGGTGTAAAGAAATGGTTTGAAATGATCATGCATCAATTTGATAAACTGTATTGCACAAATATTAAGCATCACAGATCACTATGTTTTTAGTTGCGCCAGTGTGAAGCAGCAAACATGGCAGAAAAACACATGGGCAGCCTCATCCAAAGGGAAGGGTGCCCAGATACAGCGCTGCAGCTGCTCCACCCCGCCATTACCAAGGGAGATTTCCAGATGCGTGGGAGGCATAAAACACAAAAAAGTCCCCTCCCGAAAGCCCGCATTGAGCTAAATGGGCTTGTGCCACTGAAAAGCTGGTGTAACAGAGGCAATGGCCTGGTGGAAGCCCACTAGCATTGGCTCCTCCCCCAATCTCAACTCTGGACCATTCCCATTTCACAACGGAGGTCCACAGCAGCTGTCTGCAGGCAGATCCATTCCTCCACTGGGGCAAGCTTTCTGGGGAGGGCCAACACACAGGGACAGCCCTGTGCAGCTCCCAACGGCAGATTTGCCCCCCTCCCTTTGGATGGGCCTGTGAGTCTGATAACTTATTTACCCTTATTTGCATTTTTTTTTGCTGCCTTGTTCATCAATAATGCCAATCCATTACCCAAGAAATAAATTTTTAAAAAGGGGAAACACATGGCTATTGTCAACCAACACAGATATATTTTATTGCAAAAAGCAGCAACGGAAAACACTGGATATGTGTAAGCTCCCCAACAAGCAGTATGTGTCCAGGCGCGGCCGTGGCTCCTGCCACTGAGCACGGACTTGCGCGTTCGGGCCGGCCGGTCGAGACATCAATGCGATCAAGGAAGAAACTGGGGACGGAGTGAAATGGGGCCAGGTTGAAGAGGCGACGGTGAGGCAGGGCGAAGGACGGCGTGCTGGGAGAAGGAGCAAGGCCGTAGCCTCGGCCGCACTTGGGGTGCAGCTGGGAACGTTCAACGAGGCTTGGACTGGCCTCAGCTGTGGAGAGGGAGGGATTTGAGGGCCGGAAGGGCATTTAAGAGTGGAGGCAATGACGTTCGGGAGTTGCTGCTGCAGCAGGGTGCTGGGAGGGGAGCTGATAGTGATGGTGGGGAGGAAAGAGGAGGGAGCGGCAAGGTAGGGCCAGGTGGGCAAGCGCAAGACAGCCCAGCCTGGGGGTTCTGGCCCAGTAAGGTAACTAGGCAGGGCGTGCCGGCCCTTTAGAGCCTGGGTCCAGATGCCAGTGAAACAACTGTGGCAGACCCAGTTCCTGCACTCACAGGGATAGGAAGGGAAGGCTGTGAAGCCTGGGACAGGCTGCCTACAACAGCAGGCGCCCTGTGGGCTAAACTGTTTCTTGGCCCCTTGGGCCAACTGGATAAAGACATCTCTGGGGAGACAAGCCCCTAGGACAGGGAGGCAGAAGAGGTCCAGGGCAAAGCTGTGCTCACTGGAAAATCTCCCTGCTCAGGCAGCAAAGCAAAATTAAATTCTTGCTACAAGTAGTCTTGTTTGCTGCGGGGAGACTAGAAAGCGAAAGTCAGTACAAAAAATCTTGCTGAGACAGACATTTGCCCCCATAGCACAGCAGATGCCTTGTGCATAATTGGCCATGTATTTCTCTGAATCAATGTTCTCTCAATTCAACTGGCTGCTCTATACCTATGACTCAATTACAAGTAATCTTCCCTTCCATGCCTAATAAAGGTTCATATATAAGTAATCTTCCTTTCTTTTTCTGTTGAGAAAAGGAACCTTCCCATAGCTACTAAAAGCAGCCTATGCAAACTCTTCGGATATGATATGTGACTTCAGATATCTATGATTAGGAAACCAATAGTGGCCATTGTGGCAGTTGATACAACATGGGCTTCTTTTCTAGACTCAGCAACACCACAAAGGTATTATTGGCACTCTGCTCTTTAGCACAGTTCATTCTTCTGGTAAGTGCAAGCTCCTACGCACCAGGACATTTATCAGAACTCTTGTGCGTCACATCTTTGTACAGAAAGTACTGACAGATGGAATAGGAATGTGCTGTTTCTGTCATCAGCGTTATGATTATAACCACACTCCTTATAAAAAGAACTTCTTTGGCGTTCAATTTTTTAAAATAACATTGGCATTAAAATATATTAACAGATCACTTTGGGAATGTTAGAATACTTTGCACATGTCACTAACGATGGATCATCCAGGAACAATTCTTTTAGACAAGAGTGAAATCTTTTGTGTGATTTATTCACACCACTTAGGGTCAAGCCAGATGGGATATTGGGAATTCCATTAATAGAGCTTAAACAATTTTTTGAAAAAAATTGTTGCACAGGAACCCTGAGGACAATTTCCTCTTGTATCACCTGAAATGGCACCATGGAGTCATTAATTTGCCCTGTTGCTCACATACAGTCAATTATATTGGTACCTGCAAATGCATTTCTTCTCAAGATTACTCTTCCAGGTTCTTATTATTTTGCTGTTGTACAGCCTAAACTTCTAAGTAGAAAACTGCCATCCAGCTGTACTTTACTCAAATCCTCTCAGAGATAAAAGAAAAATTCACCTTTCCCTCTGCACCAGACTGATTCAGACCCAACTATGACATACATTCTAAAGTGTGCTGCTAGATTCCAGTCCAGTTGCATCTCAGAGATTGACAAGATTTTCGAGGTATAAGCTTTCTATAGTCAAAAATCCCTTTGTCAGATACTTGGTGCTACTGGACTCAAATCTATCTATTATAGACCATGATGGCTACCCTCTGAAACTATTCTGAAGTGTGGTGTTATTACTCTAAACATATTTTTCTGGCCCGGAAACAAGTGTTCAGAGATATGGTAACTTCATTTCCACTACCTCTTCTGCAAACTGGAACAGGTAGCCATTTCACAGCTCTTTTGCATCCAACATTTAATTCCCAAAATGCAAATCACAAAGAAATGAAACCATCAGTTCTCTGATTTTGCTCTGCTCTCCATTCTGAAACATTATTTTGTGGGTATGGCTTATAACCCATCTTTCTCAAAAAGACTCAGGGCAGTTTTCAGAATTATAAAGTAACAAGTGAGAGGCCTTTGAGACTCTGTGTCATCTGAAAACCATCTGGAGGTAGTGGGATGATGTGTCAGCAGCATTGTCCGTGGTCACCTCAGGCTTTGGATGGGACTGCCCAACATATTAAGGACAGCTAATAATATACCTACAACTATAAAGCACAGTATCACAAGAACAATATATTTGGTGCCATCTCAATTAATGAGATACAATTTTATTTTTCAGTGTTTTCAGCAGGTTAAGCATAGAACCAGGAAGGACAGGCTTGCTGCATACAAGATGCTATACGATCCATGATCAGATATTAGTGATAATCTAAATTTTAGACAGCAAAAGTCAGCAAGTATATATTCTATCAAATAGGGCACACAGGGTCTGGTGGAAGGGGTTAAATTGGGAAAATCACCTAAAATAATAAATAGAATTTTCTTCCACCTATGCTGATACCTTGATATGATTTGGCTCCCATGGTTTCCTTGAGATATTTTTCTTAAATAGTGTCCAGCTTGGCCTAGATTAAGAAATTAAAAAGGCTAAGAATAGGGGATTCCAGGGGTAGCCATGAGAGATACCATGCTGACTCATTAAATGATAACTGCAAAGTAGTCATTTAGTACAGTCATAAATCGCCATTATTTAAATTACTAAAAACCAAATTATTACATACGGTCATTTCTTTTTTCAAACTAGCAATACTGTATCTGTTACAAAAAGATGATGCTACTAACTTTACATTTAAAATATTTAGAAGTATCAAAAAATATTATCTTCTATTTCAGATAATTTAAGTGAATTTGACAACAAATCCTTCTGATTGGGTTGGCACAAACTGTTCATATTTGTTTATCCCAGATATGTTATGGTGGAGGTAGGGAGAACCAGAAAAATGTAGCTACTTCCTGAGTCCCCCAGCTTTCTGTTGTGGTTCTATGAAAAATTGACTTCTTCAAGAATTTTTTTTTTAATTGGGAAACATTGAAAAAAATCTCATATACAACATTTTCTTTAGAATGAGAGAAGCGCTTGTAAGACAACCTTCTATTCACTCAAAATAATTTCTACAAACTGATGGTATGACTATTTTATATAAGAAAATGAACACCATCAGATAATAGCATTTCTGGATATATATACCACATTCCCAAAGCTTTGTTTATTGCCTGAATGTGATACATTCTGCAACAGTACATACAGGCACCTATTATGATGCTAACCGCTGTTTTTAAGTAGTTTTTAATGGTTTTTAGTATTATATTGTTGTTATCGATTTAATTAATTGTATATGTGAATGTTGTTCACCGCCCAGAGCCCCCAGGGGATGGGGCGGTTTATAAATCGAAACAATAAATAAATAAATAAAATAATGTATGCGTATGATAATACCTTACTGAAAAAGTAAATATTTTCACTAACTAACTCAATATCCAAATTAACTGCTAGTCCTTAATACTATAATTGTACAGTGACTATTTAATGTATTTAATTTGCATTTATATTGTGTATTGGTTTTACCTTATATTGATTATTGTTGTTGTTTTTGTAAACCGTCCACAGCCCTTTGGAGAAGCAGTGTCCTTACAATCACAGTATTAAGGACTAGCAGTTAATTTGATATCGATATCATTAATAGTCAAAGTATATATTTAAAAGTCTGCAGATACTTAAATCCATGGATCAGCATGATATTGAAAGAAGGATATGAGTGTCTCCCTCCTTGCACGCCCTTTCTAGCCCCTCCAGGGTCTCAAACCATGTCTCTTGGAGCTCATGGTTGGCTTCACAATAGTCAGGAGAGGACGAAACTGAGTCTTCTCCCTCACTAACTGCAAGGATCCTCATTCTAGCAGAGCTTTTCCCAGCCTGATTCCTCCTCCACAGAGTAGGTTTTCAGGATTTTATTCCAACCCCCTTCCCTTAGCCCAGAGGTCTGCCAGCATGGCCAATTGGCCATGCTGGCAGGGGCTGATGGGAATTGTAGTCCATGAACATCTGGAGAGTCGCAGGTTGCAGACCCCTGCCTTAGCCCCTCTGAACTCTTTCCCTAATCCTGGGTATCTGCCCCAGGCTTGAATAATCTTCTGTTGAGCTCCCCTCCATTTCATTATTGGTCCTTCTCCCCAGCTCCCTTCCTTGCTCTGCCTTTTCTGTATTCTTCCTCTTAGAGTGATGTAGTGATTAAGAGCAGGTGGATTCTAATCTGGAAAACGAGGTTTGATTCCCCACTCCTCCACCTGAGTGGTGGAGGCATATCTGGTGAACCAGATGTGTTTCCGCATTCCTACATTCCTGCTGGGTGAATGTAGGGCTAGTCACAGTTCTTCAGAACTCTCTCAGCCCCACCTACCTCACAAGGTGTCTGTTGTGGGGAGAGGAAAAGGAGCTTGTAAGCCACCTTGAGTCTCCTTAAAGGAAAGAAAGGTGGGGTAAATCCAAACTCCTCCTCCTCCCAAATCCAATGTTTCTCTGTCTCTAGCCTCTCTCCCTCCTTTCCTACCAATTGTGGGTTCCTTTCTCCCCCCACCACTGATTGCCCCAGCTGCATCCACTTGGTTGGTTGTCAAAGAAGCATGAGGGAGTGAGTACATGAAATCCCCCCCCCTCATTTTGCTGATTTCTATTTTCATTTTTTTGCAAAATTAAAAAATATATAATTAGGTAGCATTGGATTCAGTTTGACATATTTGTAATTGTTTTGAATATTTGACGTATTTGTCATTGTTTTGAATAAACTAAAGCATTTATATTTTTAAATTTTATAAACATGTCACAGATCTTAAAATTTTGTATGCTGACTGCTGTGAATGGATCATTTTATTTTAACAAAAGCTAAATCTGTTTGGTTCTGGTGGGTTTTCCGGGCTGTGTGGCCGTGGTCTGGTGGATCTTGTTCCTAACGTTTCGCCTGCATCTGTGGCTAGCATCTTCAGAGGTGTATCACAGACGGACTTCCCTCTGTGATACACCTCTGAAGATGCCAGCCACAAATGCAGGCCAAATGTTAGGAACAAGATCCACCAGACCACGGCCACACAGCCCAGAAAACCCACCAGAACCAGTTGAATCTGGATGTGAAAGCCTTCGACAATGTTAAGTCTATTTAATTGTACAACAGAATTTTGCCAATAGAATTTTATTGCAATAAAAGTTTTCTAATAATGCACATATATTTTATACAATCTTAAACACAGGTTCCTAATAGAGTACAGGTCTATAAATATATATCTTTATCAATAAATACAGTCATACAACATAACTTCCCTGAATAAATGCAAATGACTAAAGTCCTTGGAATTGCAGTGCTGAAGATCAACATGTTTAAATACTATTTCCTATTATCATCTTTAGTTTACAACCACAACATTTATACCAAACTGAAAATGCACTGTATGTTTGGAGCAGTAGAAAACAGCAAGAGACCAGTAGCACCTTAAAGATTAACAAAATTTCTAGCAAGGTATGAGCTTTCGTGAGTTACAGCTCACTTCTTCAAATACAGCTAGAATGTAAACCCATTTGTCCATAGTTACCATATTCAAACTCAACAAACTTCTGTTTGTGGCAAATACAATGCTTTGGCTGTGTTAAATGTGCTCTACTCCTTGTTGTGTGCTTGAAAACTTCCTGGTTTTGGAAGTCTGAAAAAAATCTAGTTTTCTATGATGTTCCAATACAGATGCCTGTACAAACGACAGTTTATTTGTTCCACAGAGAATGGAATTTTAAACTGGGATTAAATGTTACAGATCATTGTTAAGTGTGCCCTTGCTAACGTTAGAGTCTTCTTTTCAACTCAGCTTTTCCATCTCTTTCATGGTTTGAGGTGTTTATAGTTGTAGATTAACAATTCATTACTCAAAACCAAAGCCTTCCCCATTCCTTCTGACAGTCTTTCAACATAGTGCTTCACTGAAAGCCAGCAAAGCTTTGGAAAGTTTATTCTTTCCAAGAATCGAATTATCTGTCCTTTTCAACTGCCTCTTGAAAATATTTCAAGTTCAAGCCTTTTGAGCAGGAACACCTTGCTACAGTTTTATGGCCAAAGTAAAAATTGTGTAGCCCTCTTAAAATTAAGTTTTTTCCTCTTTTAGAAGAAACTGAAATCTTTAAAACTTGTTCTTCACAGATTCAGCCAGAGCTGAAACAGATCTTCCTTCTGGGGCAAGGGAGGCATTTCAAGAAAGAGACAGTTGACTTTTATACAGCCTCTTAAACCAGTTTTGGCTTCTGAAGGCAAACGTATTCCCATGCTGGAATGTTCTTTGAAGAAAACAGTGATTTGATTTTCATTGTTCCCACTTCTGATGATTTCTGCACTGAGTTTTCAAATGCATACGGAATACATATCCAATGAAGCAAAGCATGCAAAGATGGGTAGAGACACTTTTGTCTTTGAAACAGAGCTCCCTCCACCATGGGTGGGTCTGGTAACAGCTGTAACTCCAGGAAACCTCCAGCCCCCATCTGAAGAACAGTAATCCTACCATAAAGCCAACCTAAAACATTTTTTATTTAGTGGGTTAATTTAAGAGGAAAAGTATTGAAAGCATTTATAAAATCTTTCATACAGAAAAGTTTTAGAAAGAGAACAGTCTTGAGTTCCAGGGGTGGAAAGATCAAAGGCAGAAAGGAGCAATTCCCATTAAGAACATATTTGCAAATAAATACTACTAGTAGAATTTTATCCTTGGGGGGTGGGAGACAAAGTGTGTGTGTGTGTGGGGGGGTGTTCTGCAAGTGGGAGAGGGAATCACGAGCAATCACTTTCTCTTCTTAAGACTTCAGTATCCTTTAGTCTTCAGAACTGCATGGTTAGATAGACACCATTAGTCTGCTATGTGACTATGTAAAACTAGAATAGTAAAAACGTTTTGAAGAGAATAGCAAAGGCCCACTCCGCACGGGCCAAAAACAGCACCCCTGGAATGGTAAAAACTCAGTTCCAGGGGCGCAGTTCACATGGCAGCACCGTGCTTTCCCTCCCCAACCAGTGGGGAAATGCTGTTTTTGAAACTCACTCAATGAACAAATCTTTTAAAAAACAGCATTTTGAACCCGCTGCCATGTGAATGGCACTGGGTCGGAGGCACCACTTTTTAGCATCTTTATTTTGTTTGCCAACATACCTTCTCTGCCCTGCACAGCTCTGAGAGATAAGGGGACATGCTTCCTGCCCTCTGAGGCATTGCTATGGCCATGGGGGCGTGTCCCCTCATCCTGCAGAGCTGCACAGAGAAGGTAAGTTTGCAAACAGAATGAAGGCGCCTCCGTGTGAAGGCACCTCTGCGGGCTGCGGTGGCTCTGGAACTGCCCGCACGGGTGTGTGTGAATGGTCCTGGGGCTCCACCGGCATCATATATGCTGATGTGCTGCTGCTGCACAGGCCTATGCGGAATGGGCCGAAGAAGTGTTAACAGTCAGGAAGACAAAAACAATATTTTTCTAGCCCAAAGCACACTATTGTACTTTTTTTCTAGCACTGACATCCAAGCCTGTTTTTCCAAGATTAGTTAAATGAACACCAAGTTCAAAGTAGGAGCACCAGACAGTGATTAACCATCCTGAGCTTAGCAAATAAACATTAATGGGAACAAACGATTTGATGTTGCTATTTCTGATTCTTAAAATGCAAGCAAATTGATTCACTTTTAAGTTGGCAGCAAACCTGTTTTCAGTAGTAAAACCCCATGAATGGCAATCAGAAATTTACATAGAAATCCAAATATTTTGCCACTGCATCTATCTGTCTGGCAAATCGCTGTATGTCAAGCAATTGTTAAAGCCAAAGGAATTACTAGAAAAAATGTGATAATCCTACCAGTATATGACTTCAGAACAAATCATTTGGGACAAAGAAAGTATCAGTCACCCTGGCGTAGGAAATCTTGCAACACATCGTCACCAGCTGTGATGTTGTTTTTCTAAGCTTAACACCAGATATCAAAATACTAGAGACTGATTACAGGATACACCCTTCTTGGCAATATCATTCACAAATATTTATTTGATAGGCTTCAGTGCAAAGAACATTTCTAAAACATGTTACAGCCATACTGAAATAAATGAATAAAAACAACATGAAACTCATCCAGAAGGTAAATGTTTTGCCGTAGACCAGTTTGTATATATTAAGAGCAGCAGACTCCAGTATGGAGAACTCGGTTTGATTCTCCATTCCTCCATATGAGTGGCAGACTCTAATCTGGCAGACTCTAATCTGAAGAATTATATTAGATTTTTCACATGCAGCCTGCTGGGTGAAACTGGGCTAGTCACAATGTTCTCAGAATTCTTGTAGTCCCACCTACCTCACAAGGTGCCTTTTGTGGTGCGGCGTGGGGAGAAGGAAAGCTGATTGTAAGACTTTCTGAGACTCCTTTTGGTAGAGGAAAGCACAGTATAAAAACCAACTCTATTCACTGTTACCAGCAAACTGAATTCAAAACTCTTTAGAGTTTATTGTCATTTTTTAAAAAAAGATATACAAACTGTCTGAGAGTGGCAACCCAACCACCATACTCATCTGCTCCAAAGGGACTTGCACGCTGGGAGACGGGGCTCTGAAAGTAGATAGCCCTGCCCAGGCACCACTGAGAGAGGCAGCCCAAGGTTGAGGCCATGCCTGGAAATGTGCCAACAGTAGCCCAACAGTTTTAGAGGAGCGGTAAGGCTCAGGCAGCAGGCTGGACCCAGGTAAAGACCAGCAGTAGCTGGAGCCCTCCTGAGATTTCAGCACAGAGGAAGACTGGAAGGTGTTGTGGCCCTGGATTATGTCTCGCTGCAAGGGGAGTTTGACACAAAAGTGTCTTCACAACAAAACACTTGTCTCTAACCTAAATATACTTCATAAATCTACTGAGAATTACCAAGAGGCACTTACAACAAATGACTGCTGAATATATTAGGAATAATTTATTACAGTTATCACCAAAGAGCACACAGATAGTCAGATCCATCTGGTTAACATACATATACTAGTACATTTAAAACTAACTTTATGTTATGTATTTAATGGCATAAGTGATTCTTTTTGTCTTGGGCCTGCAATGGGCTGTGGTAAAACAAAGGTCGATTATGCACATGGCATCTGCTGCACAACTGATGCAAATGTGTGTTGCCACAAGATTTCTTGTACGGACAAATTTCCTCAAGTCCTGCTTTCACTTTCTATTCTCCCTGTGGCAAGCAAAACCACTTCTAGCATGAATTTAATTTTGCTTCGCAGCAGGTAAGGTTGCCAGTGAGCACAGCTTTGCCTTGGACCTCTTCTCTCCGCCCACAGCCCGCCAGCCTTGTCTGTCTCCCCCACTCCATTGCACTGCTTTGCACACTTCCCCCTCTGCCTCTCTAAATTCTTGTGTCTATATATCAATAGGAACAACACAAGCAGGCCCCCTTTCTGGCTTCCTCCCTCCTCTCCCGCTCTGCTTCTGCCCTCCTTGATAATTGGGAGGGCTTTTTACAACTTTATTTCCAACAACTGTATTTTGAAACAATTCCCCCTGGCTGCAGCCAGGACAGGGAGATAGAAGGGGGGAGGGGAAGGGAAAGGAGGGAAGGAGGGGAATCCTCGTTTTCAGCAATGTGTGATTCAGAGAATGGCTTAGCCTCTTTCTCTTTTGGGAAAGTGTTGGGAAAGGGGCAACAATATCAATATATTTGCTATCATAGGTATAGTGATATAAATGCAATTTGTAGGATTTTAAGAAGGCCCTTTATCTTGCAATTACGGGTGTGATTAGATCTGTGCCTTTAAGAGGAGTTGATGGGCAGAGTTGAGAAAAGCAGGAAAAGCTGCAGAGGCACATTGAGACCAGTAAGCTAGCATCAGAACAGGCAGAGATTAACACCTTGCATGTAAACAACAACAAAAAAAAACACAGTAAGAACCCTCTGCAAGCCCACTGTGCACAGATGAGCTCCAAGGTCACTGTTCTATGCGTATTGGGCCAAAGAGATTACACTAGGCAGGGTTAGGGAACCTGCGGCTCTCCAGATGTTCAGGAACTACAATTCCCATCAGCCCCTACCAGCATGGCCAATTGGCCATGCTGACAGAGGCTGATGGGAATTGTAGTTCCTGAACATCTGGAGAGCCGGAGGTTCCCTACCCCTGCACTAGGGGGCTTAAAGCAGACCATAATGTTATTTAAATAATCCAGTCACTAGAATCTTTGGCAAAAGCATGGTGAAAGGTAGAGAGGGTATAAATTGTGTCCCTCCTAAACCTTTGAAAGATGTTTTCAAATGGAAATATTAGGACATATTAGGCAGTACTGAAAAAAAGCTCCTACTTTTTTCTTTTCGAAAGAGCAAAAAATTTTTAAGATAAGGTTTTATTCATTCAAAACTAGCACCACACAAAACTGCTTTTAAGAAAATTTATAGTATTAGATAATAATAACTCTGTGTATACAGCACATACACATAATGTTTTTTCATATATATTTGTTTTAAATGTGAATAATTTAATATGCTACAATGTGTTTGATAATACATTATTGAAGTGTTCATAGCTTTCAATGTTATAAATTTCAATTCTATTCAAATATGCTGATAGTCCTTACCTACAGAAACTGTATGAGACTGTTCATACTTAAATAATACCCTTTTCTTTATTATAAAGGCTAATTTCTAATTTCAACTTTTATTTTTTCCCTGCCTCTCAGATAGTAAAAATCAAGATACATGTGCAAAGGTAGAATAGGATGCAGCAATTTGTAGATATCTTTCTGTCAAGTAGTGAGTACACTTCCAATTTACTTGTAGAAAGTTAAGACATTTGTAGTTTTAATTTCAATAAATATGCCACTTAGTACAATTTCATATTTATACATGATACATTTTATGTTAATTAATTAGAATATTTACAATCCTGTCTTTTTTCTTGCCTCAGGGTAGCTATTAAAGCAGCAAAATAGTTTAGGTGTGATAGAAAACTACTTCATTTCATTTTTCCCCAAATCATTATTATTATTTTTTTTAAAAGTCCTCTCTCCTGTCCATCCATTCAAAGTTTCTGGTAATTTTAACATCCCTAGTCAGATGTTGCCCTAACCTTGAAGGCTGAGACTAGCCTAATTCCATCAGATTGTGGAAAGTAAGCACCCAGCCCCTATTAGAATTTGGCTAGGAGACTAACAAAATCCAAAGTTACTATTCAGAGGCTGGTAATGGGAAATCATCTCAGTTTGTGTGTGGCCTTGACAACTCCACAGGATCACCATACGTTGGCTGAGACTTGACAGCAGATTCCACCACTAGTCAGAGGCTCAGTAGCTCAGCTGTTACCACTCACAGCAGAAAATCCTGTGGACCAATTTCAGTGTAACACAGCTTCATTACTCTGTTTTGGGGAGAAAATAGTGACACATACTTGTACTAGGATCTTGCTCACTGTTTGGTTCTCCAATTAAGGGCATATTTAGTACACTGGAATGAATTTGAACATTCTTGAACTCTTATAATATTGCTGGAAGCAATAATTTGTGATAGAGCGTTTCAACTCAAGTGGCAAGATTACACTGATGGAAATGACTTCAAGCTGTAGGTCACAGATGCTGATTGGCATGTAGTCTGTTATTTATTTTCCTACAGCAGTTCTGTGATTTACATATCACATAAATGTAACTAATAAAATCTGAGCTAAAATGTAGTGTGTGTCTAATGTGTACATATATAACATTTCTACAATTCCATTTAGTGCTGTCAAACCCTTTTAGGAACTGAAGACAAAATGCTTGGAGCTTAGCTTTCCCCTTCTCTTGCTTTGCTAGTGATGATTCATTTTACGATAGAAATTTTTTTAAAATTTATTTTCATAAACTCTAGCTGGAAAGCTCCAATGCATTAATATGGGGTTTTCCATTAAAACTGAGGCGAGGAAACACATATTTAAAGCAGAGTTCCCAAGACAACTATGTAATACAACAATATTATTTTAATGATTGAATAAAGATCATGTTTTGCTTGCAGCAATTCAGTTGATGTGGAAACCCAGATTATAGCTGATGAGACAGAATCACCATAGCAACAATCTATCTATTAGGAGAGACAGGGAGTAAGTGCAACAAAACCTTTGTTCCATGTTCATATAAACAGATTAATTTTGATACCAGATTTGGGGATCATAAGTGTTATAATGGTTGTTCCCCTGTCATGAAAAAACAATATACAGTAATTAATTAATATCAAGTAATTATCCACAGTAACACAGGCATGTTATAACAAATATTCCACTTTTGGCATGACAAAATTATGATAAAGACTGCATCACTGGCAGGATTGACATTATACATTAAAGTGTTGCACTTGTGAGAATAATATGGATTCTATGCAATGTACAACATACAGAAATCACTCAGCTGCTACACAGGCCACACTATGAAGGGAATGAATGGCACATTCACTGAGCTGCTGAGATTAAATTGGTCTGTGGCAATCTACAAAAAAATACATTGTTTTGCACATTCTTAATTATTGTTTAAATAGACGCTTTTCTAAAAAAATCATCAGGTATATGTGATGGATAGGAGATGACTGTATTCTACTAGTTAAAATGAAGCATGTAAAAACAAATACACAAAGTTTTATTTCACTAATTGGCCGAAAAATAGACTAAATCCAAGCAGACTGGCTTAACAGATTTGCACATGAGACTGCCATAAAATGTGGTTGCAATTTATGTATTGTGCCCTGCTGGGGGCATAACTAATATTTACCTAGATCTGTTTCATCCACCTGCTTAGTACACACTGTAATGCTCACTGACTTCTAAAGGTGTGTTGAAGGTGTAAGGAGAATAAACAGTTTCAGACCCCAACCCGCTTAGCAGTTTTAAAAAGTAAACATCAGCTGTGCACTGCTTCAATCTGGGTCCATGTGAAGAAAGTGGCAAGAGTTTAATTCATACGCCTCAACATACTAAACAGACTGAAGTAGCTTATAACATTCTCTCATTTCCAATTTTATCCTCACAACTCTTGAGATAGTATGTCTGCCATGGAAGCCTGCTGGGTGATGTCAGTCAGAGTGAATCTTCTAGAGCAGTGGTGGCGAACCTATGGCACTCCAGATGTTAATGGACTACAATTCCCATCAGCCTCTGCCAGCATGGCCAATTGACCATGCTGGCAGGGGCTGATGGGAATTGTAGTCCATTAACCTCTGGAGTGCCATAGGTTCGCCACCACTGTTCTAGAGTTTAACCTGGAACTCCAAACACAGCTACACCATGCATTGTCGAAGGCTTTCATGGCTGGAATCACTGGGTGTTGTGGAGTTTCCACGATGTATGGCCGTGTTCCAGTAGCATTTTCTCCTGATGTTTCACCTGCATCTGTGGTTGGCATCTTCAGAGGATCTGATGATAGTAAAGCAAGTGGAGTATATATACCTGTGGAATGTCCAGGGTGGGACAAAGAACCATTTGCATTGGTTAACAAGTGTAAAGGGTGCATTTAGCAAGTGTGATTTGCATGTGCTGTGTGGAATCCATCCATTTTAGCATATGTAAGTAACAATGAAGTTGCATAATCAGTTAGTGAGGGCATCTGTACAATAGTTGCCTGGCATTTGAATCTATTTGATTGCTTCCTGCTTGAAGACCTCCTGTGTCTGGGTGGTGTTCACTAACCATTGCCTTGATTCTAGTGTTTTTAAGTATTGGTAGCCAAATTTTGTTCATTTTTATGGTTTCTTCCTTTCTGTTGAAATTGTCCATATGCTTGTGCTTATCTAATGGGATAATGAATTCTATGAACAGAGAGATGAGGTAGCCATGAGTATCCCTCTCAGCCCTTTAATAGCAATTTTTTACATGGGACACTTTGGAAAACAAGCCCCGGAAACAGCACCAAAAAAGCCCACTATATGGTTCCGTTTTGTGGATGACAGATTCAAAGTTTGGAGCCATGGAGGGACGAACTAAACAAGTTTCTGTACCATATTAACAATATCCACCCCAACATCTAATTTACTATGGAAAAAGAAAATGAGGGAAAGCTACCATTTCTAGATGTCTTAGTCATCCGCAAACCAAATCAACAATCGGGCCACACAGTATACAGAAAACCTACACACACTGATAGATATCTACATAAAAATCCAATCATCCCCCAGGACAAAAAAGGAGCACAATAAAAACACTGGTAGATTGTCCAAAAAGCATCTGTGAAACTCACCTCCTTCAAGACAAACTGAATCATCTAAACGGGGCTCTAATGGTTAGTCTACTACAGACATCAGAAGAGCTGCAAGATCAAGAACAAACTACAGGAATGAAGATAAACAGCCACCCAGAGGGAAGGTGTTCTTACCATACATCAAGGGAATCACTGAGCGTATAGGGAAAAAACATAACCTCCAAACAATCTACAGACCCACTAAGAAAATTCAACAAGTGCTATGTTCAGCAAAGGATAAGAGGGATCCTCTAACCGCTGCAGGAGTCTACCACACACCGTGCAGCTGTGTACAAGTCTACATAGGAACTACGAAACGCAGCACCCGACACAAATCAAAGAACATGAAAGACATTGCAGATTAATTCAGCCGTAAAAATTAGCAATAGCAGAACATGTGATAAATCAAGCTGGACACAGAATGTTATTTGAAAACACAGAAATTCTGGACTACTCTGACAACCATTATGTCAGACTACACAGAAAGGCCATTGAAATCCACAAGCACATGGATAATTTCAACAGAAAGGAATAAATCATGAAAATGAACAAAATTTGGCTACCAGGATCAAGACAGTGGTTAGTGAACACCGCCCAGACACAGGAGATCTCCAGGCAGGAAGCAATCAAACGGATTAAAATGTCAGGCAACTACTATGCAGAAGCATTCACTAATTGATTATGCAACTTCATTGTTACTTACATATGCTAAAATGGGTGGGTTCCACTCAATACATGCAAATCACACTTGCTAATTGCACCCATTACACTTGTTAACCAATGCAAATGGTTCTTTGTCCCACCCTGGACATTCCACAGGTATATGGTCATGTAGCTCGGAAACTCCACAACCCCACAACTACACCATGCTGGCTCTCAAGATGTCTAGATAGTTTTAATTATACAAACAAGTTAGGAGTACAGTTCTCCCTAAGCAGATTTATATTAGAGGACTACTATGAAAAATGTGGTGTTTAAGAATAGGAAGGCTGACTACATAGGATATTGCTATTTCCCCAGTAGATTCCACTGGTCATCTTCCGAGAGCAACCAAGATATCATAAACTGGACTTTCCTCCCAGGAGCTACTTGTGGAAAAGATGCTCTTTTAATATGAGTTGACTCAGGTGCATGTGGTCTTAGTGTCTGTTTACAGCAAGATAAAGAAATATACACTTTGTTGTTTACATAGACAAGTATTAACACTGAAGACAGGGAGCTCCTGCAAACCAACCATAAAAATATTGTTCTCATACTACTACTGGTATCACAGAGAAATACTTTGGACTGAGACCAGAAACCATTTTGTCAAACCTAACTAAAAACTATTGCTGACTCCCTGACCAGTTACTGCAGTTCATAATATGCCCTTTCTGCAGTTCATAATATGCGACAAGCCTCATCTAGCTACAGCGGTGATGCTAAAGTGACTGATGGTTAGGAAAGAACTTAAGAAAATATTCTGAAAAGTGATGCAGTTGAATTATATTAACCATCCACTGCTCATAGCACAGAGTGGTGAGCTGAAGTACTCCAGTTCAAGTTCTGCACACAGCCTGAGTTCGATCCCAACAAAGTTCAGGTAGCTGATTCAGCTTTCCATCCTTTTGAGGTTGTTAAAATGAGTAACCAGTTTGCTAGGGATAAAGTGTAGACAACTGGGGAGGGAATTGGCAAACCACCTTGTAAACACAGCCTGCCTAGTAAACTTCATGATGTAATATTACCCCATGGCCCAGTAATGATCCAGTGCTTGCTCCTTTACCTTTATGTTTTATCAACTGCAGGAGACAGTGGTTACATTGATATAACTGCAAGTGGTCTGAGGTTAAGATAGATATTTGGATCCACAAGGTCAGTAAGGCAATTTAGTTCTTGTTTGGCCATATTGCTTCTTGTCTGTAGGTAATGGAAAGGAATCCTTCAATTGTCCAGTGGACATTCTGATAATTATGCTGACACCGACTTGGTGCAATTAGAGAAAGCTTGGTCAGCACTAAGTCTCAGACTTTCTCTGTAAAAATCACACTTCACACAGCATGAATATGGGCACTCCTGCAATCCATCAGATAATCTTCTTTAGCATTCTGCACTACAACTTAAAGGAACACTAGCTAAATAGAAAGTAGACTAGAGTGTGTGATGACATTTAATTTATAAAACACAAATTATTCTGCCTTTGAGCATATACACAATGACCTTACTTTATTACTGGGCAAGTGGATGGAGCTTCTAAGAGTCATATCTCCACCATTCAACATGCACGTTGCTCCCTTATAAAGCATTAACATGAACTAGCTGTTGGCACATAGATATTATGTCACTTGGGAGACTACAAAAGCTGTGTATATGCTTGATGCTTTGTATACCATACACATGTAATCAGGTGTCTTGCAATAGTTAAAAACATTAAAGCTCAAATCAACGCTAAAATATCAAAAGCGAAATATTTCCTGCTTCCCTCATTAAAAGATGCTTGACATTCAAACCCCCTCAAAAGTCCTGGCAAACAGGCAGGCCTTGCAACGCCTCCTGAAGATCACCAAGGGGGCCCTGTTCACACCTTTGGGGGAGCCCATTCCGCAGAGCTGAAGTAAAGATCACACAGTGGTGGAATAGCCAACAGATGACTGCCTGATGACGGCAGCTGGTGCATAGGGACATATGGAAGGAGATAATCCTTCAAAGATGTGGGTTCCAGGTTTGAAGGGTTTTAAAGGTCATAACCAGCACCTTGAACAGAACATGGAAACAGACTGGTAACCAATGCAGCTGTTTCAAAATGGGAAATATATGTTCTTGGAGGCTAGTCCCTGACAACAGCAAAGCTACTGCAGTTTAGTTTATAGGTGGTCTTCAAGGGCATGCAGAACACATTGCAGTAAAGGGAGACAAAATCACTCCATCTAGGAAAGGATGATTCAGTCATAGAGAATCAGAAACGTTTAATGGTATATTAAAACCATCACAAAGCTGGTCAAATTAGACACTGATTCAGTCATATAAAATATCAGCCTTCCGACCAACATTTTTCCTGCCTACTCTGGATTCAGCCAGAGTTGCCTTTGCCTACTCTGGATTCAGTTTCAGTTTACCTTACAGCTTCATCCACAGGGTTGGGCGCCTGGTCATGGTACTGCAGGTACTTCTCACTGCCATTCCCAAGAGGGTTTTTTGGTGGTGTAAAAAACCAAAAAACACAAAAAAGCCTTCCCGCTGCTGGAAAGCCCCCATTGGGCTAAGTGGACTTACACCACTGAGAAGGTCCAAAGCCCCAGGCACCAGCATTGTTGAGGTAGTGGCTGGGTGGAAGCTGATGAATATCAGCTCCTCCCTGGCCATGCCTCTGAGCCACCCTTGCTATGCCAGCGGTGGCAGGGATGCTGAATCATTGGTGTGGCGCTCTGCACTGACCACCACGTCCTGGGTAAGGCAAAATCTGCTCCCCACACTTCCAGTGGCAGATTCATTCCCTTTTTTTAAAAGGGGCTGCTAGGCACCTGACCACAGCCTTAAAACACCGATTCAGATCTACGACACATCTATAGGCTTAGATAATGAAAGACAGAGCTGAATGCCATATGCATACTGATGACACCCAAAGCTCTGAACCATCCCGTTCAGCCCCCCCTCCCCCGGAACATATTCCACATATATAAATTCCACCCAGTTAATTATACAGTCTCAAGCTAAGGCAGAAGAGAGTGAAATCATGGAAGGGCTACATCTTTAATACCAACTCTGTATTTAAGCCAGTGGGTAAGAATGGTCAATTAGGCCCAACAGTATCAACAGGGAAGGATCTTCTCTTTAAACTAAATATAAAAGAAAATACATTCAGATCTGAAATACTTATCTCGTTTCACCTAAAACAACAAATCTGTTAGCCTGCAAAATAGGAGTTCCCAATGTGATACCAACAGTGCTGTAGCAGTTGTCGAAGTGTTTTCTGGTCCCCTTTTGCTCTCCCTCCCTTCCCCTTGAGGGTCCTTTCTGGCTTTCTCCTACTCCACTGGAGTACAAGGCTCTTTGTAAGACTTTAGGAGGCATCATTTTTATGTCTGCAAGAACCACACATTCAACATTACTTGTGTAGGAAGAAGCCTGCCTTAGAACTATCCATAATTCTGTGTAACTTTCAGACACTTTGTGATCATCCCCATCACCCAGGGCAACCATACTGAAAGCATAGGCCAAAAGTAACCACTGTCTCAATAAGATTGGGAAATCCTGCTTTTAAGGTCACAACATTCACTTTTGTTTATGCTTAAACAGATAGTTCTGGAGTTTAAAGACCATGAAAGCCTTAGGGGCGTAGCATACACAGTGCTTAATAAGATTAACTATCTATTATTTTTTAAAAGATGCCTCACTGGAGACCCATCATCTTATAACTCTGTGGATGAACAGAATCTTCCATGTTTGCATTCCCCGCTTGTGCATGAGTTAATATACAAGCAGGGCAATGATCCATAACACAAAAAGGTTGACTCCTAATACTTCATTCAGCTCTTCCTTTTGCCTTGATGCAAATTATTTCTGCAGGTCCTGGGAGAAAGAGAGACACAGAACAGAGCTCCGCTGGGCCTATAAAAATATTTTGTGCATGGATGCCATATCTGAAGTGCACTGCATCATGACCTTTAAATTAAGATATTATAAACATACAGTATAGCAAAAGAGACAAACTGTAGTATTAATGTACATTCCTCAGACTGTGTTTGAAAAAAGATACGGCCAAAACTTCTGGCAATGCTCATGAATAGCCTAAATAACAAATTAGCAAATGAAAAAAAACCGTCATTGTAGTGAATCTGGGTACTTCAGTCTGGACTGAGGGGGAAAAAATCTCTTTCTACACTATACAGTTCTTAAACACTTTTCAACAACCAGCCTCTAATTATTTCTCACCATAGGGAAATGAAAGGTTTAAAAGTGTCTTGCTGGTTGAATAATATGTAGAGAACATGACTGCTAACTCTCTCAAAGGGTTAGAAAGACAATAATCCTGATTCTTTTTCATATGGTAATTAATTTAAATGTGTGCGGTCTTTAAAAACAGACATGGCAACCACAAAACTGGTAGAGCCGACTGCATTGTAAATAAAATAGAACAGGAACAGCAATTCCAGAAACAAAACCGATACATAATTATAACAGATGTGATGTGTAAATAGAAGCAGAATGCTCCCTATGCTGACGCAGAGTACCCTGTTTGCAAACTGAAAATGTATAGTGCATTAGTAGAAAGAAGTAATTAAAAAAGGAAAATTAAAGGACAAACTGTGGCAATAATTAATCTTTACCGGTAATTTCTCCTCTGCCAGCCTCATTGAAATAAATATACTTGCTTATTCTTTCCATACAAAGAGAAATTCCCAGGGAACAGAACTGGGAAGCTACTTTATAATACATTTATACAATGGGACAGAAATAATCTATTCTTTCACATCCCTTTGCAATCTACATAATATGCTGTCAACTCATACAGGGACTCTTTGCTTGCCCTTCAGCGGTTCCCAATCATCCCAGGAACATCCAAATGGACTGGGCTGTTGCCTACCACAACTGCCTTGACAGACTAGCAGACTAGTAATTACTCCCCTCCTCTCCCAATCATTTTGATTAGTACTATACAAAGTCTGACTGGGTGGCATTACCAACTGGCATTTCCAAATATGTTCTCAGGATTTTGTTAGCAAAGTTTATCCATATTCTGCTCAGCTTCTTACCCAATTGCCCAACTGCTAGCAAAGGGGTATTAGCTTTGAAGTTACTGTATATGTACCAGGTTTGCAATAATGAGTTTGCCGCTTCTGTTCTCCTGCAGCCAAACTAGAGCTATCTTTGCTGCCCCTTGTCTCCCTGGTCTCTACACAGATAGACCCACTTGCTAAAATATGCTGTAGTAGTTTTTATGATATCTTCTTTCCTCTCTTTTGGGGCTTGATTCTTTTCAGGTACAATTTCCAGCTGCAGAGAAAATGCTGGAAGAGGAGTGAGCCCAGGCTAGCCCAAGCTTCTCAGCCCTCTGAAGCTAGGAAGTGTCGACCCTCATTATAATTTGGCTGGCAGACCACTAAGGAAGTCGAGGGTTATTGTGCTGCTGGCAGGTGTCAGATAAGGCTTTGTCAGGGGGTCCCAGGATCAAAGAAGGCAGCAGGCAAAGCTGTGGTCAGTGCTGACTCAAGGCAGGCGGCAAGCAAAGGCATAGTCAGGCAGTCCAGAATCAAGCAAGTCCAGGAGTTCAAGCAGGCAGTTTAAGTATGGAGGTACAAGGCATGGAGAAGGAAACCTGGTGTGTGAAGCTTTCCAGTGGAACACACGTTGCACCCAGGCACAGCCAAGTCCAAGACAGGGTTTATATAGGGTATCCTCACTAATGAGTCCAGGATCCCGCAAAGGCTCAGTCCTCTTCTGATGTTGCTGTTTCTAGCTCATAGAGCCTTTTGCCATAATGAGCTGCAATATTGGCACTTCTCATTTTACTGCTGAGCTGCTATCTCTGCCTTTGTCTTTTTTGTGCAGCTGGTTCATCACTTAGCTCATCTGGGAAGCTGCTGAGGGCTCTCCCAGCTGCATTACATCTGGCTCAGCCTCGGCTGGGAGAGAAGGGTTTGGCTCTGTTTTGGCTGGAAGGGAAGGACTTGGCGCTGGCTCTATTGCTTGCATCTCCTTATGAGGAACCAGTTCTGGCCTCATGGTGTCTTCTGGCTCTATTGTCAGAGTCTTCATTGCCCAGGGTCTGGTTCATGCCAGTTGCTATGTGCAGGCAGGCAACAGCAAACCACCTCTACCAACACAAAACTACCCTTCTTCCAGAAAGCTCAGAGCAGCACACATAGCTCTTTAAATTGACTAGACAAACAGTGCATGAGTGACCCAAAGATATTCAGTGACTGTTGCAGAGTGAGAATATAAATGCTTTACAGCCATACTAAGTTATAGGTTGACTCTGGATATGTGGTACAATGCATATCCAACTGCTTTACCATGTACCAAACTTCAATCATCATATGACCAAGAAACCAGAACAACTATGAAATGATGCCCAGATTCAAGTCATCATTCAGTAACAAGACTTCGTTGATCTTGGACCAGTTACTATCTTGGAACCCAAGCAATCTCTTAGATATGTTTGGAGGATAAAATGGAGGAAAAGAATGAGCCAAACTGCTTGAATTCCTTGGAGGAAGAGCAAGACAAAGAAATAATATAGGAATAGCAATTATCCCAGATGCAGTAGACAGCCAGTGTGGTGATGTGGTTACAAGTGTCAGACTAGTATCTGAGAGACCAGGGCTTGATTTTCCCACTCATGCTTACTGGGTCACCTTGGCTGTTATCCTTCTCTGCCTAACCTACTTCACAGCATTGCTGTGAGAGTAAAATGGAGAAGAGACTGACCTGAGCCACTTTGGCAGGGGGCAAATGGGTTAAGTAAATAAATGCAGTAAAATTCATATGCAGGAAGTCCTGAAAAACTGTCATTTAGTTGGTGACACTGAAACTATTTGAGTCCCGGTAGCTAAACGACCACAAGTTACTTACCATGGAGAGTCCTTTGCCTCTGAGCGATGGAGGACATCTTGTGGGTGATTCCCACCAATTATCCAGAGGCACAGGAACAAAGTAACCCCTTTCTGTTTTGTGCAGGAGTCATCTTCTTCAGTTTAGGAAACTCTGAACAGCTGTTTAAACTTTTCTAAACTAATAACTCACTACAACTGCTTAGAAACATAAAAGAAGAAAAACAATAACAGGATTACAGATTCTAGAACATAGCTGCATGGCATTACTGAAAATCTAGGCTGAAGACCAGAAGTGGATGATAACCTTGTCAATCAAGATGTCCTCCATTGCTCAGAGGAAAAGGACCCTTCATGGTGAGTAACCAATAATTGTTCTCCCTCTGAGCAGGGGGTTATCATGTGTGACATCTCCAAGTGTCCCCAGAATAGGGTGGGACAATATTTCTCATTGTCTTCAATGTGCTGAAGCACTCTATGGCCGAATCTGCATCTGCTGAACTAAACAGATTGATTTTATAATGCCTATTAAATGTGGAAATGAAGAACCATATGGCTGTTTTGTAAGTTTCCTCCACAGAGGAATTTTTACTCAACATAGTGTTGGTGGCTGCATTCCTAATTGAGTGAGCTGTGATCTCTGAAGGCAGAGCAAAGTCTTATGACCTGTAAGAATCAATATATATTCCCTCAGCCATTTGGTAATTGTAACAGGGGAAATAATGGAATCCTTGGGATATATTGTTATGAACAAGGCATCAGTCTTCCTAAAGGCTTGTTCCTCAAAATATAGGTTTTAACTGTCCTCTAACATCCAGGGTGTGCCATATCTTTTCTCTGGGATGTTTTGGATTGGGGCAGAATGACAGAAGATATATTTCCTGCTGCCTATGGAATGCTGGATTGATTTTTGGACAGAACAGTAGGCTGGTGCTAAACATAAGCTTGTCCCTGTGGAATATACACAGCAAATAATCCATCAAAAGCACCCTCAGTTCTCTAACCAGGCTGGGGCAACCTCCCTGGGACAACCTCCCTGCTGTCGCAAAGCTGCTTGTTGCTGCCCTCCCGGAGGGCGAATGGGGGAACCTCCACAGCCAGCAAGGTCTTCAGGCCTCCAACCAGGCTGGGGGCGGGGCTGGGACAACCTCCCTGCTGCTGTGAAGCCGCTTGTTGCTGCCCTCCCGGAGGGCGAATGGGGGAACCCCCACAGCCAGCAAGGTCTTCAGGCCTCTAACCAGGCTGGGGCTGGGACAACCTCCCTGCTGCCCTGAAGCTGCTTGTTGCTGCCCTCCCGGAGGACGAATGGGGGAACCCCCACAGCAGGCAAGGTCTTCAGGCCTCTGACAAGGCCGGGGACGGGGCCAGGACAACCTCCCTGTGGCCGCGAAGCCGCTTGTTGCTGCCCTCCCAGAGGGTGAAGGGGGAACCCTGAGGCACCCTGGCTGGGCTTTGACAAACCCAGCCAGCAGGCAGAGGGAGCTCCTTATTTGGGCAGTGACATCAGTCACTGCCAAATAAGGAGCTCCCTCTGCATGCAGGCTGGCTGGGCTTCCTCAAACCCAGCCATCAGGCAGAGGGAGCTCCTTATTTGGGCAGTGGCTCCCTCTGATGTCACTGCCCAAATAAGGAGCTCCCTCTGCCTCCCAGCTTCCCACCCTCAGCTTATATGCAAGTCAATAAGTTTTCCCAGGTTTGGGCAGTAAAATTAGGTGCTCGGCTTATACATGGGTCGGCTTATACACGAGTATGTACAGTAGAAGTTTTAGATAACAAAGTTTTAGATAACAAAGAAATCCTATATGCTAAGAATTTAAAGCAAGTGGAACAGGTAACTACTGCTTCTCCCTTCCTGCTTCTGAGGCAGGAAAAAAAACAACTAAAGACGGAAGGGCAACTCCCATAGAAACCAGGAATTGGTTAATTTGTTCATGCCTCTCTGGGTAATTGGTGGAAATGTCCTCCTTCTCAGAGGAAGAATGGCAGTTATCCCAAGACTTGGATTTTTTGCCATCAAATCACATCTGACTAAAGGTGACCGCAAGTGGGGTTTTCAAGGTAAGAGATTTGAGAGGTGGTATGCCATAGTCTGCATCATGAACCTGGTATTCCTTGGAGGTCTCCCACCCAAACACTCGCCAGTATTGACCTTGCTCAACTTCTGAGACCTGACAAGAGCAGGCTAGCAGGTCAGGGTACAAGACTTAGTTCCGATAAAAATCCATGATTGTTGAAAACCAGCTCAGGGTTTCATCACAGAAGAACAAGATAGAGAGATTGGATGCACAATTTGCACAAAACTTAGTGGAGCTGGCTCCCATTTAGGAGCACAGGATCTTGGACACTGATGCTTTTCTTCCTCTCAGCAAGGCTGATCTTGTAAAGAATCCTACTAGCTAGTACTTAGATAAATATTTGGCTTCTCACCTGATGATGCCCCTCGATACTGGAGATCTCATCTTTATTACATAGAAAGCTTAAATTACTTTAACTGGAGCTCAGCTGTGACGTTTGGGCTATATTAATTCTAGCTTAGGGCCATGCTAGAACTTGGCCTGAGATCATACTGTGTTATATGCTGGTCACATGCCAAGTTTCAGAGGAAAACTTCAGGATTCTTTACACTGCCACTTACGGATATATGCTCACCAAAATAATTCTTCTACAGGTATCACTGCACTTGCTATAATGGACACCATAGTTGAAATGGTATTAATTTTTTTTCTAGAATCATGATAAAATTAGAATAGCATAAAATTAGAATATAGTACCAAAATATGGAACAAATTTACTTCAAATATACTCTATTTGCATTACAAAATGTACAAGTGCTGGCCAAAACTGTGAAGACAGATTCAAGAGATTGTGCTCAGGACTGAAGACCTTCCTCCAGCTTGGAGAATATACTGGCAATGACATACTTTACATTTATAATCAGCAAAACTAGTATTGAGCCAGTGTGTCCTTCTCTTCCCATAACAGAGCAATCAGAAGTTGGTTGCTCCTCTTTACTTACTGCACCAAGTTTTTCAGGTCACTTGGAACCTCTTGCAATAGTTCTCTCATGTTTATCTAAACACTATTTCTCGAGTATGCCTTCTAACCTGTAGATATCTAAATCTGTGGATGGCAGCCATGCTTACCCCAAATAGATTTTTCTGCAAACTTGAGTTTGAAAAACGATCTCTAAAATGTTACAAAAATGCGTTGGGGAGGTTTAAATCCCTGCTAAATTTAATCTAGTGTTGTTTGAGCAGGCACAGACAACACACTTCCCTTTGAGGTAAGTGGCTGCCAATGCTGTAGAAGCACCCAGGAGATGGTGGCTTCTTCAACAGGAGGGAGGAGCATTGGGGGCCCCAGAGCTACTCCAGTGAGCCTTGGTAGGTCTGGAGCTGATTTGGGCAAGTCACTGAGAGCAGCAATGTGTGTGTGGGGGAGGTAGGGGGGGAGTAACCATGGCGGGGGGAAGACAGAAATAGAGTGATGGGGCAAAGGGGCCAGAAAGAGAAAGTGACAGGCATGGGAGAGAAAGTAATAGAATCAGGGACCTAGGTATAGATTTTTTATGGAGGGAGTTCGGGGGTGGGGCCACACCCCCACCCACCCCTAGGGCATGGCCACGCATCCCCAAGCCCCGCCCCTGGCCTAGCGCTTATAAAAGCAGCTCTCCGAGGCCGGGGACGCCAGATTCCCCAGCCCTGCCCTCCCCTGCCCCCCACAAGCTGAGCTCCCAGCTGGCAGCCGGCAGTTCCTTCTGGAGCCCGGTGCAAAATCTGAGTTTTGCGTGCGCCCCCCTCCGGGCAGCCGCTGTGATGCTGGAATCCACCCTCAAACAGCATCACTTTCAGTGGTGTTTAAACTAGAGAGCCCAAATTCTCCTTTTAAATCCACCTTAAAGGGAGAATCTGGGGTCCCTAGTTAAACAACATTGAAAGTGATGCTGTTTTGGGGTGGATTATCCCCCACCCTGAAACAGCATCACTTTCAATGTGGCGTAGTGGTTAAGAGCAGGTGCATTCTAATCTGGAGGAATCGGGTTTGATTCCCTGCTCTGCCACTTGAGCTGTGGAGGCTTATCTGGGGAATTCAGATTAGCCTGTGCACTCCAACACATGCCAGCTGGGTAATCTTGGGCTAGTCACAGCTTTTTGGAGCTCTCTCAGCCCCACCCACCTCACAGAGTGTTTGTTGTGAGGGAGGAAGGGCAAGGAGATTGTAAACGCCTTTGAGTCTCCTACAGGAGAGAAAGGGGGGATATAAATCCAAACTCTTCTTCTTCTAAACTGAGGACCTCAGAGTCTCCCTTTAAATCCATGCCGAAGGGGTAGATTTAAAAGAAGAATCTGGGGAAATGTGGGGGGTGCCTGCTGTCAGGGGTGCAATTGTTAAGCTAGAAGCACCAAACTTTCAGGGTATCTTTAGGAGACTCTCTTAATGATACCACCCAGGTTTGGTGAGGTTTGGTTCAGGGGGTCCAAGTTATGGACCCTCAAAGGTGTAGCCCCCATCTCCTATTAGCTCCCATTGGCAACAATGGGGGATGGGGCACCCCCTTTGGGAGTCCATAGCTTTGGACCCCCTGGACCAAACTTCACAAAACCTGGGTGGTATCAGTAAGAGACCCTCCTGATGATACCTCCCATGTTTGGTGAAGTTTGGTTCAGGATGTCCAAAGTTATGGACCCTCAAAGATGTAGCCCCCATCTTCTATTAGCTTCCATTGGAAACAATGGAGGATGGGGGCACCCCCTTTGGGAGTCCATAACATTGGACCCCCTGAACCAAACCTCACCAAGCCCGGGTAGTATCATCAGGAGAGTCCCCCAAACAATCCCTGAAAGTTTGGTGCTGCTAGCCAAAACAGTGTGCCCCCTGCAGGCCAAAAACAAAAAAACACTAAAATGTTTTAAAAACCCACAAATGGAGGGGTGGAGCTTCGGACATGAATGGAGGGTTTGAACCCGAGAAACACCCCCCCCCCCCCAACCTACATCCTTGAATAGAAGTGGTAGCAGGATTGAGAAAGGGTGTGAGGCAGAGAAGTATGGGGAGAAGGGAGGAATTAATTCTTAGATCCTAACAGGCTTACCCATTCATGTCTCAAATGCAATCCTACTACCTATCCTGAACACCAGCATGCACACTAAAATGGTGTAAGAATTAAAATATGCCACTATACCTAATGAACTGCACTATGCAAAAAGGCACACTAGGCAGCCATCTAAGGTTGCTTTACAGTAAGGCTCACCAGAGTTCATCTCAATATATTGGGGAACGAATAGATATATGATTTCTAATGATTTCAAGAAGCAATTTTTCAGGTCTCCAGCACTTTAATCTTGAGATGAAGTAACTCCCCATCTCACTTTCCCCCATTTTACACTGTCAGCTCATTCATTCCTCTTTGGATACAGAATATGTTTTATGTTTCATGGTTTCCTCGCACACTGAATCACCTTAATTCAACTGTACTTCAAGGGTTATAGGAAAGTCTTGGCACAGATGAAATGTTCCGTAGCACAGCCACAGCAAGATCAAATCCAAGGTCATGTACATTAGCTTGAAATTAACAAGGAGATAAAATAAAAACAAATATTGAAAGTGTGGTTTATTTACTGAAGAGGTACAAAAGGAAACTGAATACAGTAAGATTTAAAATTAAAGATAGTGGCAAATCATGTATAGTGAAAGCAAAAAGCAATTATGATGTCAGAGAAATAGGCAGGCTGTAAATTGCAGCTCAGCTCCATGCTCTGGCTCCATTCATTGAAGGATTTTTAGAACGCATGGATATTTCCAATCTTTGGAGCTTTTCATGAATTGCTTATAGAACAATAACTTGTAATGCAAAATAGCCACATAGGATTTAAAGATAGCCATTTAATACCCACAGAATTCAATATTCATATTATGCAGGGAATGAGTAATTTATATGTCGATAACCTTCAGTGCTATCACTTCCCATCAGCAAAACATGAGCAAACCAAGGTCCTCTGGCATGGAACAGAAAACTAGCCTGTACTCCTGATATTTTTAGAATTTAGAAAGCTTTCATTTGCTTGAAAATACATGCTAGTACCAGCTCTATTTCAAAGTTACACAATCTGAAAAATTCAAAGCCACAGCTATACACTTCTGTGCCAGTGGCACATTTACAGCCCAATCCAGAGGGTTCTGGCCACCGGGGATGGCACTCTGTGGCACTGCCTCCAGAGGGCTTCTAGGTGTAGTGGTAAGGCAGCAAATACCAAAAAAATCCCTCGCTGCCTGAAAGCCCTCCATTGGCCAAAACAGATTTATGCCACCCTTTTGGGTGGTGTAAGTTGAAAGCCTATGCCAGGGTGCTCCCGGCTCAAAAGTTTGATGGAAATGTCCCTAGCCTGCCCACAGTCATGCTGGAATACAACTTTAGACTGGCATAGCTCTTCAGGCAGTAGGCTTTCCTGGAACTCCACAATGCCTGTCCACCTTTGCATTTGCCCTCCCTAGCAGCATAAGTGACACTTATGCCAGCAGAATGGGCAAATGTGCCAGCATGTCCCTGTGCTGGTTCCAGAAGCTACTTCACCCCCTCTGGTATTGGGCTGTCCAAATTCTACACACAGCCACAAAAACCAACAATGATTCCAGCCCACCACACAGTTTCCGCCTCAATTAAATAAGAGTAGTGACCAGTGTAAACAACTTTTGTAAAAAATGAAAACAACAAATCATGCTAAGATGTCCTGCAAGTCAAAGAATCTCTATAAATAAAGAATATCTATCAATATGTCTCTCATAAATCAACCTTAACCATAAGCAAAGAACAGATCAATTAATAATGTATCTTCGGAATAAAATGGCTCCAGAATAAATCAAGCTTTTATACAGATGTTCAAAGAGCAAGCCTACATAACAAATGTAAAAAAATTCAGAAGTTTTTAATTCACATAAAATAATGGAAAAGTAGAGGGTGGGAAATATGTATACTTGCTTTCTTACTAAATCTCAACTTATTTTACTGTGTTAACATAAAATACAAAATTTATAAATCAGTAAACAGATAATATTATACTTTTGGGTAGGTTTATATTACTAAGAAATATAAATGTTTTTGACTTTAACAAGCAAAACTATGAATGTACCTGAAAAACAGCTGCAAGATGCTGCGCCCTATGCTACCTTAGAACATTTTTTTAAAGCTTCTATCCCCTGATAGGTGGGTGGGGGACGAAAGAAGATTGAAGACAACTGATGAAGTAAGCAAAAGTGTTCTATTTGAAGCAGTTTTATCCAATCATAACAGGCCCGGAAACACATTAGGCTATCAAATTAACACATTATAACACTGAAAACACTAAAGTCTTCAATACTGTGTTATCATACATACAAGTTGCCAGTCTCAGGTGGGGGCTGGGGATCTCCAGACAACTGATCTCCAGACAATATGGCTGCTTTGGAAGATGGATGGCAAGGCATTATACTCTACTGATGGCATGGCATTATACTCTACTGGCATGGCAATATACTCTCTCCCTTCCCTAAATCCCACTTGTCCAGGCTCCATTCTTGAAATTCCAGGTATTTCTGAGTCTTGGAATGGCAACCCTAAGCAAAACTATGGACAAAATTAGTCATAGTTAAAAATGAACTTATCTTTAAAATACATTGTCTATACTAAAATTTGCATTACTTAATACTAATTTACATGATTTCTTTTATATTACGTATTTTAGTGATGTAGTCAGCGGGGAGTGGTGGTTAAGAGTGGCAGACTCTATAATCTGGAGAACTGGGGTTGATTCCTCACTTCTCCACATGAAGCCTGCTAGATGAACTTGGGCTGGCTGGAGTTCTCTCAAAACTTTCTCAGCCTCACCTATCTCATAAGGTGTCTGTTGTAGGGAAGGGAAGACGAGTGTAAGCGGCTTTGAGGCTCCTTAGAGATACAGAACAGCGGAATGAATATAAAGACCATCTCTTCTTCTTCTAGTGGTTAAAGTCTCAAAAAGCATATCCCGCTTTTCAAAAGAGAAACGGTTTCAGAGTTCCCCCCGTCACATTTTCTTTTTGAAGAAAAAAACTATTTCACTACCCCGCATTTCCATTCCCTGCCCTCCAGGCTTTCATACACCTGCTTTTGAAACTGCCAACTACATCACAACCCAAGAACTTTCTTTCAGTATCATGGCCTCAGTACTGAAATATGGAAACTGAAAAGAGAACCCTTAGCTTGGCCTCTCCGTCATCAGTAAAAAAGCAATTGTAGTTGAACATAAGGAAAAACTGGAAAAAAAACCAGTGTTGACAAGTAATACACACATCCTTTAAAAAATCTCTAGAATGAATTTATATTGGATTTTTTAAACGTTTGCATTTCATGGGCTACTCTTTTAGGAGGAGATTCTTATTTCACATCTTAATTTTTGAAAAATCAGAAAAGAAAAATATCAGTTCAACAAAATAAAAAAGATAAAACATACATTTAGGTGTATGGAAGAGAGCTGGAGATGGCAAAAATGTGGACAACTGTATTAGCTGCTAGTGAGCTATATTCCTGTCAAATGCTGATAAGCTCATTTCATTCATTTCCTTATTTAATCAGACTTCTCTGCAGACCCACCAGAGAGCAGTGACAAGCACATCAGTCTGCTTAGCTTGTACTTAAACATTTGTTATTTTCAGTGTTGAAGTAGTAAAGACCCTCCAATGCTTCACATGGATTAAAGATTTACTGAATTTGTTGAAGGAAAAAAACCCAGCTTTCAACAGAAGAGAAATGGAAGTACAAGCAAATGAAGAAGAAATATGGTCTCTGTTCTTTTCTGCCTAATAATTTGTTCCACCAAATGTTATCATGAATAGTACCCATCTGGTTTCTTCCAAATACCCCTTGCTCCTTGGCCTCTTGTTTAATTTCATACAATTGGCTTACTTAATATAGTAGTAGCTCATTATAGTAGCTCATTATTTTTATATATTTTTTGCTTCTGGGTAGGCTGGAAGAGGAAGAAAGAAAAGGAAGTTTAATATTGTGTATACACAGGAAAAATTATTAAATGTTTAGAATTAACATAGTTTGTATATGTAAAAATACTCGCTTTTTGCAGAAATTGGCAGGTTAGTTCTTTCAATCAAACTGTAAGGAACAGTATGTGTATACCTTTAAAAAGGTTTGCATAATGCTTTCAGGATATTAAAATCCACTGTAACACAAAAGTACATCTTGATTTATAAATGGGATTTTAAAGTTCTACACTAGTATAAAATGCAACATATATATTGTTAGACATACATACAACCGTCGGTCCTGTTGCAACTACACATATACCAAATTTTCATCTGGTATAATCTGCTTTGTCATAAAGCAAAAAGGTGTTCTCCATGGATCAGTCGAATAAACAAAATCAATCTGTAATGATTCTTTGCTGGCTATATTGAGTCCAGGGTGGAGTGCTGCATTATGTTACTAATGATCCTATTGAATCAATGCAACTATTGGCACAACAAATGTGAAACAAAATGAATATACCATTTTTGGGTCAGCATACAATCCCTATATAGCGGACTATATGATCACGTAAGGTCAGTAGTAATGAGCTACTCAATACAAGATGCCTATGACATGGCGATCTCTATTGTTTGTTCCATTCTCTGAAACAGTACTGGATTGAAGTATAGGATTCTTGAGAGTTTATAGAGTTTATTCTATTTATATACAAACATTCTTATTCAGAAGAAAAATCCAAAGCAGATAACATTGTTAAAATTATTTAAAACAGATCAATAGATGTTGCCTCAGGTCTGTGACCTGAACATTTTTATCAGCGGGATAAATGAGTGTATTGGGGGGACATCCATCACTACTTACTATATTTCTAGACCGATTTTCTACTTGATGTTCAAGGTGGATTACATGGTACAAAACCATGTAATCAAGTAGCATGAGAGATCTTTTAAGGAATGCAACAGGACAAAAGTTTCAAAAATTCAAAAAGCGCAAAAAAGTATCAGACATCCTATGTCAAGCAATGCAAATGGAATCACAAAAAGTTAAAACAGTGTTGTAACATCATGATAGAAATGAAACAGACTACAATCCTGTTCTCTATTAGCTTTATTAAAATGTTCTCCTAAACAACTATTTTACATAATTTGCAGAAGTTTGGGAGCTTTGTCCAGTTATTGACACCTGAAACTGCAAATACAACCTTCTTTTCTCCATAAAACTGCTGCAAAGGAAACAGAAGGCTCTGTTACTTAAAGCAGACCTTCAACCTAAGAACACCAATCACACCATCTGCAGCTAGATGTTCAGAGTTCTTGTTTTGTTTTGGGGTAAACAAACTGATTTTCTATATTTCAGTCTGGAGAACAAAAAATTAGTTCTCTAAAAAATTAGGGGCAACCCAATCCAGAGCCCACAGTGGCAGAGCGCAGCACCACTGTGCTGCAGCCCCATTGCCTCCAAGAGGGTTTTGCAGCAGCACAGGGAGGCAAAAGAAAAGCCTCCCTGCTGCCCCAAAATATGGCATAAGCTCAAGTCCTCAGAGCTAGAATTCCAGCAGGCAAAGGTCATGTTGGCTCTACTACTGGCCTTGCCTCTGGAATGTCCCCGCTATGCTAGCAGAGGTGACAGAAGTGCAACAGCATTCTGAGCCATGTCTACCTGCCGTAGAGAGCCATAGCAACTCCCTCTGGCAGATTTTCCCCTGCGTTGGGATAAGTACCCTGGACAGGATTCAGCCCCTCCCCCCCCCCCAATTGGGCTGTTTGTCTCTGCTGCAATTCTCTGCTTGAAATGTAGCTATTGCTGAGTTACAATTAGGAACTTGTCCATTTTCTGACAGGATTAAGTTATTAAATTGATGCCATATGAGACTCTCAGTATTCAAGTCAAAATTATAAAAATGTTTTAAAATAGTTTACAAATTGAACACAAACTAAATCATTAGCTCAAGACTTCTAATGGTGCTACCCAACAAATGCGTAAGATCAACAACTGCCCACAGGTATGCATTTCTGTGGATGACAGGAAATCTCCTATACTTTTGTCATTCTGCAACCTGTGTAAAACAGAATGGTTCAATAGGGCATTTGAATAAAGATAATAGAGTTACATGATAATGGAATAATTCAGGGAAGTGCTTTTATAAAAGCAATAGGACTGTACAATTATATCACTGAATGTTATACATGATCTGTTTCTTATAAGTACTATGCTGCTCTTACTGCTTTGCTTTCTACTTTTGTGATAGCATTTTCTGGATTGTTTGAGATATTATGTGTATCTATTTTTGCTGTAATCCTAGTCTTATTGCATTGTTTATTAGATATCTCATCTGATTGATTGTATTGATTTACATTGTATAATTTGTTATTGAGAAAGGTGAACTTTCAAGAAAGTAAATAAAATAAATATATAAAATGCCAGGAACAAGCTGTGAGTAGGATTCTTTTCTATGTAATAATAGTAATAAGAAGCCTTTATTTACGGTCAGTGGCCAAATACTTTTCTATGTGAACATTCACAGTGTCATGATCCCTGAGCTGCCCACAGGTAAGGGATCCTTTTCAAGCAACTTTCCATCTTCTGAGCAAAAATCCCACAACCCTCCTCTGTGAATAAGATTCCTTTGGGGTCACATAAATTAGCAAAAGATTTGTGCTCACTGACCTCTGGGCCTTAATGCCTAATTATCTGTCTGCTGCCCTGTCAAAAATATTCTCCCTAGCAATAAGAGTCCTTCAGGACTCGTGTAGAACACTGTCCTGTTCTCTTTGTCTTTCTCTTAAAACTTATGACAGAATTCACACCAACCCCTCATGCTGATTGGAGGGACATGACAAATGATTGATGGGGCACTGCCTCCATTGTGGCTATAGGTCTGCGTTGTCTGGCCCTTTCTCCTCTGCAGAGTACTAGCTACCAACAGAAAGACTGTTAGCAGTCAACAGATCTGTCTTCCCATCTCTTCTTTTTTAGCTAAACTGTAGTGAGTTCAACATAACGAGTCCATGTGGCAGGTTGATAAAAAACTCTTTTGTTCCCTCTCTCTCTGCAGTTATCTAGGTATACTTCAGGTTGAGGTTCAGGTCCAAGAGAGCAAAGCAAGCTTCTTTGGGTACCCAGTGGGAGTAAATATCTAACGTAAAGAAATACATCTACCAGTACATAAATAAGTAAATTTATATCTGAAACTTGTCATCTGTGCCTCTGACTGAGAACTCAGGAATTAAACAAGCATACTTGGAACTTGGTGTGAAGTTACCAATGCTTAAGATGCAGAAAATATTCTAAGCCCCCTTCTGGAAATGTTTTCTGGTCTCAAAGAAGGAAATAGTTTCATTTTGTTGTGGCCCTCAAATCACAACTGACTATGGCAACACAGTAGGGTTGTCAAGAGACTAACAGTGGTGGTTTGCTATTGTCTTTCCCTGCATAACAATCCTAGAATTCTTTAGTCTCCCATCCAGCTATTAGATAGAACTGACCCAATTTAGCTTCTGAGACCTGACGTTATTCAGGCGATCTTGGGTTATTCAGTTTTTGTTTTAAATAATGTTAATACACGCATCTTAAAAGTGTATTGTGGTTCATGGTACACCTGAGGCACTATTGCTTGATGTATCTTAAAATACAAATTGTTAAAGAATGAACATTTACTAAAGTATTTCTGTAATAGATAAGTCTGTAGTAAGCAGTATCTGCTACTAAAGAAAATTCACCACTTTAGTCTTTGTTGGATTTTCCCAGACACTATCATGCGTTGCCTGCCTCCTCTCAACCAACTGGTGACTAATCTTGTGAACGACAAAACAATGACGCCATTTGTAGAGATGAAAATGAATGATGTGAAGTACAGTGTAAATGTGGCCTTCAGAAGAAGAATGGCTGTCAGCTAAACTCCCATCTCCTTGCTGCAACAGCAGGAAGATGAATCCAGATTAAAATATTCTTCTACATACTGATGTATTCTTAACAAGATGGAAATAACTGGACCTCTCGACCCCCAGGCAGCAGATTCATGGATAGTGAGAAACTTTGAGATTAACTTTTGTGAAAAACATAATCAGGTGGTTGCTTCTATGTTAAAGTGAACCTAAGAACATGGAGTATCATCATGAAGTGTTTTTATCCTAGTCAGGAAGAAGAGACTTACAGTGCAATCCTATGCTGAATTACAACCATTCAAACACACTGAAATGCATGAGCTTAGACTGGAACAGCTGTCCTTAGGATGGCACTGTAAGTATCCTAGTATTAAAATATTAATAACCAAAATAATAATACACACTGTTTCTTTGAGATGATCATCCAGATTCCCATCCATACAAACGATCTCGGAATTACTGTAACTAATTAACAAAAACGCAAATAACATATGTTCTAAGGTTCACAATATGTTTTATATCCAAATTAATTTATGTCCAAATGCACCAGAAAATAAATATTAAGGCAGAATGACGTCAGCCAGAAAATTCTATTATCTGTAAACATAATATTGCTTATTTTGACATTCATAAGTTTATTTTTTTCCTTTTCTTGGACATTCATGAAAAGTTTCTTTTGTTCATTTTTAAATGAATTGTTTTAAACTCAATTATTAAGGTTTCTTATGAACGATAGATGGGATATAAATGCCAAAAGTTAAAATCAGTGAGACACTGGTTTGATAATCAGGCATTTCAATTCTCAAACAGAATAACTGTAGTGTTTTTAAACAAATGTCATATATAACTATTTTGGAGAAGCTCTTGGACAACTAGTAAATTCCTTTCTCTGTATGCTAAAGTGGTAAGATGTCACATTTCAAAAACATTTCCCAAGCCTGTAGTGCTCTAAGTCTCTTTTGAGAACTTAAATTGATTTGTTTCACCTTAGATCAGCATGGAAGGATCTTTAAAATTGTTCTTTGGAATTGTTCCTAAAAGCTGGACCTGGACGCTCTTAGACAAATAGGAAGCTTCCCTAGTCAGTGAAAAATCTAAACAAATAACAGAGATGATGATACTGAAATTTAAAAATTACTGACAGATCTTGAAGATATCAACATATGTGTTAGATCCAAGAATTGCCTTCCATTTAAGTGTTTATCCATCATAGGAAGTCATTGGATCAAGTGTGGCAAAAGTGAGTTGCTGAGCCCTATCCTTTGATTCTGCTAAATTTCCAAAGAAAAGAACTTCAGTTAAAAATTCAACCACACAATTGTAACAAGAATGCCTCGGCTGTGTCTTATGTTACAAATTTGATGCGGAGACATTATCATTGCTAGGATGCTTTTCAAATGATAACTATTCAAGCGCCTGCATTGGTTACGCTCCAAACCAATGTGGCATTTTCTGGAATTAGCTCCTCACGTGGACCATATATTCAAATACAACACTGAAGGGTAATACTGATGGAGTACTTAACCTGTCACAATGGAAACTCAGACAAAATGTTACAACAGAGACCTCATCTGCACTTGCAACACTACTTAAGAAAAACACAAATCCTAACACTATACCAATAATACACTATTATTTCTAGCTTGTATCTTAAACGTTTTTCCCACAAGATAAATAAACCCATATACAATTTATTCTATTTATATTCCAATGTTCTTCCAACACAAGACTCTAGGTCACGTACATAAGCTTATCAGGAAGTCTTCCATCCAAGGATGTAGGTAAGGGGGGAGGCTTCTCGGGTTCAACCCCCACATCACATGTCTGAAGCTCCACCCCCGTTTGTTTTTGTATTTTTTAGTGTTTTTTCAGTTTTTGGCCTGCAGGGGGTACAGTTTTTAGGCTAGTAGCACCAAAATTTCAGGGATTTGTTGGAAGACTCTCCTGATGATACCACCCAGGTTTGGTGGTATTTGGTTCAGGGGTTCCAAAGTTATGGACTCCCAAAGGGGGTGCCCCAACCCCCATTATTTCCAATGGGAGCTAATAGAACATGGCTATACCTTTGAGGGTCCATACCTTTGAGGGTCCATAACTTAGTTTAAACATTGAAAGTGATGCTGTTTCAGGGTGGGGGACAATCCACCCCCAAACAGCATCACTTTTAATGTTGTTTTAACTGGGGACCCCAGATTCTTCCTTTGCGCCCCCTAGTTTAAACACCCTTGAAAGTAATGCTGTTTGAGGGTGGATTCCAGCATCACAGCAGCCGCCCATGTGGGGGGGGGGCAAAGATTTTGCACCGGGCTCCATTTTCCATTGCTACGCCTCTGCTTGGAGGGGAGGGCAGAAGGGACTGCTGGCTGCCGGCTGGGAGCCCAGCCGGTGGGGAGGGGGGGCGAAGCAGGGGAGTCTTTGGTTCCTGGCCTCGGAGAGCTGCTTGGGAAGGCATGGCCACACACCCAGGGGCGGGTGGGGGCGTGGCCCTGCCCCCAAACCTCCCCATAAAAATCTATACCTACGTCACTGCTTCCATCTAAGCTATGACCTGACCCAGACCTCCTCAGCTGAAGCAAAGTTGATAGAATGCACCTTCCAATTGTACCCTAGAACTTGAGTATGATGTTGTATGCGCATAAAACACAGAGTAGTCACACAACATACGTTTATTCCTGTCATCAAGAACACAGTAAAATGGGGGAAAGGACTAAATTTAACACTTGTTAACATTTTTGTCTTCTCTAGGTAAGAAAAATCTACTCATACCTGGGTAAAAGACTAATCAATGCACTTGCTCAAAAATTCCATTTACTATAATGAGGCTCTGAATGAATGTAAGGACTTTGACAGGGTTAGAATTCAAAAGGCTATTCAGAGAAATGGTAAAATCAACTAGAATTGGGCAAGCAACCCACTTCATATGAAAATGTGTATGTCATCTGTCAATTCCTTGACCTCTCTGGTGTGAAATGTTTTCCAACTAGTTCTACCGTTCCAGTTTATCATCCCCATTCTATCCTCACATATGCATGAGCAATTTCCACAAAAATCAATGTCAACTGCACATATATACTTGAGGGCATAACTGCCTCTCTCAGCCATGTACCAGGGGGCTTTATTTCAGACTGCAAATGAGACAAACACATCAGTAGTTAAACCGCTATTCTGTTTCAGCCCGAAGTTTGAGCCCAACACTTCTCACATTGCTGTAAGAGTGCCTTTTGTTTTCAAAATCCCTTCATAGTTTTAGAGAGGAGATTATTAACCACTTTCACTGGCATAAAAAACAGGAGCATCCCAGTATCAGTGATCTGTGGATTGATACTGTAAAATCTCTAAGCTGATTTAGACTGCAAAAATAGACAACAAATGTGTTGTATTAAAAGCTAGCATTAAATATTTGGTACTTTTTCAGACATTAATGCTAGAACTGCATTAAATCCTGCAAAATAATAGAACATATGGACAAGCTTGCTTTTGCAGGAAGCTGATAACAATAAAAGTGCACCAAGACTTGTTGCACTAAAGTTTTATTCCGAAATACAGCCCAACTTACTGCTAAGGCTTAAAGAAAATTTCAACATATCTTTATGTTTTATTTTCACAGCAACTCTGTGAAGAACACCACTATGACCCCTGTTCAAAAAAATAGGGAAATGAGTATTAATTCATTTATACCTCACCTTTCTCTCCCAAAGCAGCTTACACTGTGTTCTTCTCCTCCATTTTATCCTCACAACAACCCTGAGAGGTTAGGGTGAAAGATTATGACTGGCACAACTTAGGTTACCCCATACGCTTCCATGGCAGAACGAGGATTCCAACCCAGGCCTAGCCCAACATTCTAACTACTACAGTGCACTGGCTCTACCATAATATGCAAGAACATATGAATGCCTTCCATTTTGTCCACTGAATCTCATTGCCACATGGGCATCACTGGTTCAGTTTATGTGTGTAGGAATCAACTAAATCCTGCAGGCAATAAGCGGATTGTCAGAACTTACAAAATTTATTAATGACCTGGGTCAATTCGTTTTCATTAAACTTTGGGAAAACAACAAAAATTATGGATGACTAACAAATCGAGAACAATTTTTCCAGTAGAATCATTTACTGAATTAATGAATTGAAAAAAGTAATTTCATGTATTACAGATAGTGCAACCCGCTTACAGCCAATTAAATATGCAAAAATTATTATATAATTGCTGTTCATATTTTAGGTACAGTCTTTGGCACACTTTAATTGTAATAATTTAAGATGAAGCAGGTGTCTTAGCAAATTATAATCTATCCCATGAGGCCTATTTAATGACAGTTCCTTCAAGAAATGCAGGTCCAAGAGGTTTTGCTCATTATCAGTCTCACCAATTAGAGCTTGTCACTTAAAAAGATTACACTCAGAAGTGCTATCATCTTAGTACAAAAGCAAGCAAGTACACATATTAATATACTTGGCATCAGCTGAATCCTATTCCTAAACACAATGTTCATATTGCATCTATAATAAGTAAAGCATTTTAAAGATTTGCTAGGCACTAGTCTTGCAAGTGCCCAGTTTAGTGTCTTGCGTAAAATGAGACTAGTAGCGTCAGCTTAAGCCTGAGTGGAAAACTGTCTGCCCTGCACATAATTCCATGCAGTTCAGAAGGGTTGATTGATAATGTTCATTAAGGGAGAATATAAAGTAAAAAGATAAGGTATATCATTTTGCTCACTAGATGCCTACGTTCTCAAACAATACATCACAAAGCAGCAGTAAGAATAGAGTAGTGTAACCAGTTATATGAGAGTGCCTGTTTATACTATATTAACTCCAAGTTTTAACAAATCTGAAATTAAGGGAATGAAAGAATTCTAACTACAGAGACATCCACTATAATGAAGACTAAAATGATAACTCAGGAAGCCAAATCTTCTGCATTTTAATGACCAAAATTAAACTCAGCCTCAGTTATACTGATCACAGACTGAAGTGATCTAAGAAATCAAGTAGGCTGAACTGCAGAACTGTAGCAAAAGTATGTGGTCTCAACACAAAGCACTATACAAACAAGTAGGTCCACTGCATATTTCCACTGCATAATGCCCATGGCAACAGAATACTGTGGCATGTTTGCAAGTGCAGAATGCCTTATCCAAGTATTATGGGTAAACGTAAGTTGCTGCAACTGCAATTTGTTACTACATTAGTTAACAATAACCTGCCTGAGTTCACTATAGAAGCATGGAGCAAACATGGTGCAGTGTAACTCTACAGAAGATTTTAAAAGTTGACAACTGCGTATTTCATTTATTTCATTAGCATACCACAGTAAACCTTCCAAAAGTTCGTGATCCGATGTTCTAAAAGGGGTGACTAACTATCTGTATGCACACTGAAGCAATGACGCAATGGCTCCACCATCCATCAAGTTGCAACAGAGAAGAGCTGAGTGAATCAGTAAATAGTACATTTACAGTCCCACACAAACTTACTTGGCATACAGTCACATTTCATTGAGCTTAGTGAGCCTTACTTCTGGGAAATGGGCTGCAAGTATCTTACTTAATATACAGATCAAATTGATTTATACATTTGTAAAATTTCTGGCATGTTCAAGTCTACACAGCAAATTGTACAGTCTGATAACAATGAGCAAATTTTTTTGCCAGCAAGTCACAGGTGACTTATGGTGAGGCCACAGGATTTTCAAGGCAATTGACGTTTGGAGGAAATTTGCCATTGCCTTTGTATGACTGGTGCTTTTTTGGAGGTTGCCAATCTACTGACCAGGGCTGACCCTGCTTTTAGCTTCTGAGATATGAGATCAGGCTATTCAGAGAAACCTAAAATGTGCATAGCTTATCAGGACCTTTTCTACGAAGTATATCATGTTACAATGGAAATGATTAACTATATTTTGCTACATAATTCTGTTTTGTATATTTCAAGGCTAAATTGATTACACATATTAATATGCATTAAATGCCCAACAAGATTCCTTAGCTACTTTGTGATACACAAATGGCAAAAAGATTGGTTGGGTTTATTTCATTTAAGCAACTAATCCTTGGGACAAAACAACAACTCCTCTAAAAAGACAAAGAAAAAGTAGGCATTGGGGATGCATGCATGTGTTAGCAAATAATATTTCCCCTCCAAAAACAATAAGCATCATTTGCTAGGTTCATAAAGCAAGGCAGCTTTAAAGGCAAGCATGTTGTTTTGGCATCCAAGGACCCCTCCTTTTTCTCAGGCAAATTCTTGTTACTGGCGTTCAGCCACAATGGTTAGAAAGGAACCTCTGTGTTCCACTGAAGGTGGAAATAACAGAGAACAAGTTGTACTGCAAAAATTTCCAGCAGACCCTTCTCAGCTTTCTCCATGCTTCTGAAACCCTTTCCACTGGTGCCAAATTGCTACCACTAATATCACAGCTCCAAGGATAAATTTTGCTCCATTCTGTGTACAATATCCACAGCTTCCTCCACTCAACCTCAAGTAGAGCAAGGAGCACCAAGCACCATTCTCACAAAAGCTCCAAGAGGTACAAAGAATGGACAGCAATCCAATATTCCCAGAAAAGGAGTCCTACTGTGTGCACAAGCCAGTAGAGTCCAGAATGAGTATAGCTGTTTCAATTCTCCCAAAGCAATTCCCATAATTGGTTCCTCTTCCTGGACCTGAAGCGCTGTAATTATGAGGATAAATTACTGCTAACTATCTGAGGTTTGTAGTCAACCCCCTTGGGAGGTGCATTAGCTGAGGAATAGGCGAGGCGGAGGAGGTTTCATCTGGCCGGAGGCGTCAGCAACAGAGCCTTGGGTTTCATGATCCTGACAACTCTGCCCTGTGCTGGTCTCTACCGCTTTTAACAATAGGAGTTTCATTGTGGGCGTGTAAAGGAGGTGGGTAGGGAGATGAGCGGGAGACCGGGAGACCTGGAGATCATCATGTGATGCATGATCTCCTGCCTGGCTCGTCTTGGAGAGGCGTAAGCGTCTGAGCCTAATCTCACCTGAGGGGCAAGACCATTGTCCTAAGCCCGGTGACTGAGCCAGACAGTTCATGACCACGTGACTCATAGGGGATGAGAAGTGGGGGTGCAGTCTGACCAGCAAGGCGTGGAGTCCATTGGCGTCCCAACGTTCTACCACGGTGCTGCTGGGTCAGCAGTGCATCGCACCATCTCCTCCTTTTTACATTTTAGAAAGGGGACGAGGAAATGCTAAGAGGCGATTTAAAGGGGCCGGCTTGTCTCCTCCGCCATCTGGTCAAGCTGACCAAGCTGCTTGTGTAACAGTAGAACTTGGCTGCGGGGTAAGAAGAGGAAATTCGAGGGAGCTTCTTGCGCGCGTTACAGGCAATATTAGACACATTGGAGCGAAACAAAGATCCGATAGCTTGAGGCACACAATTAAACCAATGCAGAGCTGTGTATCAATAACTTGCGCAACCATCCTCCCGGCAGTAGCTCAGAGGGCTGACCGCTACCAATGGAGCAAAACATCATACTTCCAGATTAGAATTACAACTTCTTTGCAGCTCCGCGTACTTTCATTATGAATCAATTGGGAATTATCAGAAAGATTAAAACAACACATATTATGTACATTCTCACAACCTTGGTGATGTAATAACAATAGCAATGCGTAATCAATAAGCGGCCACGATTGTCTAGGGTGCGGCTTGGCCGAAGTTCCTGCTGCTTTCCGGAGGCCAAGGGCATTCCAGGAAGCAATGGAGGTAGGAGTAGATGGAGCCATGGGGGGCACAGGCCAGCCGGCCAATAGTCTTAATGGTGTTACAGGAAACAACTCCGGGGGGCTCCCACAAAGGGGAAGTTGCTTGAGGGGGGACAGGGCTCCCTGGAGAGAGAGGCTGACCCGGCTGTCGTTTACGACGGAGGGATCCCGAAAGGCAGAAGCCCGAGGCGGCCGGCGGCGATCCGGGCTCCTGGGGTGGAGCCTGGGGGGTAGCAGAAGAGTCCCGGCAGACGGAGACAAAAGCGGAAATGCCTTAATGGCTCACAAATAACATAACTTCAAAACTAGGAGCATGCAATAGAAATTTAAACAGCAGAAACATGGCTAAAGCACTTGATACATAAGAAGCTGGATGATGGGGCGGAAAAAGGAAGCAGCAACTGTGGTTGCATAATTGTCCAATGTCATGGCTCTTGCTGTTTCTGACTACAAAACTACAGAAGCGTGGTTAGAGTCCATGGATTTCTCAAGAAGCGTGGGGAGAAAGCTACTGATAGTCTTTAGCATTTGCAGGTTCCAAGTGATTCTCCACGGAAGCAAGGTTGTGAGAGAGAGGCGTGTTCAACAAATAATTATTCAAGCGGACTGAAAAGCAATGGCCCGAGGAGAGTTCCAAAAAAAAGGGTTAATCTATCAGGAATGATTTCCTGGCTGCGAATTCCAAAGTTTCCAGCCAGGGCAGAGGGAGAGAATGGTACCAGCCAGAGTGAGGTAGAACAGCTGACACACTGGCTGACGTCAACCTTTGAGCCATAGCTGGCCCGTGAATGGCAGCCTGGGTTCGCGAATCTCCGTGGAAGAATGGAGTGTACTGGTTCCCAGAGGGTCCCTCCCATCTTGGCCCAGGCTGGAGGAGGGTGTCGGGCTCTCTCAACAGGAGGCTGGCGGGGCCGGATCCTCCCAGGAGGCCCAGCTCCATCTCCCGAGATGGGGCTGGCCTGGCATGGCAGAGCTGGACTCCTGTATAGAAGAGAAAAAAACAAGCGGCAGCTTTTTTCCCCAGGGGTTTTGCGTGCTGGCTGAGTTGAGTGGATTCTTACTTATAGATGACAATGGAAAGCCGAGCCCTGAGTGGGGCGGGCAATTTTTGATAGAGAATAGAAGAGTACTTTGGATATGGTCTGCTGGATGAGACCTTGATTGGAGTCAATGGGGGGGGGGAACTACTCCCCTTTTTTCGTTGTTTAGTACTTAAGCTTTAGTTAGAAACGCGAAGTTGGCCCATTCCGACAACGATCACTTGCAACATTCAAAGGCGTTAGAATTACAAGGCAGGAAGAATTGCCCGAAGGCTTAGGAGAAAGGAGAGGTCATATCCAGGTGGGATGTTTTGTTTGTAAAAACAATCCCGAAGTCACCGTCTAAGGTGTGGAGTTTTGCAAAAACAGCAGACAATTCACAATTATAGTCATATAAGTAATATAAGCGTCTATAGGAAAAGATATAGAAGAAGATGCAAAGAAACAGTTCCTGGGCTTGAGGTTTGCGTTTGATCCACAGGAACAAATTGAGAGGGGGTTTGCAAAAGCACTTTATCAGATCCTAGATCTAGAGGTGGGAGTGCTCGTCAGCCACATTAGAAAGAGGAGGGTGTGCAGAAAGGAAGCCCAGGGGGGGGGAAGGGTTTGAAGTCAGCTCTACCTTCCTCCCGTGAGGAGGACTTGTGGCAGTTTAGGCTAAGCTTCCTACCTTCCACAGCGGAGGGCTGTGTAAGATAGGTGTGTGAGACCCCCTTGGCCGCGGTGACTAGCCAGGAGCCCTCAGCAGAGAATGTGGGGAGCATGAAAATGATTTTTGGCTTCATATGTAAACTGGCATACGCCAATGTGTGGCAGTGTAGGCTCAGATAGACGAAGGAAAGGTTCTCAAGGAGAGGTTTGAAGAAAAGTTTGAAAGGTTTAAACTAAGATGGGAAGCTTGACTTGAAGCAGGTCCCATCCGGGTATCCTGAAGGGACAACGCATACGAGCTATGTGTCCCGTTTAAAAGCGGATGCTGTAATGAAGCCTTTTCAAAACATTAGCACACATAATCCAGAAGAGGAGAAAAACTTTAATTGAAGCACAAGAGCATAGCTTAGAAGCAATGGAAAAATCCCTATGAGGGGGAAAACTGAGGGGTCTCTTGAGAAGGGGGCAAGACATACAGAACATACATAGGCATACAGAGCACATATAAAGTAGCGAGGAGGATTGCAACTCTGATTTGAGATTTTGCTCTCTCTGAGGTGCTGGCCGATTTTGCTGCCACTGGGAGCTTTGAGGCTTAGGGCTTTGCACAGGCTCAGAGGCTATGAGATCTGGTTTGAACCTTACAGCTGGAGAGGGGCCAAGGGGCTTCTTCTTCCGCAGAAGGACTTTTGGCTTAAGGCCATTGTCGCGAGCATCTTCCCCGTTCCATGCCTCATTGTCCTGTAGATTGGCTCTGGGGCATTCTGAGGAGGGCTCAAAGCGGCAGTCCTCTTCCGTCAGCATTCCTTTCTGCTGCAATTCAGTGACTGTGGACTCTGCAGAGATTTTTGAAATGGAGTACTTACCATTCTGGGGCACTGGCGGAGAGGCATGGTGACTTTGGAAGTAGAAAGGGCTAGCAGAGCAGGAAGTATAGGCGGTAGAGGGCGAGCAGCGAGATTTTAGATTAGCTGAACTTAGGTTAGACTCAAGAGTGAGAGCATAGAGGCAGGGGTGTTCGGTGAACTTGGCAGTTTCTGCAGGATGTTTGTCCATACTTGGATGTGGATGGCTCCCTGGTGCATGGAGATTACGATGACCCCTGGGATGATGAACAACCCCTGTTCAGCGGCGGAAGCTTTGGCAAGACCAGCCTAATGGTCTCCGTGGGGATGGGATCACTATACTGAGCTGGAGCAGCGAAGATCTCATGGGGGGAGCTCGGGGGAAGGGTTTGAGGTCGGATCTTGGTTCGGGCTGGGGAGATGCCGAGCGGAGCCTCCCAGCGAGGGCATTGGGGCGCCCGGCCCTAGAGCTTTCCTGGGGGTCTTAAGCCCTCTGGGGGAGACCCTCCTCCGTCAGGGTTATGGCCCCGCTGAACTGGCCTACAATTCCTCGGAAATGTCCTGGCTTGCATAGTGAAACACTGATCTCGGGGCTGCCTCATGGCGGAGCTTGGCGACTGAGAGGCTGGCTTGATGGGCGAAAGGCCGATATCCTGGCAAGCTTTAGGCATGTCGGCCAGCTCGGGGTTCCTTCCTAGGCCTGTGATAAACTGCGGCACTCAGGCGTTCTCCTTGGCAAGAGCTTAAGGAGTTCGCCCTGGGCCTCCTCGTTGTCAACCTGCCTCTTGAGGGCCTCCTGGAGCCTGTTCACAAACTCAGCATAGGGCTCTTGAGGCTTCTGCGGATGCTAGAAAAAAACTTTGGAGTTGGCTGCCCGGGCATTGGGGACTTTCAAAAGCGCCTTGTAAGCGCATTCAGAAGCGACCGTGGGGTGGCCACCGGCAGAACGATCTGATTGTTGGGGTTACTGAAGGCATCAAAGCCGTAAAGCTGAGGCGGCTGTGTAAGGCGCCGCCCGAGGCCGGCCTGCTAAAGCATTGCTGGCGGAACTTCGCTCCCAGATCACAAAATTGTGCAGGGCTCAGGAGCAAGCGGAAGGTGGTCTTCCAGTCGTCGGAACCATTAAGTGATTCTCATGACCGCCTCCTAGCATGCCTCTCACATAGGGGCTGGTGACTCCTCACGTCCTTGCCGCTTGCGAACTCAGTGAGGATGTTATAACCCAAAAGTGATTACTTTCGACAACCAGCGAATGGCGCCACCCTCCCCTCAGTATCTGTGAAGTGGGCCGGGGCACAATGCAAGAATCTCGGCATGCGTCTTCCGTCAGGGTTTCTTTCTTCTGCAGATGCAGTGGCTATCACGTTCTCGCGAGTTTGAAACCAGCGCCGATACGTGCATGGCTGGCGGAGGTGCAGTGGCCGGAGAAAATGAAGAGGCGGAGCAAAGGGGAGGCGGCTGGTAAACAGCGGAGGAAGTTTGATGGTGAAGGAGGCGAGGGCAGAAGGAGGACGAGCGTCCAATTTAGTGGATAGAAAATTCGGGGTTGGAATTGAAGGTGAAAGATCGAAAGGAGGCGGCCTACAGCAAGGGATCCATAGGTCTGCAGGCTGATGGCGACAAAACATTGTCTCCGTCAGTAGCAGCGACATCGTGGCGAGGCTCTGTCGCGAAGAAGTCGCCCGATGTTTTCCAGTCCTTAAGATTCAATGTCCCCCCTCTGGGTACCATGGACGCTGAACTTCAATCTCCTCAACCAATTTAGCGCCAGCTCCTTCTCTTCTGAGGGGACCCTGCCGCATTTTCGTTACGCTTTCAGTTAGATCAGCGATGCTTGTCGCATAAGCCCTGCTTTGCAAGCTCCCATACTCACGGTGTTCCGTCCGGGCGAGAGTGTCCTAGGGCGATGTCTCTGGATCTGCCCGATCCAGAAGGACGAAGCGATGACAGTGAGGTCCCTGGATCGCCGATCCAGCGGACTTGGTATGTGACCCTTCAAGCGACGGTGAGCAGGGTGGAGGTTCGAGAGGATTCCCGAGGTTTTGAAACTTTCAGCTTGTAGTCAACCCGCTTGCCGGGGGGGTCAGTCGCTAAGGAATAGAGGCGAAGGCAGCGGAGCGGGAGGTTTTCTGGTAGAATCTGGCGGAAGCGTCAGCAACGAGGAGGCGGGTTTTCATGATCCCTGGCAACTCTGCCCTGTGCTGGTTCCTGGCACCTTTTAATTAGGGTTATCATTGTGGAAGCGTGTAAAAGGAGGACCGGGTGTTAGGGATTCGATGGCGGAGAACCGAGGAGACCTGGAGATCATCATATGATGAATGATCTCACCTACAGCTACGTCTTGAAGGAGAGGGCGTGGCGTCTGAGCCTAATCCTCACCTGGGGGCAAGACCATTGTCCCTGCGCCCGGTGACTGAGCCAGACAGTTCATGACCCGTGACTCATAGGGGGATGAGGTAGGTGGGGAGATGCCCGGTGCGACCAGCAAGGCCGTAGGTCCATTGGCGTCCCAACGTTCTACCACGGTGCTGCTGGGTCAGCAGTGCATCACTACAAGGTTGAAGTGCTGCAACCACAGCATCTCTACCGGCTCTGGTGGGCAACCTGGATGATTCACTGGTGGAAGCCTTCTTCATCAGCAAGATATCTGGGCCTCCTATTGGAGGGGAGTGAGATGTAGCAACTGCAATAGCTTGATTTCATGTGCTGGTGAAACACTCTTTTCCTCTAGCCTCACAGTACACATCCCACAAGAGAGCTGATACATTACTTGCCACAATAAAATTTTTAGATGGCACTTGGAATTTGTTAAGTCCAGGGACACCATGGTGCCTACTTATCTGACACCCACCAAGTGTTTTCAAAAGGTCAGTGGTGCCAGGTGGGACTCTGCACCAGCATGGCTTCTAAATGGCCAGTGAAGATCTGGTTGGCATATTAAAATAACGTTTTAGTGGAAGCTGACATCACAGTGATGGTTATATTCTTTCTCAGTGTATTGTTTAAATTACCTCACTTGTTCACTGCACTTTGATATTGTCTCTCTGTGTGTGCCGTAAAACAACCATTTGACAACTGCACCCACCAACCTTTGTCAAATTTACAAGGGTGCCCACATGCTCAAAGGGACTGAGGGCCTCTGCTTTGGGGATGAAACATTCTGAAAAAGTCTCTTAACTATCTACTTCCCATTGAACTCTATATTCCATCTTTTTATTTCTTAGTTGCACCCTGAGGTGCATTTTGGGTTGCATCGTTACTCACCTGTCCTAGCAATTACACAGTACCTTCATACATCATGTTCAAGAGCTGCTTCATATACTAAATGTTTAGGTGTACACTTAAGTTGATTTAAGCATACAGCTAAAAATGTAAAATGTGAATGGAATTTCTTACAGATTCTCTCATCAGGCAGCTAGTGTTGTCAGCTGCTTCCTATTACATGTATGTTCGGTGGAAGACTTCAGATTGCTTTCCTGTGTAAAATGGTGCTAGGTATCTGGTAAAACGAAGACTGGCTCTCCTAAAAAAGCTGCGGTTACAGACTCCTTCAGTTCACTGCTGCTAACAATCAGGGTTGTTACTATCTCTGTCTCTCTTGATCTCTGCCTAAATTGAGGGCAGCACAGCTCAAGGATAACACAACATACAAGAATATTTACTTAAATATTAAAGAAATAGTATTCTTTCACCATTATTCATGATGTCACTAAAAGAAATCTGATTCCTGAACACCTCTACACCATAACCCCCCAATATATGCTCAGAAAGGTATTTTTAAAATCCTGTGAAACCAAAGTGATTAATTTCATAATGTAGTCATGTTTCAAGCTTACTTGGATTTTACTAGGTCTGGATAGCCCATAAAATTATTTTTACCACCTTGTATAACGAATGCAACACTGTAATACTCACTTTGCCAGTATATAAGGAAAGAGGTAGAAGGATTCAGGTTTAAATTAAGAAATCTGCAGAGATGATAAAACATATTTTAAGCTACTCAAAAGTGCCATAAAGTAAACATTCTTGGAATTATGCCATTGCACACTTTATTAAATAACTTTGTATTTCAGAGCTCAACAGGAGCACAGGAATTCAATTCTGTTTGTAACTTGATCATTTAATACAACTAGAGAAGAAAAGAGGAGACTCTGATTATTAAAGTTACATTAGCATGAACAGCAGAGAAAGGATGTGCATTTCTCTCTATCCTTCAACTGCTAATCACTGTCTGGAAGGAGAGAAACTTTTGGCGTTATTTCCAGCAGAAGAACAACTTTGGCTGTGAATCTGGCTATCTTACCAGAGATTCTGATAAGAACCATAAACTGTGCCTTCTGCAGGTAATTAATACGGAAGATTATTAGTAACGTGAAAACAGATTAATACATTTATAGACTGATTTCATCTATGTGGACACAAGTTCCAGACCCATAACACACTGTTAATTTCTCCCAGTGTCAACAAAATTTATCAGCCTATATTAATCTCGCCTCTAGCACCTTCACACTCCAACTGCTCCTCTCTCCATAAAGAAAACTTCTGCAGAGTACCATTTATGAATCTACATTTGGTCCATCAGAATCACAAGCTTCATTTATTCCATCACTACACAGGCTAGTCCCTATCATTTTCTGGCTGGAACCAAAAATAGCAACTACTAAGTGTATTACTCACTTTCTTGGGCAAATATATATTAGGAATGGTACAGGCAAAAGGGCATTACAATCAAGGAGCAACCCCCTAAAAGGAAAAAATGCAGGAAAGATCAACCATGGGTGGGCGGGGAACTTCCACTGTGAGGAAAGACTAAAGAAATCTGGACAAAATGACAACATACCTTTTTTTCTTTCTTCCAAAATATCAGAAGTTGGGAAAACTCAAGATAAAAGAAAACATCACCCACAGCGGAACTTGCTGGTACTGGATTCAAGCAATATAAGATGGCCTCACAAGGAGGTCAGAACATTTATATAAGATCCATGGCGAGTTGGGGAAAACTGGGACAGCAAGTTACCAGGTGGCACATGGGCGCTGGCCCATTAGGTGTCACCCCTCCCTGTCAGGGGTAGTGGGCTGCAAAGCCTGCACGGCTTGCAATACCGAGCCCGCTCCTACCCCTAGACACACAGCTGACTTATGACAACCCTATAGGATTTTGAAGGTAAAAGATATTAGGAGGTGGTTTGCCATTGCCTGCCTCCACACGGGCTTAGATGGTTCTGAGAAAACTGAGACTGGCCGAAGGTCTTCCAGCAGGCTTCATGGGAGGGAGGGAATTGAACCCAGTTTTCCGGATGAATATAAGATCCATGGTTGACCATTAGCTATAACAACCAAATGGGAATTCCATATTAGGATGTAATATAGCTCTAAATGACAATTACCAGGACACAGCAGACAGTGATTTTGTCCCAGTGCTGCTTCTAGTGAATCTAGTTGGTTAGTGAGGAACAAGATGATGCTGGATCATTATTGTGATCCAGAAGAACTTTTTTTAACGTTCTTCAAGCAGCTTGGCCTGTGGGTGAATGCACACACACTCAATCTAAAGTGATCAGAACAGAGAAATGGCAGACAGACCATGCTCACTGCTACAGCAGTTTTCTGTATTATATTTGTCCCATTTCAAGTGGTTTAATTACAGCAGACCATTCAGACTTTCTTAAAAAATTGGAATTGAGCAATCATAGCTAATATAACTTCCTGAGAAGATCCTCCTGCTCCTTCTTTCCCTCCTTGCCTGTCAACCTGCAGAGAACATGCACAGCTAGCGTCAGCGTTGGGATCTCCAGTGGCCTATTTGACTAACTCCTCCCCTCCTGCTTACAGCAGATTTATGTTATCTGTGCAAATACAGATAATGTTCCTCTTTTTTTGCAAGGCACTTAATCCCTCCTCCATTGGGGATTCTCATTTTCAACAAAGAATACCCCTTATCTGAACCTGGACCTATTCTGTGGGTCTGCTGTATATGTGGGCCAGGATCAACATTAATTAGGATTTTTTTCAGGTTTCTGAATGAGTCCACAATTGTTAATAGTAAATTTCTGAATTATCTTTAAGAGCAGCCCTATTACATTGTAGTAATCCAACCTTAAGTTACAGTAGCATGGACTAGTAGGCCAGATCAGTTGTGTCTAGGTGGGATAAAGCATTCCTGGCTATCATATTAACCTGCCTTACAAATTATAGATCTGGGTTAAGAAAAAACTCTTAAGTTTTAAATCGAATTAGCTGACATAAGATTCAATCCATCAAAAATAGATAATTAAAACACCAACTTTGCCAACCTTTATATGGATTCAGTTTTAGCGTGTTCTCTCTCAGACAGATAGTCACACACTGGCTGAGTATAAGGACTAGGACTCCTTCTGCACATGCAGAATAATGCACTTTCAATCCACTTTCACAATTGTTTTCAAGTGGATTTTGCTATTCTGCACAGTAAAATCCAGCTGCAAAGTGCATTGAAAGTGGATTGAACATGTATTATTCTGCAGGTGCGGAAGGGGCCTCTGACTTCCAGGAACTGCTGCAAGTCAGAGTACACAATGATGAGCAAGATGGACCCAAAATATGATAACTTCCCAGAAATTAATTCATAAACTCTTAACTATTATTAAAGAAAACCAAAAAAAAAAGTTAAGACAGACTTCGCTTTTTAAAAAATGCCATGGGTGTTCAATCAACATAGTCTGTTTTTTCAAGTAAGACTGCATTTTATTGGAAATTTGAAAAAGAAATCATGAGCTTTTAATCTGTTGTCTAATAAAATAGTTCCTTGAACAGTTCAGGATAAGGTATTGATACAATGCTGGTAGCTGATAAGGCCTGCCAAGTTCTTTCTTACTTCTTTATGGAATCAAGATACCAACATTCTTTGGAGGGCAAACTGTGTAACCAAGTATGTTCCTTCTCTAGGTGTGGAGCCTTAAAGTTGAGTTCTATAATACACAGCTTATTTCTTAATATGCCTAAAAATTGTTTTCAAGCATATTATTCAAATTTGAAGCTTCTTTCCTGCTCCTTGATAATTCCAAAAGTTATTACTACTGAAAATACAGAGAATGTACTTTCAAGAATTATTACTTGTAATCAAAATGTCAGGGGTCATTTGTATAAGGTCATTTTTAAAACAGTGAAATACAAACATTTCCTTTCAGTTTATGCTGTGGAATATGCTCTTGTTAAGACTGAAATGCATGTACTCTAAAAACAATTCTCTTCTAATTATTGCTTAGAATATTTTAAACAATCACAGTATACATTTATACAATTTTTGTAAATATTTCCGATTCTCATGTTCTTGGAAACACTTGACTCTGTGCAGCTTGCCAGAGGGCCAATATCTATTATTAGATGAAAATATAAATATATGTGTTTAAAAGATTCTCATGTTAAGAACATAATTCCTGTTAATAAGATAAACACATGATGTTATGCTAGAGAACCTAAAAGATCATTTAATTCAAATCCATATACCACTAGGTGACATATACTAATTACATATGTGAGCTGAACTCTTGTAAGGCAGTACTCAAAAAATAATTTGAACTATAAGACACACCTAAAATATTATTAAATTTACTTTCATAGACATTTTATCACTATGTACTTATTGAGCACTCTTTTAAAAGATAACATGGCTGCTTTTCTTCACCTGCTAAATGTACATTCCCCTATAAATTCAGGAGACTAACCCAGAGCCTAAATGAATTACTGCTAAATCATAATTATCAGACTGGAGATTATGGGCCATTCCAGCCAGGCAAGCTGAATATACTAAGGCATTTAACAAAACAGAGACCTTTTTCTTTCTCACGGGTTAGGGACTGTGAACAGAAATAGTTCAAGATTGCACCCAGCAGATGGGGATGGCACACATGACCAGATTCTAGGGCTTCCAATGTAAAGTAATGTAAATGTGAAGTAATCCTGGCATTACAGTTGATCCCAAGGTACAGAAATCAGATCCCATGGCAGAAATGGCACCTTTGAATGATGGACTGTAGGGCATCACATCTCTTCAGAGCTTGCTTTCCAATACCTGCTTTCCCCAGGTACAGTTTCCAAATCTCCAGGAATCTCCTAAAATGGGGTATCTATGCCTCCAGGGTGACTAAAAATAGGATATTAATATATTCTAATTCAGCACAGTGTAATTTAGCCATGCTGTTCATTCAAAATCCCTAAAAACCCTTCTCAAAACTATCGAACCCAATTCTGTGTAGAGTCACTTGTGCAAAGTCCACTATGCCAATACAATTTCACCCACTGAAATGGAAACTTGTGCTTTCATAACTGTATTTTTACCAATGTAAATGCATAGATGAAAACAGGTTTTTGATTTGTGAAAGTAAAGCGGCAGTGGTGGTTGAGAGGGGAGAGATAACATACCTTGAGGTTGCAATATCCACTTTGGTTCTTGCCATGGCTGCCGCACGCTGGGCGCCTTCTATCGCTTGCTCCACTTTCTCTTTAGTTTTTGTGTTCCTTATTGGTATTAGCTGCTTCCTTATTCCACGTACCAAAATGTTGTTTTTATACTTTCCCTCTTCCTTGGTGCCATCTGGGAACAAGGTACATCCATATCCATGTCTCTTATTATTTAGCCACTCGCCTTCATACTTCATACCATTCGAGCGCTCACTAATACCAAAGCCATTACGTTTGTCATTCTTCCACTCTCCCATGTATGTTTCAGTTGTGGTAGCATCAACATGGTCTTCCACTGGGCAGTAATCACAGTCCCCATCTCCAAAACTAATGGTAGAATTGGCATCACTAGAACTAATTCTGCTCATAGCAGCATCACTCCTGACAGAGCTACGTTTGCTAGAAATGGACGATTTTGATTCTGATTTTCTAAGTTTTATACTACCAAGAAGGGATCCTCTTCTGAACAAACCTCCTTTTTTCTTACCACCCATACTTTCGGTATCGCTGTGAAAATTCAAGACAAACCCTCCTCTTGTACCAGCTGGACTGTCCGAGGTAATATCATGTAAAACAGTGCCATTGCTCTGCTCACTACGGAGAGAAGCCAGAGATGTCCGGAGGGGTGACCGGATCACAGTTGCCATGCCGTAAGGAACACTCTGTCGCATACCGTAACCGTGTCTCATCCCTCCTGTCCACTGTCCCTGGTAAGTACCTTTTAAAGGAAATATAAAACAAAAGAACCTAATAAACACATAATGTTTTTACACTTAAGATCAAGTCAACAGTGCTGAATATTCAGCTTCAATTTTTTCACTAAAATATGTATGGAGTCTGAAATTGCTACCCCCACCTGATAATTCTTTAGGTAGACATGAGTAAACTGAAAATAGCCTACATGAAGAATACTAACATTACTGAAACTACTCTTACATGTTTCAATAAAACCAATTTGCTATATAACTGATCAAAGTTAGGAAATCCACTGCATTACTATATGAACTTGGTCAATCCATTTTGGTAAGTATGGAACAAACTAAGCCTAAATTCTGACACAGTATGCAAACTGAGTCTTGGGATGGCTTCATTTATCGTTCACTGAACTGAGAAGCTGGAAACAAGGCATAGTTGAATGGATAGGAAATAGAATAGGGTAAAATTTACATTGTAAGCAAACTTATTAGCATTCCTGTGCCTGTCTAGGGATGCCACAAAACCTTTGGTTCCACTTGTTAGCTAGCCATTGGCAATCCTAGCATATCTATTTGGATTCTGGTCAATGAAAATGTCAAAATACAGCTTCAATACTAAATAAATCAGAAGTCCTTTGCAAAATTAGTGGCTCTTAAGATGTCTTATATGCGTTGGTCAGAAAGAGAGCTTTGAGGTTGACCTGGGATTTGAACAAATAGTTCAGTTTTACCCAAGCTGAGAAGGACTGGGAGCTAAACAGGGTCTGCCACAGTCAGTAGTTGAATGGGAGACCACTGAGAAAGACTGGGGTTGCAATGTGGAGGAAGACAATGGTAAATCACTTTTGCTTATCTCTAGCCCTGAAAACCCAGTTGTTGTGGTTCCCATTTGACAGTTATGATGGCATATTCTTATCACTTCTAAATCTGATGCTACCGATCAATTTGTTTAAAAAAAGACATCACCTTCTAGGACAAGGTTCTTCAGTCATCCACTGTTTTCAGTGGGACAAGCTAGAAACTTGTTCCTTGGTTTCAGTGGGACAGTCATGACTAACTTCTGCTGGATTGGAATTAACATCCATAATGTGAAAGTGCTGAAGGATCAATTAAGCATTTGTTTGGCTACACAGTTATCTTTACCTATGCCTTGGTCTACATTTGTATGTAGGAAAATCCACTTCAGTTTTCTGTTTAAAAAACTGGCACCAAAAAGGTGCCCAGTTTATCATTTCCAAACACAGAAATACTTACCAGTTCAACAGATTTTCCTGTGAGGTATGCTGAAATCAAGATAGATTTCAGGTTAGACATTCTGATCTTCTCTATGTTCGCTTGAAAGTTAGTCCTATGCACACTTGGAAATAAGACCAAAACGATCCGTGGGATTAACTTTCAAGTAAATGTGTAGAGGATTGGGACTATCCAGTTGCAATCCTAAACAAAGTTGCCTAGAAGTAGCAGAAAAAAGTTTGAGTCCAGTGGCACCTTTAAGACCAACCAAGTTTTATTATTGGTATAAGCTTTCATGCGCAGTCTTCAGAAAGCTTATACCAAGAATAAAACTTTATTTGTCTTAAAGGTGCCACTGGACTCAAACTTTTCTTTGCTGCTTCAGACCAACATGGCTACCCACCTCAAACTAATGTCACAGAAATGAATTTTGCTGAAATGAAAGTACTTTCTATTTGACTGAAAGTACTTTCTATATGATAGGTATGGGATTAGAGATGGAGACTGCCACTTAAAACATTCAGAATAATGCTGATCATATCACAGCACAGATTAATGTGCAGAGTTAAGTGTCAAAGTGAATTGCAGTCACACATCTTTAGCTGCCTATACTTCAAATACGTACAGGCAGGCTGTCCCATGGCAAAATGAGCTGGTGGGACTGTATTTGCTATTGGACATATTTTAAAATCATTGAACCAATTACACATTTATCCTGAATTCAACTCCATAGTTTTAAAGAAGTTTCTGCAGAGTAAATGATCATATATTGGGGCCTTTTTTGGTGCAGTGTTCAAAATGACACAGGTACAGTATGTCAATGAAACTGTTCAACTGGACAACATGTACTCCTAAGTGACCTGAATGAACTTCTCTCTGATCCCCCTTGTGCCAACTTTGATGCTAGAAGAAGCTCAAAGATTCCTGCCTAGTACATTTATCTGCAGTTTTAGAAACCAAAGCCAAGTATATGTTTGGTTCATAGTGAAAAATTTCAAGTAGTTATTCCAAAAAATGGACTCAATACTTTTACAATTATGACCACGTGTGTGATTCTGAAAAACTCAGGATTTTTTTAGCAAAATGTAAGAGAAGGTAAAAATTATTCAGATTTCTGAACTCATATGACCCAAGACAGGCTGTTCACATGTGATAAGAACTGGACAGAATATACAATAGTTGTTAGGATAACATTATTTCTGCCACACACATAACACAAAGTGAACTATTCTAATATCCTTGCGGTACAAATAGTTGACATCCTTGGTATTCAGTGAATTAACTACCTTACATTGTCAGCTGTTGGGTGGTTCAATTATCCTTAATCAAAGGCAAAGATTGCAACTTCAGATAGTTTGTTCTTCTATATGTTTTTGCAAGTTACAGTAAAGTCAGTGAGATTTCCAAAATACTCTGCCTGTAAACATGGGTGTTGACACTATAACCAAATCATTTTTCTATTAATTTACCAACAGAGACAGTAGAATTTCAATAATCCTATTTAGTTCCAGAAATACAAAACTTGTAAGTAGGTGTATCAGCTGGTCAAAAATCGCCACAGTCCTAAAAATGCAGGATCAAAACAGTTAATTTTGAAAAAAAAATTAAACTCATTGCCTTTTGGAATAAACTGAAAGCTAGTTCAGGGTGTTTTCAAAAGACACTTTAGCAGCTAGCACAACCCCCTTGATGTAGTGTGCCCAAGCAGATAAGAGGGAGGGACCAAGAGTGCATTACTCAATATGGCTTAATGCAGATTACATCCCCTTTGCTAATGCTTTTAATCACACTGTGACATGACCAGGTTGGTAACCGGATGGCCTTTTCCCCACCATGTTGAAACTCGCTTGCAGGAAAAGTGAGGATTCTAATTCAGTTTAGGGAATTAATCAGTAGCCACAACTTTCCTGAGTACACACCGAGGAGAAAAAGATCAGATGAACGTGCCATAGAATGCCTGGGCAGAAAAATCAGCAAAATGTGTTAAAGCTGCCCATCAACTCCATCACCTTCTGTTTCAAATCGAGAAGCAGGAGTGTAACAGCTAGAGTACCAGCAGCACCAGCCTTCCGCTTGAAGTTACAGATAGCTGTCGCCCCCACACTTTTCATGGATTGCTGCATAATTATGGAGAAGGAAGAAAGCTGCCCCCTTGAGCAACATTCAGGAAGATAAAAAGAATAACTGTAGTGTTGTACATCGATCTGGGCACTGCAGAAAGGAACGTGGTATTTAATAATAAGGGAGGTCCCAAATGTTCAAAGGCTCAGCAGCCACAGATAGTAGTCCTCTCTGTATTTCACAAACCGGATGCGTCTGTCTGAGCGCGTCAAGAGCGAACAGATTCGCCAGGAAAACACGAACGAACTGAAACCGAAGCGCCTCGGTACTCTTTCCCCATATTTGCACCCGCACGTGTGGAAGCGTACTAAATTCTGCACGCCCACTTGTGCGCCAACCCCCGGCGCCCCCCAGCGGCCACTCCTGGGCTCTTCCCCGCTCCTCGCTCACCTCCGTCCCCATAGGTCTCCACGCCGTAGCCGTCCTGCAGCCCGTTGCTCCAGGTGCCCTCGTAGCGGGCAGGGTTGGTGAGGCTCTGGCGCACGCCGTAGCGGCCCTTGAAGCCGTGCGACCACTCGCCGCGGTAGATCCATTTGCCCTTCGTCTCCACGCCCAGCCCGTGGCGCTTGCCCTGCGCCCAGTAGCCGTGGTAGGTGTTGCCGCTGGGCCAGGTGTAGGAACCCACCACCTCGAAGCCGTGCGCCCACGAGCCCGCGTACTCGCCCTGCCCCTTGGGCCCCGTGCAGATGCCGTGCCCGTGGGCTTTGCCGTCCTCCCAGCCGCCGCAGTAGGTGCCGCCATCGTCGAAGTCGAACCTGCCGCCCGTCATTCAGGGGGAGAGGGGCGCGCCCGGGCCCTGCTCGGCTCCTCGGCGACTCCGGCTCGGGGCGCTGCTATGCGCTGCCCGCCAAAGCGCCCGAGACAAATGCCAAAGCGCCCACCCGGGCAGCGCTCCTGGGCTCGGCGCCGGTGCCCGCCCCCAGCGCCGTGCCGCTCCACCCCGCTGCCCCCTCCTTCCACACCCAACATCGGCTGCAGGCCGGCTCGCGCCCCGGGGAAAGGAAAGGAAATGGAGAGCAGGGGTGAGGGGCAGTCCGACGGGGCAGGTGCCGCCGGGGGCGTGTGAGCCTCGTTGTTTCAGGAAGTCCCAAAAGAGAGGCGCGCGGGCGCCAATGGCTGCCCTCGCTCGCTCGCCCTGGGGAGGATGTGGGGCCGCCTCGCTTTGTGCGAAGGTACCAGGGTTTAGCCTCGAGGGTTTTTGCCCGAGCTGTGTTGCGTGTGAGCAGCAGTCAAGCATGCTTATGCTGAGCTGAAATGTAAATTCGTGCCCACCAGCACACACCGCAGGAAAGTTGTGGGTTGAGTTGCAAAGTTGCTTTGCAAGGTTTGTTCAGACACAGCTGTGGACCAATTGTAATAAGAAGGTGGCGTTCCCTCACCTGTGTTGCTTTACACCTGACCCACTCTTCTAGGTTTAAATACCCCACAGCCGCAGCCTGTGGCACAGTCTACGTCAGAGGCAGAAGGAGTTTGACTTCATTTTTTACTTCATTTTTTACTTCATGTTTTACTTCATTTACTTCATGTTTTACTTCATTTGGTAGATTCAGCTTTTAAATAAGTTGCTTACAAGTGATGGCAAAAGGCAATTGAAGTATTTCATGGAAAGAAGCTAAATGATGTCAGCTGTTAGAGGGACCAGTCTAAAAGCTGACCTTTTTTAACGCCCCCCCCCCCCCACACACACACACAATTTCTCCATCTGTAGTAAAAGACAGAGCAGGCAAGCTGAAAACTTGCACTGTAGGAGGCCAGCTGGACTTACTCCCTAGCCCTATAATTTTATTACTTGCAGGGAAGTCCTTTAAAAAGATAAACACTCTTGAAGTCTGAAGTGATACTGAACATTGTACTATATTTTACTGCATGTGTAGATTGAAGGCCATTCCTGTGTTCCAGGTCTACATTGGCCACCCCCCAACCCCAGAAGGCCAAAACATTGCCCTTCACCCAGGCTTTTAATTGAGGTTGAGTGTTTTTGTAAGGTTGTGAATGTTCCCATGGCTGCTTGCTGGGATTTTAACTTTTATCTTTTATTGTATTAATATGTCATTATAGTGTCATCCCATTTCATAAGGGTGAAAACATGAGAAACTTGTTAATTTTGAGTTATGAGCTATTATGGAGTTTTAATCTTTTAAAACTGTTAACGTTTTTAACAAATGTATATTTGACATGTTACCTGCCCCAAGCCCTACTGTAGTGTGTGTGGGGGATATACATGTAAAATAAAAGGTGGATTTGATTTAAATGAAATTGATTTAAATCACGAGGTTTCATTTTTAGAACATCGCCTGTCTTACACATAGATAGAGCAGTATCATTAAAATATTCCCAAACTTGGTATATTTTATGGCCTGCTGCCACTACAGCTTTTCTCCTCCAGGGAAAGAATAATATGATAAACCTGAGGTTATACACACACAGATTCCAAGATTTTTGAAATATTCTGCTCAAAAGTTTCACTTTCATTTTTACTTCTTATTCCTCCCTCCTCCCTCATCACACTTAGCTTCTTGTGCAGATCTATTCCACTCGAATTTTTTCTATTTATTGAACTTCTTGAAACTTAGCACTTAAGAGATAAGAGATCGATTCTGTGGACATAGTTTTGCAAAGGTATTTTTTGCTACTCTGTAGGTTTATTTTATAACATTTTACTGTGAAGGTGTGTTATCTGTGCTGACAAAAATTCACAGTTTTGAGAATTGCAAAACCAAGCATGTGTGCTATCTTCTAGATCGAAAAATTGCACAATATCTTACAGAAATCTCTGGAAGAAATCATGACATTGTGAATGGACTAGTGAAATTCATTTGTCCAAAATTTAAACATTGTATGAGTATATAGTCTCATGCAACATAATTAAAAATTAATCCCTATTTCATGATGAATAACCTTTGGACAATAATGGAACAAATAGAAAATCTTTTAAACTATATTTAGATAGATTTTTTCCTTAAAAGGCCTTTTTATTTTTTAAAAATTGATTTAAATAAAAAAAATTAAAAAACAAACTAGTCAGAACTTTCACTCAAAAAGGGCTCAGGGTATCTTACAAAATACATCAGATTGAAAATCACACAAGTTCTCACCAGAGATTACAGCAATCAGCCACATCAGTTCACAGCAAGAATGTCCTGTTAAACATTGAAAAATCCCTAATGCCTATTAAAGGTTTCTGAAATCTGACATCGAAAATGAAATCTGCAATAAGAGATCATGCCAGAAAGAACAATAGAAAATAGGATGATTGGAACAAATGCTGCGAACAATAGGAATAAAGACTCTGTTATACAATGAGAAGAAAGCACCATTCAACTCATACTAAGTAAACATGTGTGAGATTGGGTTGTAAGCCTTGTTCTGGCAGTCAGAACTAAATGCAGCACTAGCAGAGAAGGAAAAGGATTAGCTTGAGAACAATAGAAAGGTACAACAGAGGCAGTGGGATACTATAAGAAGAAGGATATTTGATAGGCAGTGGGGAGGGAGATCAAGTGGGAACTACAGGAAGGGTTTTTTTGAGAAACAATGGGATGACATGTAGGTTGTCATGGGAACAAAAGGCTTGAGTGTTCAAGCCTTGAGTGGGATGGCAGTGTCACACCTAAAATGACAGCACTATAGAGAGAATGACAGTGAAATGTTTGCCTTCCTCAAAAGAATATTAGTAAAATGAGAGCAGTGTAACAGGAGAATTTTAACAGAATCAAAGTGTATATTGCAGAATGACTCTCAGAGCTGGTCTAGTTTGCTGTAATGTGAATTATGAGCCTAATAGTAGCCTTAGCAATGAATGAATTAGGTGGTCTTAGAAAAGCCACAATTTTCTCTGTTTAGTGATGCCAACCTGCCTTACTAAGACTGGCTGATTGAGATGAAGAATGGGGCATCCTTAAATACCTGAAGAATGGGGCATCCTTAAATACCATATGAATATTATTAATGGGATGGTGTTTTGCATTCATTGAACAGGCGTCACAAAAGCAGGAATTCTTAGAGTGGCGTGGTAATTACATTGATTATTTCATTACAGTTACAAGATAATATGTTCATTATTTAAAATCTAGTAGTTTGTGTTACATAGAAGGAGAATGCTCAGTATCTACATTTGAATTTACAACTGGCTATCCAGAAAGTCTGTTGGGTTAGAACCTTAGGCTGGGAATGGATGGAAGAGATCTGGTTTTACATCTCTATTCAACCATGATGATACTGTCTCGAGGCCTTGGGTTTACTCAGCCTAACCTACTTCAGTGGCTAGATTGAAATGGTTTCTCCTGACTCTTTAGAGAAAGGACAAACCATTTAGAGAAAGGGCAAATATAGAAATGTAATATGTATTGTCGAAGGCTTTCACAGCCGGATTCAACTGGTTCTGGTGGGTTTTTTGGGCTGTGTGGCCATGGTCTGGTGGATCTTGTTCCTAACGTTTCACCTGCATCTGTGGCTGGCATCTTCAGAACCAATAGAATGTAATAGATAGGAAAGATAAATGTATTATTATGTAATTTTTTGTTAGATCATATAAAAGAGGAAGCTATCATAGGCTGTTCATTTTACATGGAATCAGTGTTTCTTGACAAAATAAGTTTGCATAAAACAAGCCTTTGAGACCCTGATATTTTATATGCTTATTGGTATTAATTATTTGGAGTTTCTGTAAACTGGAATTACTGTCCAGAAAATGTGTGTTTATAGCTAAATGCTGCACTGGGAAATGTATTTAGAATCACAGCCTTTCATGCGCTGGACACCCTTACAACATACGACTGTTGATGCATTCTTAATTTACCATGAAAATAATGGCTAGGGATTTTCCACATTGAGCCATGCTTGTACACCACTTCTGCTCCTATCAAATAGTTCACCAATATAGCAAAAGTCAACCTGAAGAACTGTCTTTAGAACTGTGCTGCATATAAAACATATTTCATAAATTTACATTGATTGTATTAGGATTTAACTGCATGTTACATTTTTGTTTGCACCCTCAGATCTGCACAACGTGTATAGCATGTTACATTCTGGGAACTTAATTCCAGTCATGTGTCAACCTATTTAGATTAGAACTGTGGCAAGCAGGATAAAGGGACTTAAGTTGCCACTTTCCTGAGCCATTTCCCCATACTGAACCTGCCACGGGTGTACTGATGAACTGCACATACATTTTCCTCAGAGGCAAATAGTAGCTTGCCAGGGCTAAGGCTTATGCCACTCTCCCTGTGCTCTCTGGTCCTGATTCATATAGGCCTGTGAGTGCCTGAAAATTAAATTCTCAGACTAGAACTTGTAATGTATCTGATGGCATGACCAAGTCATGTGTAGTTAGACTCATCAAACAGAGTTACATCCTGATCCAGGTTGTATTTTTTTAGAAGGTGCTACCTTACCAAATATTTAGTTAGCATAGGTTGATTGATCCTCTGAAACTCCTGAGTAAATTATTTTATGCCTAATTGAAAAGAATGGAACCTTCACAGCAGCAGTTCTTGGTGGATTCTGCCATTAATCAGAGGTTAAAGCTGTTTTTGAAACACACACTTAATGGAAAATGGTTTGTTCTGTATCTTATTTGCCTTCATGTGCCGTGTTTGTAGAGCTTGAAAAGCGACTTCTTTAGCTGTTTCATCCCATGTCAGTAACAGATTAGGTTTACCCAGAGGTGGGATCCGACCAGTTCTCACCACTTCTCTAGAATTGGTTACTAATTTTTTCTGAGCGCCGAGAAGGGGTTACTAAAGCAACCTCCCTGCCCAATAGGGACTGGAGGTGCGTGTGTGTGGTGGCACCACTGTTTAAATCCCACCACCATCAAAACCTGTTATTAAAATTTTTGGATCCCACCACTGGGTTTACCTGATGCCAAACCAAAATTGCATTGGCAGGGTCAAATGCCTATATTTTACACAGGTCTATATTTTACACAAAAATACTTGTTTCGCATTAGATCAATGGCCATCTATCTTGATCAGTAACTTGCTTTCATTGCTCACTGCTCACTGACAGCAATATATCTAATTCTCAACATGGCCAAATTTGTGGTTACTTAAATCTGGAGATCGTAGCCACAAACATGAAACTGAGATTTTTCTACAAACCTTTAAAGTACCCTAAATTTGTAAAACACCTGAAAACTTTAAAAAAATGCATTGGGGAATTAAAAACAGTACTCAATCATACACATATGAAGTGGTCTTATACAGAATCAGACCACTAGTCCATAAAGGTCACCATTGTCTTTGCAGACTGGCAGTGGCTTTCCAGGGGTATTGACAGAGGTCTTTCATATTACCCACTGCCTGGTCCTTTTAACTGCAGGCACCAGTGATTGATGCTCTTCCACTGAATCAGAGCCCCTCCCCATGATAGAACACATAGCTTCCCCCATAATAGAAATAGCACCTGTAGCTTTAAGAAAAAAGTGCCCTCAGTGGTCATTGCTAGGCAACTACACAGTATTGCTCCCTTTCAGACCTTGATTTCTCTCAGTAAAAGAAATGGGGTGAGCAAGGCCCTTTCCTAGGCTTTCATGGCTTCTGAGGGAGGTTTAATCAGGGCGGGGTTAACAGTGGTCAATGGGAGACTTTATACGTTATGACTTACATGGCTCACCCAGGACTGGCTGTTTGCTACTGTTCAACAGCAGTGCCCCACAAAAGCCAGTGCAGTGTAGTGGTTAGGGTTTCAGACTAGGATCGGGAAGAGTATGGTTTGAATCACCACTTTGCTATGGAGCTCACTAGGTGTTCTTCGGCCAGTTATAAATTTTCAGCCTAATTTACTTCTCATGGTAGCTTGAGGATAAAATGGATGTGATGTGAAGTGCTTTGGGTCCTTGTTGTGAAGAAAGGTAAAGGTAAAAGTAGTTGTGTGTGTAAGCACTGGGTCATTACTGACCCATGGGGTGATGTCACATGAGAATGTTTATTAGGAATACTATGTTTACTGGGTAATTTGTCATTGCCTTCCCCAGTTGTCTACATTTTACCCCCAGCAAGCTAAGTACTTATTTTACATATCCGCAGAAGGATGGAAGGCTGAGTCTTATCTTGAGTTGACTGTCTGAAATAAATTTCCATTGAGATTGAATTCAGGTCATAGGCAGAGTTTGGACTGCAGCTTACCACTTTGTGCCCTGGAACTGTTGTTATGGAGAAGGAGGAGGTATAAATGAAATAATTGATACACATAGATATGCGGGGAGGGAGTTACCACTTGAGGGGAGAGAGGAAATAGTGTGCAGAAGGCAATACAGGGGAAAAACAAGATGCCCCCATAAGTCTGTTTGGGTTCTCCACTGTGCAACCGTGCCCAGCCTGATGGCCTGATTTCCCTAGTAGAGGCTGATGAACAGGTGGGTGGAAAGCTGAGGACAGGGGCAGGTAATAGTAGGTTGACTGGTGGCTGGGAAGGAGAGAAGGAATGAAGAAAAGGGGAGAGAATGTCAGGCTTTCAGGGAAGGAACAAAGAAAATGGGGAAATAAGATGTCTCTCTGCAAGTCTTTGAAGGTCCCTCTGTTATTATATGTTAACCACATATTATCCATCATTCTAGCAATTGTCCACACCTGCTTTATTTTGACTTTTTTTACCAAAAGAAGGAGAAATTGCTTAATTGATCTACATGTTTTTATTAAGTTTGATTCAAAATGTATATTTTTAGGATACATGGAAGTAGTTGTGCATGTTCATGCCTTTTTAAATCAGGGGTCCTTCGCCTGAAGTGCCTTTTTAAATCGGGGGTCCTCCCCCTGATCCAAAGTAAAATAAAGATCCTTCTCCTAGCTGAAGTCTTGAATATGAAGGGAGAATATATTCTGCTGCTTTAAGGCTCCACAAATGTACTAGGAACTAGTCTGAATGAGTCCTTGTTTCTTTTTTCATATTGCTGGAAGAATTTGTGTTCTAACCTAGAGAAGTGTGTGGATGGTGAGGATTGAAGTATACAAACTGTTTTGCAGCTAAAAGTCTAAAATAACCTCTCTAAGGAATAAGCTGTCAGTATGTTTGAAACACATCTTGAACTTCTGATTAGTGGAAGAAATCTGTCAAGCATTGTGGCTTGTGTAAACTTCATCTATTTCAATATCATAAAGCAGAATTTACTGAGGAGTTTCACAACATATTTATTTAATCAGCCAGCTCAGATTAATGAAATATTTTCCCATTTTTAGTCTGGACCCTGAATGTAACTCCATTTAATGTAGTCAATGGAAATTTTCAAAATGTGTTTCACTGGCAGCCAAAGCTATTGATAAGAACCAAACCAGACCATCATGAACAGAGGCATGGAGCCCATTGACTTTAGTGGAATTAGAAGGATGTAACAAAGGAATCAGTTAATGGAATTAGTGGAATTGGAAGGGTGTAAATGCATTGAAAACATTCTATAGATTCTATTTATTGTGGAAAACTTTTAACATTTGTATTACATCTAACTGAAGGTGCATAAATGTGTTTACACAGAAATTCCAATCCCAGCTGTAACATGGCAGTATCCTTTGCACTAATTTACGGTACTAGTCTCTTTGTGACTTTTAACCATATGTTTGCGATGGAGGGATTTCTATATTCCTCCTTTCCATTGAGTTCTGTCTGTCTTTCAAACATTTACACTCAAGTCCCATTGATCAGTGACCCACTTTCAATAGGTTTAATTTATGGTTAAAACTTGCTCAGTAGTTTATTCCAGTTGAGCTTGTCCAATACAAGAAAATTAGAAAACATATTAAAGTTCCATATTTTGAATAAGCACAATGTTTAATCATTCTTCCTGCATTTCAAAAAAAACTTTAGATATCTGGAAGAAATAAGCATGTTCAGTGGTTATATGACATAGAACCAAGATTAATTGAAGATGCTAATCAACCATGAAAACCAGCTGGTCTACTTCCTGTGGAAGGTGCATCCTATAGGCTTGATACCGGTTCCTTGTATAAAATAACTATTCATTTATTTCAGAAATGCTTCTGGAACAAAAGAGATGCCCCATGATTGCAGGACGAGTGGTATATTCTGATAAAGTACCAACAGTATTCTGATACACATACGATGCAATTTCTTACATATTTCCTTATTTTGAAGCTGTACAGGTAGTACCCCAGGTCTACTTTTGCTTCTAGGTAGCTGCATGCCCTTTCATCTCTCAGAAAATGAGCCTGACACGCCTTTCTCTGTCAGATAGCCTATTTGACTGGTCTTGCTGCTCTCTAGATAGGCTTTGAAAATGCACATACACCAGATTTGGTGCACAGTTCCAGTGTGGAATTGGATGATAAAGCAGAAAATTGTGTAGTCTTTACAGATTTTGCTATATGTTGAGAATGAAGGCTATTTCAAACATTTTAACTTTCACAGTGTAAAACCACATCCATTTAGGGATTCAAATGAGGTCTGTGAATAGATCATATAAGGACACAAGATGAGCTCTATTGTATTAACTAGTGATCCATCTAGTCCAGCATCTTATTTCATACCATGGCCAACAAACAAGGCACAAAAGCCAAGGACTTCCCTGATGTTGCCTCCTAATACTGCGTTTCAGAGATTTGGTATTTCTGAATGTGGATGTTCCTCTTAAGACAGCATGGCTAATAAGTGTTCATTTATCCTCCATGAGTCCATCTAGCCCCCTTTAAAAGCTAACCATGCATGTGGTCATCATTATATCCAGTGAAAGTGAATTCCACAATAATTTCTTACTGAGTAACGTGTATGAAACATACAAGCAATTTTCTTTGGAGCAAACTGTGTTTTAATTCTTTGAGGTATTTCCTTTTGCCTGTTGCTGTCCTTAACCTTATCAACCAACAACTAACTGTTCAAGTATCATGGGAAAGAGAGGAAAAGTTCTATTTCCATTTTCTCTACCTCATTTTTAAAATGTCAATCGTGCATTTTAAAAAATCTTTTTAAAAAAAACAATTCCAGACTCTTTAGCCTTTCCTAATAGGAAAGGTGATCTCACTGCTTAATAATCTTCATCACCCTTTTCTGAACTTTTCTCCGCTCTACAATATTTTTTTAGATATAGTGATTAGAACTACACACAGTACTCCATGAAATGATAAGGTATAAGTGTATACCAGTTATGACCAATTATAATTTCCCAATACCTGAATGCGTTAAAATAGATATGCATATGGCACAACAGGGCATAGATATTTCATGTATACATTTATTTTAATGCATGCTAATTCCTCCATAAAAGTGCTGCTCATGCGGTTACTTTTCATTATTTGAATCACCTTTGCTGGTTGCATTTTTAACTGGCTGGATTTGAGTCCAGTAGCACCTTAGAAACCAACAAGATTTCTGGAGTATAAGCTGCTGAGAATCAAAGCTTCTTTTGTCAAATATGTAACTAGTATGCTGATGCTTGCTCTGTGGAGTCTGCTGAATATGACAGCCAGCCAACAGATATAGTCTGATAACCCAACACAGCCTTGAGCCACTGTGACCCAGCAATTGAGATTAGCTATATTTTGTAGGCAGTGAGCTGTAGCATGTAACGCCTAAAAGTCAGAAACATATTTGAGTTGTTTTCAAAGCGTGTTCAGAACAGCTTAGAACTGAAATATCTGCATAAATAATCCATGCAAGGAGTTTTCCTTTTAGTACACTGTAGTTTTAGTGCACTCCCTCCTTGCTCCAAGTGAGTGTTGAAAGACGAAGGGGCAGCAGTGTGCTGCGGAGGAGGCATCTTGCTTCCCTCAGAATAGCAACAGCCATAAATATGGTCATACCGCTCCTTCACTGAGAGACCCAGATCACATTCCCAGTACTCAGTGGAGCCATTGGCTGCCCAGCATTCAAAGGCTTTGATAAAACATTTTCAAATGTTACTGTGGTTAGGGAGGCTTCATTCCTGTTCAGATCAAGCTGACATCAAGCAAAAAGGGAGGCGTGCCTTTGGTGTCAGAGCAAGGAGTTCGGGCTCTTGGGGCCACATATTCAAGCAGCAGCTGACTGGGTGTTTCAAGATATAGGGCGTAGGCTGTGTGGGAACTTGCTGTTATTTGTGGCATGCTGAAGCACACAACGTTTTGCATAATTCAAACAGAAGACAGAAAAGGGTTTGTTGCTGTCTTGTTGCAAGCATTGCCTACATTACAGAGAGTAAAGGGCTAAGAGAAAGAAAAGGGAAAGGTCCTTCATTTTGTGTTCTAGATCCTAAGAAAAGGGATGGGAAAGGAAGGGGGAGGGGGAGGGAGAGGAACTGTAAAAATGGACATCAGAATTGGAGATTGCTTTGTTTATCTCCTAGTCGACCTGACTTGTGTGTGTGTGACCCCATGATGATGATGATGATGATGATGATGATGAAGAAGAAGAAGAAGAAGAAGAAGAAGAAGAAGAAGAAGAAGAAGAAGAAGAAGAAGAAGAAGAAGAAGAAGAAGAAGAAGAAGAAGAAGGAAAAGAGAATGATGTAAGTCTCTTTGGGTTCCCCTTGGAAAGAAAGCAGAGTATAAATGAAGAAAACGAATGAACCTCCTTTAAAAATCTCAAGAATGTTCAAAATAACAACATCACTTTTCCTTGCTTCAGACTAACTGTGTGGGCAAACAGATGCCAGATATGGTTCATTATAAATAAGTGGAAAATGATAGCTGTAAAGGCCAAAATTCTAATCATTTATGCACTGAACTGGTTTGAATTGGCTGTAACTGACCAGGAAAGAGATTGGTACTCAGTTGAAGCATCAGCTGTGTATTCCTATGTGAAAAGTGTTATTTTCATTTTAAGGATTATTAGAACATAAATTCACCCATATCGTAATGTGGGATTCTATTTATTTCTCAGCAGACTTGTTTGGCTCTTGGACTTACCTTGTTCAGTACTCATGATGAGACTGTGGACTGGGCAAGTATCTTTTGGAATTGCATCAAGCAACTTGAACAGCTGCCAAAATGTTTGTAGTTGCCTGTTAGACTCTCATTTAATGGGGATCAGCTGAGTGTTGATTTCTTACCTCACCCACTTAACAAGGTAGCTACAAAGAGAAGTTGCAAAAGGGAGAGGAAAAAGAGCTCCTTATTTTTCTCTCCCTTCCAAGCTGAGTTCAGATGCCAGCTTCCGATTGTAACAGGGTGAGGAGAAAGAGCTAGATCTTCTCCTTTTGTTTTCAGCCCAAGCCACCAACTTGGAGTAGGAAGAAGAGAAGGTACATTAGACAGGCTTCTGATCACTCTTCTTTCTAGGGATGGCTCACCACTCCTGGCACCCTCCGGAGTTTTGGAGATGGGGAAAGTGATGGACGTGGCATTGTGCTATGTGCTGTTTAGCTTCTGAGATCTGACAAAATCAGTCAAGCTAGCATGCTTTACCCAGGTTAGGTTGCTAACCAATAGAAACAATATTTTTTTTCCTCTTTGGACATCATGCCAAAGTATAGGAAAGCTTCAACAACCACAGTTTGCATAATACCTGTATGGAAGGGGGGGGGGGTGAGCTGATAAGAACATTATGCTATTATTTTTTACTTGGTCTGTTTCAATCTCATATTTTAATAAAAGCTTATATATTCTTCCTAACAGATGCTGTTTTTGTTGTGTAATTTCAAGTTCAAGTCTAGTTCTAGTTCAAGTCAACTCCCTTAATACCACTCTTTCACTTGTAGTTCTCTTCTTAAATTTGAAGCTGTTTGGAAATATAGCAGCTATTGTATTTCCTTTCCTTCATCTTTTGTCTCTTGCTATGATTTAATTTTTCCTTATGTCTTAACCATTTCTTTATAAATTAAGCTGCCATTTTTCATTTTCACATTTTTATCATAATAGGTTTCACATTAATAGTGAAACTGAGGGACTTGCAGCCCCATCCAAAGGGTGGGGTGGGCAAACCCATCAGTGGGAGCAGTGTGGGACGAACGGAGGGGTGAATCTGCCACCAGGTGGCCACTGCAGCCCTCCCCAGTGGTGGGACGTGGTGCTGGATACTGTGCCAGTGTTCGTGTGCCCTTGCCACTACCAGTGTCACTGGGGTGGTCCAGGGGCATGTCTGGGGAAGGATCCATCCTGCTTCGCCACTAGTCATGCCGGCACCTGACTCCTGGATTTATACCACCTTTTTGGTGGTGTAAGTTCATGGGAGCCCTATGGAGGGCTTTCTGGCAGCGGTGTGTGGGTATATGTGTTTTTTTTTGGGGGGGGGGGGTTGTTAGCCTTTTTGGCTCCCTGCATCACCAGAAAGCCCTCCTGAGAACAGTGGGGTGGTGTGGCTGTGATGTCACGGCTGGGTGCCCTGCCATTCGGATTTAGCTGCCCGTCTTTTATATATTTTTATCCAAATATCCATAAGCCTGTTTCTTTTTATGTGGGTGTCCTTTAAACTAGAACACTTCATCTGTCCCACTTATTTTGTCCATAAATAGCTGTAAATTACTTCATTTAACAATCCTGTGTTTTAGATTTTTAACCCAGTCTGAGATTCAGACCAATCCCTCTGTCTGGTAATATAATTTAATATTAGGTGCAACCAGTCCTCCTCTTTTTTCCCCAATCTTGTAAGACTTCGAATCTAATTCTGAGTTTCTTGCCATTCCAGATAAATTTGTTTATCCAACTTTGCCATTCTTTCAAAGTTTGGTCTTTATGTAAATTAGAAGCATTCGAAACCAGAAACTAACCTTCGGCAAGATATTCCTCAACAGCAGCAGTTCTTCCCAACCATGAATTTTTAAAATTTAGCCATTTTTTGTAAATCGTCATGTATTTTCTTTAAATAATTATAGGATTGAGTGTATATGGGGAAGAACATAAGGTGAAAAGTTATACAGAGGATGCTATACTATTACCTATCCACAATTATCAATCAAGTATTTGATGAATAGAACAATTTGGTCTTGTTTCAGGATACAAAATCAGCAGAAAGAAAACATTAAAAAATTTTTTGGGAACAAAATAGGAAGAAATGGATATTGGTAAAATTGCAGGATGTGCTATTACCGTACTTCAAATAAAGTCAAATACCTTGACATTAACTTGAATGGAGAAAATTATACACTATTTAAATATAATTATGCAACGAGAAGATTACACTAATGTACCTGCTTGCTTGCCCCTGCCTCCTGTGGTCCTCTGGTCATAAGTCAAAGTTCTTAATTTGAACTGAATCTTATACGATGTAACTTAGAAACTATCTCTGCCCTTAGCTCCCACCTTTTTTTATCATCCATGTAATAGAGGTCAACAGGTATGTACAAAAATAGTATGACAGCTTTTACCTTTTGCTCCTGCAATCCAGAATGCAAGCAAAGGCTTGATTAATAGGTTTAGTCAGGTCTTTTGTGAAGGGTGATTTGCAACAGTAATTCATTTGAGTTCACCCTACCTCCAGTATTGTTTATCTTAACAGGGTAGTCTTTCTACCTATTGGCGCTTGGGCAAAACCATCTGCCTGACATCTCAGCATGGCCATGCCTCATCCCCTGCCACTGACACAGACAAATTATGTGCCAAGAAGGATAATATCTCATAACTGTCTCCTCATGCCTCTGATGTTCAATGATGCAACATGGTCCCAAGCAGAGGCGTAGCTGGGCCAGAGTGCACCCGGTGCACTCCTCTCCAGCCTGCTCTGTTTGTTAAAGTAAGTGTGGGGTGGACGTTGCGGGGACGCGGGGGTGAGCTGAGTGGCTGACCAACGAGGGGGGAAGGGGAGGGGGAGGGAGGAATTTTCTGCCCACCACGTGACCCAAAGCCGTGCGCTTGGTGTGTGGCGCACCCCCCACCCCTGGTAGCCCCACCACTGGTCCCAAGGGAACCTCTTCACCATCTCTCTGTAGATCAGGGGTCACCAACATGATGCTTTAGATGCCATGGCAACCTATGACCCCTTTTCTGGTGCCTTCCAAATGTTTTTAGAATGTCAGCAGGCCCAGATGGAGTTTTTCTCCAGCAAGGTTTCTGATTGGCTGTAAAGATTTCTAAATTTTCATCTTTGGCAGCTGCTGCCACCACAGGCACAATGATCTTCAATATGTGATTGATGGTAAGCTGCAAGAGCCATGTTGTGGGTGATTGTACCTCCTAGGACATGGCTGTGCTGCCACTCTGTGTCCGAATCCCCAAGGTGCCTGCAGACTTTTAAAGGTTGGGGACCTCTGTTGTAGATCATCAGTTTTGAGAGATTGTCTTGGTTAAACTCTTCTGTCGTTCAGCAGAGTCCAGACCTACCTTCCTCTAAGATCTGTAAGATCTTTCTATAAAATGTTTCACCTCAGCAGCAGTTTAGTGACTGAGGGTAAGTTTATGGATGTTATGGTATATTTTAAAACTATGGTTTTTGTACTTTAAATAATAGATTTTGGGGCCAATATTTTGTCATTTGAGGTATAAAATGCATTAGCGGGTTTCCTGTCCGTAGTCAGCGATTTGGAACAAATAATGCTAGTGCCCTGTCAATTGCACTGGCTGCCTGTTTGCTTCCAGACCTAGTTTAAACCTTTATGGCCTACCTAGGGTCCTTAGTTATCAAACCACATGTTGTGGTATACTCTCACGTGCCAACTTCACTTTTCAGACAGCCTTTACCTTGTACCTTCCTATCAGAACAGTCCATCTGGCCACAGTCCAGTTGGAGACTTTTTTTCTGTAGTAAGACCCAGGTTCAAATCACACTTGTGCCTTGGAAACTTGCTGGGTGACCTTGGACCTGTCATACGCTCTTAAGAGAGTCAGCGTGATGTAGTGGTTAAGAGCAGGTGCACTCCAATCAGGAGAACCAGGTTTGATTCCTTGCTCTGCCACTTGAGCTGTGGAGACTTATCTGGTGAACCAGATTAGCTTGTGCACTCTAACATATGCCAGCTGGGTGACTTTGGTACGTATCTTCATTCACCCATGAGATAATACATTCCACACTATCTGTCCCGGCTTGAGCAGCCAGGCAGAGATATCAGGTTACAGCAGGGAGTCACAGTTCTGGCTAGTCACAGTTCTGATTTTCACAGTTCTGATTTTCCGCCCCCATGTGACGTCCCATTGAAGCTTTGCCACTGGCAGAGACAGAGGGAGCTGTTGCATGTTAAACAAAGAAGTGTACACCTGCTAGCTCAGAGAAGGCACCTTCTGCAACTGGGGGAGAGGAGAGGGAAGCATAGTCTCACAGGATGAAGTCTAACATGCTGGAAGAGCCTATATCAAGCAGGTTCACAGAATATCCCAGCCTGGATGCAACAAAGCACGTGACTGCTGCAACGCTTCCTCTGACTTGTGGATTCTGTGCATTCTCACCCTTGGACTGGACTTCTGACGCTGAAACCTGACTCTCCGACTGGACTCAGCTCCCTGCTGTAACCTGATATCTCTGCCTGGCTGCTCAAGCCGGGACAGATAGTGTGGAATGTATTATCTCATGGGTGAATGAAGATACATATATACATGCATTGCAGATCTGACCCAAGTGGTTTCTGATGAGATCATTAAAAAGTAATATAATTTTCTGCAATCCAAGTTTCTTATTGTGTAAAAGTGCCTCCTTCTTATCTTAAGCTGAAAACTCAGCTGAACACAGGCTTCAGTTCTCAGCATGCTTACTAATAAAGTGCATGGAACTCAGCAGTACTCAGACTTGGTTGGAGATTCAACCCAGTCCCTGTTGCAGGTGACTAGCAGTGTCATCTAAGGAACACTTTCCTGGGAGTAACCCCCATGCACTAGACTTCAATAGGATTTTAAATAGACCTGCACTGCTTCGGATGGCGCTGTAAGAAAAGCTATCACTCTGAAATTTCCCTTGTCATCTCTCTGATAAAATACAGTCAGATTTTGATGCAATCCTCCATTATTATAATGATAAGTTTTTTAAAAAGTCACAGTGATGCTGTCTGCATATTGCACAGTGCTATAATGTGATTTGATTTTAATTTTCTTTTCTTTTAATATTACTCGCTTAATATTTCTTTTAATATTACTCGCTGACCAACTCCTGCCGTTTTAATTGGTGTAAAAATGTAGCAACCCACCTTATTTTTCATTAAGTGCTCAGGGCTAAGTCTACATCCACAGATGTATGCAAAAAATGTTCCAGTACATATCACTCTAGAATTGCAGACATAACAGGACCTTATGTCACTTGCATAGATTACAAAGCAAGTGAGTAAGAGAGTTTGGAAAAACCTCAAGTGATTTGCCTGGCCCCAGTCATAAAAGAGACAACACATGAGTCAGTCTCACGGCAGCCCATGGCTCTCACTATTGAATAGGACTGCAGCCTAGAAGGACAAAATCCCAACTTTGAATTTGAAAAATATAGGCAACTTTTAATTGGAACTTTTGTGCTACTTTCCTTAGACACAGTATTCATGCCAAAGGATACAACATTTAATGGTTAAATAGCCTCTCTGCTGTAGTTTTAAAGTGTCCTTCCTTTGTTGAGTACTTTTTATTATTGTGTTTTCACTTTTATTGTTTTCATTGTCATATTAAAATAATTTCACCCAAAACTGGATGGCGTGAGCTAGCCTTATATCACTGGATCTCAGAACCTAAGCACGGTTGGCCCTGGTTAGTAAGTTAGTACTTAGAGCTTTTTTTTTTGTAGCTGTACTCACAGATGTTGAGTACCAGCAATTTTTTTTGGGGGGGGGGCGGGGGGCATTGTATACTCCATTCATACTATGCTGTTGGAATAGCCTAATAGCCTAACTTGCCATTAATTTGGAATATAGTTTCATTTTGGCTGAGTTATATACATATTGAGGATGTCTTCACTGTAGAAGAATTGTTGAAAACACAAACACATGTTGCATTTTGAAACTGCCTGTATCAGCTTTCTCGTTAAGCTTTTAGAGAAAACTACAGATCCAGGTGCGGTGGGCTACTCTTGTTATTTGCAGTCTGACGGAAACCTTGAGTCAGCCGCATTGCCTTGTCAGTCCATTCAATTAGCTACTGACTTGCTTTTTGGAGTATCATCTTGTCCATTGGATACCGTTCACATTTGATTTGACCTATGGAAAAGAAATAAGATAGATTTGGACTTACTTCAAAGTCAATCCTATTGAACTATATTACAACTGGTGGACTATTGAAAATTATATGTTAGACTGATAGTTTATTTGTAATATATATTCATGTTGTTTCTGCACTACTGCACTAGAAGTGTTATTATCTAGGGTTTGTTGTTATTATTTAACACATAAAACATTGTCACTGCAGCATCAGTATGCTACATTATTTTTGATTGTTCATTGTTTTCATGATTGCCTGTTGCATGCTCCCATACCTTTAGATTTCAGTTTGGTACCAGAAGCACACTCGAGGCTTTTTCTTGTCTTTGTGCTAGCACATAATTAGAAGAACACCTTTCCAATCAGACAATGATTCCCCACCCCCCTAGAGATTTTCACATGGGAGCAAGGAAAGCCAATCAGAAGGCAGAATCTATAATGAACATACATCAGTCTAAGGTGGAAGATAAAGAATAATTTGAGCTACAACTTATTTTTAGCCAAAAATGACCTCTAGGCTGAACTGGGTTAAGCAGTTTTCTGACAAAATCTGCTTTATATGAAATATGTTTTCTTGCAAATGTTTCTGCATTACCAGTATAATTGTGACTTTGTAAGCACAAAATTAGTAGTTTTACATGCAGTGGAAATCAAAGGCACTTGAGCAGAAGAAACAGAAGCTATGTGTATAATGATAACCAAACTTCACAGGCTTTTTTAAATACTGGAAATGAAAGAATATTTGGGTGAGAAAAGGGAAAGTTTACTGCCTTTGAACTTCATTTGAGGCAAATAAATAAATAAAATTGAAACATTTTTAGAAATATGGGGCCCTCTAGTGGTCATTTGAAAACAAACCATTTATCCCGTGTGTGTCAACATACTTTAGTTATATGATTTATGTGGGTGATATAGTTTCCTTTTTTTCCAGGATCAGAAAGGCTCTTCTGCTGCTTTAAAGACTGACAATGTTATTGATGCATGGCCTTTCATTGGCAGTAACTGCATCTTCAGAGGCTATGTTCAGTATGTTCATTGCAGCATTGTTGCAATAGGCTTACATAGCTATTCCAAAATTAGCCTTCTAAAAAATCAGTCCTTGTAAGAAAAGTAAAGAATGGAGCACCAGAGAGGTGGACCTGTAAGGTAGACCAATCCTGTACAAAAAAAACCAGAAGGAATAATTTGTCAGGATGAGGGGCATGTAAGATCCAGACGTCCCAAATTAGAGAAAGCAAAGACCCCTTCTAGCTGCCCAAACTGTTAAACGGGTACAGAGAACTGACAGTACTATAAGTCAGGACACTGAAACATTGGTTCCTGGGCAAAACCAAACTGAGACAGCTGCCAAAATCTTACAGGTTCAAGGGTCAAAGAAGGCCTTAATAGAGTTTATATGAAGGCAGTTAAAATTAATAAGGAAGACCTCATGGGATTAAGAGAAACAGAGGCAGAAATAATGCCTATACAATTCCATTTAGTCTCTAAAGAACAATATTTGCCAGACAGGTTTTACAGTATCAAAGGTCTATGCAAGACATCTACAGTGAAATTCCAGTACTGGCTGGAACAAGAAAACATACTTGCAGAAGAGCAAGTTGATTTCAGGGAAGGCCAATCCATTGATCAATGCCTACTGCTTTATCTTTTCACTGAAAAATATTCCTTTCATAGCACACTCTTTTGTTATGCCACCTTCATAGATTTTGTCAGCTTTTGATTCTATATCTTTAGTCAAACTGGGGAAAATTAGAGGTCTCCTCACTTTTTTTTTTTTTTAATATTCTTTATTAGAAATTTTTTGGCAAAGTTACAGAAAATCAATAGATACAATAGATACAAAAAAGAAGATTTAAAAAGCCTCAGTTACAACCATCGAAATAATTTTATGATTTCATGTTCTGTAAGTGCAGTAAAGTCTAAATTTCTTTACTTTATGTTTATCAAATCAAAATATAATGAAAACCAAGACTCAAGTAGAAGAGAAATATTTGGAGAGTTAGGTGTTAGAAACCGGAAAAAAATCAAATTAGTTAAGAGGTTACATACCCGTTAAAGTCAATGCGGTGATTATATTTCTCAATTTCCGGCTTAATTCATTGTGACTTCACCTTCAGGGAGTAAGCAGGTCAGTACCCTTCACTTTTTCCTATTTCCATATATATATATTAAGCTAACTAAATAATACTAAATGTTACACTATCGCTTAAGTTTCTATTCCTTCTAAACCTATATATATCAACTTTCCGTTAACCAATTTCAACTTATATTATACTCCTTCTGGTCTTATTATTCACTCCTGTATTTTTTGGATTCGATCATATAACATTCAGTAACATAAAAAAAAACTTGTATGACAATCAGTTAATATTCAACCGGGAAGCAATTTCTAGTATGTCATTTACTTCTGATATATAATTTTATCCAAAGCTGCTAGTTGGTTCTATATATTTCTCTGCTGGTTAAAGTGCAATTTGATGAGCTTGTTTGTCCATAACAAATAAATGCTGTATTTTTCGCTCTTCCATTCTTCCTGTCTGATCGGGAGTATCTTCTGTTTTTCCTAGGTGCTTTATGAGTACTACTAGACGTGCCGCTATGGTCAAAATGGAAACATTAAATGCAATATTTGTTTTTTTCCAATATCAATTTCTACCATTGTAGGGCTTAACAAATAAATTAACGGATGTTTCTTAAATTTTCTACCTATTATTTTTTCTATATTTGTAATGTATTTCAGACCAAAATGTTTTTTTGTTTTTTTGCAGGTCCACCATAGATGATGTCAGAGTCCTAGCTTCCTGCTCCACATTTCCAGCACTTCCTAGGTGAGTTTTTTTATTTATTTTTGCCATGATAATAGGTGTCATGTACCATCTATAATACATTTTTAAGCTTTGTTCCCATAAATCTGTATTGGGAGTACATTTATAGATGTTCTTATAAAAAATTTCCCATTGTTCTAATGTAATGTCGCTTTTGATTGATATTTTGGGCCTACTTAACCATATATTTTGTTTTACTATTTCAGTTTCTATTTTTTGTTGCAGGTGAGGTAATTAGTAGAGTTTACTGATTAATTTATTATTAGTCTCCTATAAGAATTTTATCCAATATTGTAGTCTCTACACTTATCCCCCAGTGTTTCATATCTGTTTTCCTAACTGTCTTGTAGTTGAGCATAAGTAAACCAATGGCAGGGCTGATCTTTAATCATTAGTGAGATTCCTTTGTTTTGACAAGTAATTTCATTATTTATTATTATTAATATGTTTTGTAGGTAAGCCACCTTTGGTTTCGCTTTCTATCTTTTATTTTCTGTAGTGGCCTTCCATTCTTTCGAAACCCAATTAGGTAATTTCCTATGGCAAATATATTTCTGTATTTTAGTCCAGATTTTTAAAAGCGCATATCTAAATGGAATGTAAGGTTCGAGAAAGTTGGTATCTCCTACTTGTTTATTTGAGGTGGAGGACAATATAATAGTTGTGCTTATCCCATTGTTATTAAGGCTTTCTAAAGTCAATAATTTATTTTTCTGTTAAGTTGATCCAGGTTTTAATCCATGTGATATAAGCTGCAGCTGTCGTGGAGTACAGCTGGAGGTCTCATAATGCATGCCTCCTCTGTTTTTATGCGTCTATAAGATGTTTGTATTTTATCCGGTTGGCTTCCTTCCTCCCCACCAAGAAATTTCAGCATTTACCATCTACATGCATTGGTTGAAAGTCTGTTTTGAGGTCAATAAAGGTAAGTTTTGAAAGAAAAACATGAATTTCGGTAGTATGGACATCTTTATTAAGGAAATCTTCCCATAAAAGGATAGATTTATGTTTCCCCTCTCATGTTGTGAAATTTTGTTTAATTCTCTCTGCTGCTATGTGTGTAATTATTTTTAATTAGGTTGTTATTATTATTTTCTAGTGTTATCCCAAGGTATTTTATTTTTTTCTCTACTTTAAATTCCGAGATTTGTTCTAGAGTCTGTATTTCCTTGTCACTGATATTTTTCGTTAACATTTTTGTTTTTTGATTATTGATTTTAAAGCCTGATAGTTGTCCGAATTTTGAGATCATTTTTAGTAAATGTGGAATTTTATCTAAAGGGTCTTCAACAAAGCATGCGATATCATCGGCGTATGCCTTAAGTTTATATTCCATTCCCTTGTATTTTATTCCTTTTATTATTTTGGAATCAATAATTTCTTTTAGAAGAGGTTCTAGGGTTAATATAAACAAAAGAGGTGACAGGGGACAACCCTGTCTAGTTCCTCTTGTAATAGGGAATTTTCTTGTTAATTCTCCATTAATATTTATTATCGCTTCTTGCTTGTTATAAATGTTATCTACCCCTTTAAGGAAGTTCCCGTTAATCCCGCATTCTTTTAAGGTTATCTTCATAAAATCCCAATTCACCCGATCGAAGGCCTTCTCCGCATCAAAACATATTATAGCCGTCTTTAATTGGGGTTTTTGGTTTATGTATTCTACAATGTCCAATACTGTCCTTATATTATGTGATAATTTTCTCCCTGGTAGAAATCCTGTTTGGTCTATGTTAATATAATTGTTCAATATTTTCTTTAATCTTCCGGCCAGGATTGATGAATAGATTTTATAATCAATATTTAACAATGATATGGGGCGGAAATCTTTTGTTTCTGGTATGTCACTAACTTTTTTAGGTATTAAGGATATTTGTGCTTGTGTCCATGATTCCGGGATTACATTACCCTGGAATACTTCATTAATCAGCTCAGTAAGTGGTGCTAAAACTGTATCTTTAAATGTTTTGTAATATATAGTTGAGATTCCGTCAATTCCTGGTGATTTATTTTTTAATTTAGATATTGCCTCATTTACCTCTGTTTCAGAAATTCTCTTGTTAAGATTCTTCTCTTCTTCTTTGGAAATTTTAAAAATGGGTCTATTTTTCAGGTAAGATTCTATTTCTTCATTCTGGGTTGTTTCTTTTTTATATAGTTGACTGTAATATTGTTGGATTAATGTCTCAATTTGTATAGGGTTGGTTACAATTTGGGTGTCGTTTTTTATTTGTGTAATAATTCTTTTCTCTTGTTTATTTCTAATCTTTGTTGCTAGCCATTTACCCGGTTTATTGCTTAATGTGTAATACTTTTGCTTCATATATATAGCATATCTGGTAGCTTCTTCTGTAATTAACATATTTAGTTGGTCTTTTATTATTTTCATTTTATTTATTAACTTCTTATTGCCGCTTTTGTTTGTAAGTTCTTTTTCTAATTTTTCCAATGTTGTTTCTAATGATATCTTTTTTTCTTTTCTTTCTCTATTTAAGGTTTTTTCCTCTTTCTTTATGACACCCCTCGCAAATGCCTTATGGGCATCCCAGATCGTGCCTTGATTTTTAATCGAATTTTTGTTTGTTTTCCAGAATTGTTGCAGTTCTTCTTTTATTTTTTTGGCACTTTTTTCATTCCTGATAACCCAATCCTTTATCTTCCAATTAGTATTTCTGATTCTTGTTCCTAACTCCCATTCTATGGGGTTATGATCTGATATAGTTTTACATTTTATTTTTATGGTTTTAGTCAGGCTGAACAGTGATTTCGAAGCCCATATCATATCAATTCTGGAGTTTGACTGGAACCTTGCTGAATAGTATGTGTATTCTAACGATTTCCCCTCTTTCCCTCTCCATATATCCATCACTTTCAATTCTTCCATCATTTTGAAGCATATTTTAGGCAGTTTGTTTTCTTTCATCAACTTAGTATCTTTTTTCTTTGATGTTTTCCTGTCTATCTTGGGGTCAATTATTCCATTAAAATCCCCCAGGATAACCCAGGTTCCTGTATTATATTCATTTAGGTGCTTATATAATTTTTGATAAAATTGTGCTTTTTTATTATTAGGAGCATATATTCCAGCTATTCGAATTATTTCGTTATTCCACTTAATTTCAACAAGTATATACTGTGCATCTGGATCTGAATATAACAGATTGGGGTTTAGATTTTCCTTAACGTATAAAGCAACCCCTCTTTTTTTTTTATTACCACCTGCGTGAAACAATTTGCCTAATCTGGGGTTAATTAAGTACTTCTCATCAGTTATCTTTATGTGTGTCTCTTGTAGACAAATTACCCCATACCCTCCTTTCCTAAGTTGATGGAAGAGGTTTTTCCTTTTGTTCGGATTGTTAAGGCCATTCACATTCCATGTTATTATTTGACATGTCATTTCAATAGGTCAATCAGTCAATAGTATATATGAAAAAAAAACACACAAAGAAAAGAAAAACAAGGTAAAGTTGTTCACCAATAGACTGTTAGTTACCTTACCACTTATGCCACTTATTGGCAAAGGCCCTTCAAATTTTTCTTATTTCTTGCCATAAATTCTTGGGCTTTAGAAACTGTTGTTATATTATAGTTTTTTCCATTGTATTGAAAGAAAAGTCCTTCTGGGATGTTCCATCGAAAATTAATTTCATTGAGGCGTAAAATGTCCACCAAGCCCTCATAGTCTTTTCGTTTCCTCCTGATAGACACTGGAATTTCTTTCAGTATGATTAAGTCCTTGCCATCCACTTGAAGTTTGTTAGCTGAGTGATAATGCAGTATCTGATCACGTAGGAGTTTTCTTGTAAAGTTAATGACAATGTCTCTAGGAAGTTTTCTGTCTTTGGCTATTTTCGAATTCACCCGATACATTCTATCCACTTCTCTATTTACATCTCTTTCGTCAATCTTCCAAATCATACTCAGTATCGGATTCATGCGTTCTTCCAAATTTTCCCTGTCAACCTCTGGGAAGCCACGTATACGTAAATAAGTTTCCTTTTGTCTGTATTCCAGCATGGCTGAGTTATCCAGCTGAATCTCAAATCGTTCTTTCAGAGTTTCTAATTTATCCTCCACCTCATTGGTGTGTTCAGTATTGTCTTTTAACGCTCTTTTAATTTGGTTCAGAGTGTCATCTATCTTTTTAAATTGAGTCATTTCTTTCTTAATATCAGTCATTTCCTGTCTTAACATTCCCAGCTGATCTTTTATTTCATTTTGGGAATTCATCATCTTTTCTAATAATTGTTCTAATCTTGGGTCATGTTCCATATTTTTCTCAGGAGTGGCAGTTCCTTGGCTCATCGTTACCTTAAGGCTTTTATTCTCAGCAGTTGCTTTTCTTGTAGCCATCAGTTAAATTGGTGTTGTAATTCACTCGGCCAGGTCGTTTCTCTTCTTTATTGCACTCTAATTGTAGCAGCTGTCAAAGAAGTCGTCTCCTCACTTGACCAGTGCCTGCTGTTCCCAATATGTATTCTTCACTCGATATGGATGCTTCAGGGACTTCACTCAAAGGACAGTGTAATCCTCAGGATCATTGAAACTAGGGCTCATTCCACCCATGCAGAATAATGCATTTTCAAACTGCTTTCAGTACTCTTTGAAGCTGTGCGGAATGGCAAAATCCACTTGCAAACAGTTGTGAAAGTGGTTTGAAAACGCATTATTTTGCGTGTGCGGAAGGGGCCTAAGAAAAGTGTTAAGCAGGGACTTATATTGGACTTGCTTTTATTTAACTTCTATATCAATGATAAGGTGGGTTATCCTCATAACATGAATTTTCTCTCCCCAAAACTAGCTGGAAGGCATATTTTAGTTCTGCTTTATGCAGACGATGCATAAAGAGTGCAGGGTTTTTACTGTGGCATGATGCAAAGTCTTGTCTTTAGCTGTTCTTGAAGGATGATACAAGAAGGTTCCCTGTTGGGAGAGACAATGTCCTTGTAAATCTGGACACAGAAATACTAGAACTTGTGGTTTCCCAGTGTCAGTACTATAAAAACATCTGTACTAACCTTATCTCACAGCTTCTATGTAGATTACCAGGGCACACAGAACAATTTAAAACTACTGTGCTGCTCACAGATACCAAAACTACTGTGCTGCTCACAGATACCAATTCTGATGGAACGTTGAATTCTATAAACAGCATTCTGATACAACATACTATGTGGCTAGATTCTGTTCAGCAGCACTTGAAATATATCATGGAATGTCTGTGCCATAAAATAGACTTAGATTTGAAAGTTATAGTCTCAGTGTTTTATCTGTTAATTTCATTGCCCCCTTGTGCCTACTCTTTTTTTTAGCTTTAAGTCTTTTGCTTTCTTTTAATTGTGTATACTTTTATTTACTTTATACAGGGCTGCATTGGTCTATGACCATAATAAAAATTCTGATTCTGAATAGCTTTCTTCAAATGTAGTGTTGTTCCAGTTGGTGATACCCTTACTCTGCTACAATAAATTCAGTTTGTGAAAATTTTAAAGGAAACCCATCCTGAAAATTTGTTACAATTTTGGCCAAGAGCTTATAAGTATTGCATTATCACTTTTCAATTTTTGAATGGTGCAGTTCTTCCAAATATCTGACCAGATGTTGTCGGTGTCTCCTGTATTGTTCACCAAAGACTTGCTTTGTTTATTCTGCTTATAATTAATTTTACTTCTTTTACTTCTAGTTTTATTTTTATTTACCTTTAAAAAGTTGAAGGTAATTGTTTTTTTCCCTTTAAAGTCTTGTCATGGCTTAAAGAATATGAGATACATGACAATCCAAATAACAAGCTTGGTGATCTCTCTCCCCTGTTCTCTCCCCCCCCCCCTCAAAAACCTAGGATTTGAGATGTACTTGTTTTGTTCACAATTCCATCGTGGTATTAGCATGACACATGTTCTTTGAAGCTTGTCATATTCTACTGGGCAAATACATAGGAAATTATTATATCAAAGGCAGCATCACTGATTCTAGCCAAGTTAGAGTAATCATAATGAGGTAACATTTACTGACGTTTCACCAAATTACATGTGCAGAGAAACAGATAGAAAACAAACTTTGCAAGGGTTACACACAAAAAAATCCTGCGTTTGTAGATCTTTCCCATTTCAGATTACAGCAAGCTTATTTGCTCCTTCCAGGGATATCTATTGTTCAGGTTTTTGCTTTCTTGCATTCAAAGCTTTCCTACTTGGGATTGCATTTTTTGGCAAATAAGAGAAGTAATAGAGAAAATCCTAGAAATGGGGCTCTATACATTTATTTGGTTTTTTAAAATACATACAGCAACCTTTTTACAACTTCACTATGTACTCCTTTATTCAAACTCTTTGATAAAAATTGAAACACAGTTCTTCCATCTATAACTGCTATTAGAAATCTCATTCTTTCTGAGAGTCAGGGCAAGGGCAGCTGCTTCACTTGCTTGTACTGAGCATGCTCAGTGCATGGAGCAGACTCAGTAACAGCGACAGAGGCAGCCTCTTTGAACAAGACAGTGAATTGAACGGGAAGGAAGGGTGAAATGGCAGACGAGAAGCAGGATCAGACTGCAAGCAGAATGCTTCTGCCAGAAGGAGATTCCAAGGCAGATGCCAAACTTATTCTGTATCACTGGACACAGTCATTCAGTTCCCAGAAGGTGAGTGAGTAGTCCTGCTGATTCCAGGAGTGTCAGATTTCAGGACCCGGACAGCTCCCAGGGTCCATTCCACCCACCTTTTGCACGGCTGTTGTGAATTAATGGACCATGCTTTCATCTATAAACAGATGCATACATCTGTAGATAGAGGAGGAAGAAAGAAAAGGATTGGATGCATAGGCCAGGACACCTTTTTAACAGGCCTCAGATTTCTTGCTGTTTTTTCATGGTTTATTGCCCATTTTAAGATTATCAACATTATGTATTTTCAAAGCCCCATGTCAAAAGAGCATTTCCTGCATGTCTCTTTATAATGATAATTAAGTACCATGAAGTCACAAACAATTTACGGTGATCATTCAAGGTGCTTTCAAGATAAGATATGAGCAGAGATGCCTTCCTTTGCTTAGCAATCCTTTGCATAGCAATTGCCTTCTTTTGCATAGCTACCCAGGATGGTCTCTCATCCAAGTTCTAATAATGACTGACCCTGCTTTGCTTGCAAACTGTGACAAGCTCAAGCTTGTCTGAGCTATTCATGCAGGTTATCTCCAGGGAGGAAAAAATAACAGATGGAACATTCTTAATAAGAAGGAAGCGTACATACAGAGGGAAAATGAGATGAAAGAGGTTGTCTAGCTCGGGTTCTATGTGTGCATCTTACAGTAATTGGCTTGGGTCCAGACTATTGTTTTGGTGGGTGCAAAGCTTTCAGCCCATACAGCATGACTTTCTCACCTCCTTCATTCCACACCAGCCTAAAATGCCCCCTCAGTCCTGCTGCTGGAGGAAATAGGACCCGTATGACACACACTTCTAGATCCATGTCCTTTGTGCAGGTTACCACATTACATCTGGCAATATATTGAAATATGCCATGATTGCTTTGTGTCACACTTCAACAAGCAAGTTTACAAATGTTTTCTAGGTGCGTTTGGTGATTGCTGAAAAAGACCTGAAATGTGAAGAGCATGATGTAAGCCTTCCCTTGAGTGAACACAATGAGCCTTGGTTCATGCGCCTCAATGCAACTGGAGAGGTTCCTGTCCTCGTTCATGGAGAAAATATCATTTGTGATGCTACTCAGATCATTGACTACCTTGAAGAGACTTTTGTGAATGGTAACAGCAAGACTTGTGTAGTTTTTGTTAATGCCAGTGCTGCATATGACTCGCATGGAGGTTTATGTAAAGTTGATTTACTGTGGCTTGAGCAAACTTGAGAGACCTCATTTTATCTGGATGGATGTGTAGTGTGCAATTTAATTCTTGTAGTGCACAGAAAAACTGGGATTGTTAGAATACCTTTTGCAGTGTGGATCTGGGGTACAAACAATGGTCATAGTCAGATGTTGGTAACCAGCCTTTCATCCCCATCTTTTTCATAGCTGCCTGTCATGGTGAGGTTTATATTAATAGTGTTGTACTGGTAAGAACATATTAAGTGTTACAACCTTGTTTTACCTTGTTAAGTATTCATGTCATGTATTCATGTTTCTCCAGAAAACCTTGTCATGTACTCATGTTTCTCCAGAAAAAACTCCAAGGCTAATGCCAGAAGAAGGAAGCATGTACTACCCAAGGGTTCAGCACTACAGGGAGCTCTTGGATTCCTTGCCAATGGATGCCTATACACATGGCTGCATTTTGCACCCTGAATTAGCAGTAGACTCTATGATTCCAGCTTATGCCACAACTAGAATTCGCAGTATGTCCTTTCATATCTTAATAACATTTCATGAGTCTGTGCTGGCTTCCCATAGGATTTCAAATCAAACTCACATTGCAGATTTTAGAAGAAGAAGTTTGGATTTATATCCCCCCTTTTTCTCCTGTAGGAGACTCAAAGGGGCTTTCAATCTCCTTTCCCTTCCCCCTCACAACAAACACCCTGTGAGGTAGGTGGGGCTGAGAGAGCTCAGAAGAACTGTGACTAGCCCAAGGTTACCCAGCTGGCATGTGTGGGAGTGCACAGGCTAATCTGAATTCCTCAGATAAGCCTCCACAGCTCAAGCGGCAGAGCGGGGAATCAAACCCGGATCCTCCAGATTAGAATGCCCCTGCTCTTAACCACTATGCCACTGCTGTGTGAAATGTAACTGTTGAGTCCTGTGAAATGTAACTGTCTTGAGTCCCATAGGTTACTGGGCATCTTGCAATCTGTCACTGCAATGAGGACACCCTCTTGTCAACTATACAACTCTTAAACCCATTGCAGCAATAAAGAGGCTGGTTCACATGATACACTTTTGTTGCTCATCAACTGCTGGCCTCACCCCCTGCCTCTGTATAATTGCCTGGTATAACTGCATGGAGTAAGTGGCCATGTGCATGCCCCTGTGCGCTATCAGCTATTTTTTGAAAGCAGTGTTGCTGATTGTGGGCAAGGAGGCATGGCCACTTACTCCATGCAGTTGCACTTAGTAGATGACCAGGGAAATGAATGGAGACAGGGAGCAGGTCAGCATATTCATGCCTACTTCCGCCGTGTAGTGAATTAATGTGCACTGGTAGGGATGTTGTTTGTACTGGGCTATCAACTGAACAATACAGATCTGTTTTCACTGAGATCCCAGGGCTTGGACATACATTAACTTTGAGAATGGAGCCTTAGATACCACTGGACTCTCTGTTGTTAGCCTTCTTATCAAAAAGTTCGTAATTCACTTTTTAAAGTTAACTATATTAACATTTACAACTAGCAATCTGGAGGAGATCGGATCAACTCTTGTTTTTGCTCTTATCAGGCCAAATAGGAAACACTGAATCTGAATTAAAGAAGCTTGCTGAAGAAAACCCAGATCTGCAAGATGCATATATCGCAAAACAGAAACGTCTTAAAGTAAGAACACAGTTTATTTATGCTTCAAGGTTTTCAGAATATGCTTTTAATGAGAAGTAAACCAGCAGATGCTGCATGTATTTACCCAAACAATAATTCCATCCTGTGGTAGTGCTGGTGGTAAGTGCTGTCAAGCCACAGCTGACTTATGGTGACCCCATAAAGTTTACAAGAAAAGAGATGGTGGGAGGTGGTTTGCCATTGTCTTCCTCCATGTGAGCTCAGAGAGTTCTGAGAGCACTGTGACTGGCCCAAGGTTATCCAGCAAACTTCATGTGGAGGAGTAAGGAATTGAACCTGGTTCTCCAGATTACAATCTGCTGCTCTTAACCAGTACACCACATTCGCTCTCCAATTCCATTACAAGGAGAAGTATGTGCAGTTGCAACCGTAAATAATCATTTATACATTTACTTTTTAATTTTAATTCATTATACATATATAGTGTTTGTATAACTTTGCTTATGTAGAGATGTTATTTGCCATTATTGCTGCTGGACAGTATCTGTTTTGGTTGACTGGTTGTGTGTCAATGAGCAATGAAGCACACCATTCTTCTTATTTTTTAGAGTAAACTTATGGATCATGATAACATAAAGTACTTAAAGAAAATACTGGATGAACTGGAAAAAGTTTTGGATCAGGTTGAGACTGAGTTGCAAAGAAGAAATGAAGAAACACCCGGTAGGGAATTCTGTATGTTTCACTGTTCATTAGACTATAGCTATTCTAATTTGGCCATGATGAACCATCTATCAACAACCTGTTTGCCTACTCAGTGATCTCTGCTTGGGCCTATCCCTGAAAATGGTTTCGAAACTGCATCTTCTCTGATGTTTTTGGCCTATTCTTTGGTGAGGATGGGTCTTAGCATAGTGGCACAGGATCTCACTTAATTTTGAGTAGCAATTTAAAATATTCAAAGCAGAATTAGGAAAGAGGACAACCAAGAAGAGTACAACCAAGATGATTAAGTGGCCAGGGCACCTCTTATGAGGAAAGGCTGAAGACTCTGGGACTTTCAGCTTTAGGACATAAGACGACTAATGTGGAACATCACAGAGATTTATAAAATGATACACAAGGTAGAGACAGTAGACAGAGATAATTTTTCTACCCCTCCAAAATACTGGAACTCAGGGTCATCCAATTTAAGTTGATGGACAGTAGCTTCAGAGGGACAAAAGGAAATACATTGCTCAACAAATGTCTAAATATGGAATTTGACTTCAGAGGTTGTTAGTGAGGGCCTCAGGCAATGACAACTTTAAAAGAGGATTAGTCAGATGGAGGCTAGGTCTATCAGTGACTTCTATCCATGAGGTTTAACGGGAAGCATCACATTTAGAGGCAGTAAACTTCTGAATACCAGTGCCAGGAGGCAACATCAGAAGGCCTTAACTTTTAAGCCCTATTGTTGACACTTTGGAATAACTGATTGGCCACTGTGTCAAACAGGATGCTGGACTACATGGACCACTAGTCTAATCCATCATAGTTTATGTCCTCATATACTTATGTTCTAACTGATTATTACCTTTAAAACTCTTGGCCTAGTATACATTAGTATATATATAATTCTTTAGAAAGATACAAGTGGGGGACCCACAAGGATTGGCAGGGAGCATCTCATTGTCTTCTCTCCATTTTCTTTTTCCATTCTCCGAAAATCCTTATATCTTCTCCAAGGTTACCATGTTTCCGCGAATATAAGACAGTGTCTTATATTAATTTTTGCTCCCCAAGATGCACTATGTCTTATTTTCAGGGGATGTCTTATTTTTCCGCTCCACAGCTGCATGCTCTGGTGTTCTGTTCGACAGGCATGCTTCCAAACAAAAACTTTGCTACGTCTTACTTTTGGGGGATGCTTTATATTTAGCACTTCAGCAAAACCTCTACTACATCTTATTTTCAGGGGATGTCTTATTTTCGCGTAAACAGGGTACTAGTGCAAGACTGGAAACCAGTGGAAGAATCTCCAGCAATGTGATGATAGCACTTCCAGAACAACCCATTCTGTTGTGCCAGAAAGTACATCAGGATGCTGGCTAATACCCCTTCATTAACCCCAATTTCTCCCACTACCCATCCAAGCAGCAGTGGGCAGTGTTGGCAGGAGGTGGGAGGTCTCCTGCCAGCTGGGAGATCTGGCAACCCTAGCTTCTTCCCTTTCCCTTCTTCCTTCTGTCCTTCCCAGCCACCAGTCAAACTACTTTCAACTGGCAGTTTGTCTTCAGCTTTCCTTCCTTCCCTTCTCTTCACAGCCACACCCTGCAAACACTATAGTACAATTACACAGTGTTGACCATCCGGCTGTTTCCACTCACACAGTGCTGGCCACTGGATTATGTTGCACAGTGGGTGACCCACAAAAATTGGGGCGGGGTGATCTAATTTCTTAAAGCTACAGGAGTTGCTTCTATTATTTTGGAGGGTTTTAAACTCTCTCTGCATATTTTTTTTAAGATTTCAGTTTTTTCTGCAAATTTAGGGGTTTTCTTAGGTAGAAAGATTTTATTATCCACAGATGTGACCATGTTGAAATTTAGATATACTGATGGTCCATACTTCACCAAATACAAGAATTTCCCTCTAAAATTGATATATATTCTTAAGAAAATAAATATTTTCTTACATAACATTAAACACAGATGAATTTTATAACTTCTGGCCTATTTTTTAAAAATTATTATTTTTATGTTTTTTTCTTCCACCCTATACCTGAAAGTCTCAGGGTGGGTTACAAAATTAGACTCATAAAAGTAATTAAATCTGATACAACTTAAAAACAATTACAACACATAACAATAAAATGTATTCAAAATTAATTAAGTATATTAATTTTTTAAAAAACCTGTTTAAAAATTCATGATATTACTAAAAGGGAGAAACCATTTCCACAGCTAAATGCCAGGGAAAATAAGTGCACCCTTACCAAATTTCTAGATGTATATAAAGAAAATGCTTGATCGGCCTCGGGGGGAGATCATTCCACAATCTAGGGGTCACCACTTAGAAAGGTCTCCACCTTTTTTACTTCTGAAGGTGGTGGTACCACCAGAAGGGCTTCATCTGCTGATCTTGGGGCACGAGCAGATTAATATGGGAAAAGGCATTCCTTTCGCTATTTGGGGCCCAAGATGTTTAGGCATTATAAGTCAAAGATAATTTTAGTACAAAGCATTGTACAAAGGTCCTAATAATGCAATATGAAATGCTTTTGTTTGTTACAGTGATAACTCTAGTAAGGTCTTAGGTACAATACTAGCAAATATAATATTTTTCTCATTGGTAGTGTAGTTTATTGCTGCTTGAGACAATTAGGAAAGGCTACAAGTTTCCAGTGTTTCTTACTGTTCTTATCTTAGATTAAATGATGCATCCTGCCTTCTTTGTGGCAGATGTGATTTATATTTCTCTTCAGAACATTTATGTTTATTCATGGTTATTATGTTTAAATTTTTCAGGGCAAAATTTTCATTCAAAACTTGAAAAGTCTACTGAAGTTTAAGACCAATAAAATTAATCCAAAACAGGAAGTGACAAATGTAGACTAAGTAAATAAACAGGACAAGGTTTATAGAGATTGTGATGAATGTAGAAGCAATTTTTAGCTCCTAAAATTATAGAGGTGGTTCCTTAGCATCAGATTCAAATGTAATATATCACTATGGACTATCTTCTTAGCTAACTGACTTGTTGTGGCAGGTGTCCATTTTCAGTATTGTGAGGTAAGTAGCAATTTCCTCTTGAAGTACATGTTTATCCCTTATTTTTGAAGAACTCCTTTTCTGTGTTTCAAATGAACGTGAGGTTGGATAGTAGAAAAGATCTGTGCATGCCTGTGGAGATGTTTTTCACAGATTGCCCCCTCTGTAACAGCCCTCTAATTCCCTCTCCTCCTACATTTTGAGGGAGCATTTTGACCTGTAAGGAGAGGCAGAAGGTGGGGACACTGAACTTTCATGCACAGAAATATTAGATGGGATCCCACACTTAATGTGGAAAGTAAGGTGGAATTTTGCAAGCTGTCCAGATATTTGAGGTGCAGGGGCGGAGTGAGAGCGAACTGCGCCCGGGGCATGCCTACGCCCCCTGCCCCCGCCACACCCCAGAACGCCCCCGCACAGGTGCATGCCTGGGGCTTTGCGCCCCACCCGGTCCCGTTGGTGCTACACCACTGTTGAGATGTGAAATACAATCTTGGTTTAAATGCTAGAGAGGAAAAAATACCCGTGGGTCTTTTCAGTAAGGAAACTACTTTCCAGCTGTTTTAATGAGAATCACATCCTCAAGTCAATTTTGAGAGAAATCTTGGACCAATGGCGACTCTGCAAAAAATCATTCAGACTCATGGTCTTGGGAAATCTTTTAATCAATCCTGTAGCATTTTATTCCTCAGCTCCTTTTATATCTTTTTTTTGTGATTAGAAAATGAGCAGCAACCCTGGCTCTGTGGTGAATTTTTCAGCTTGGCTGATGTATCCCTTGCTGTTACACTGCATCGTTTGAAATTCATTGGACTGGCAAGGAGAAGCTGGGGAAATGGAAAGCGACCCAACTTGGAAATTTACTACAATCGGGTCTTGAAGAGAACAACATTTCACAAAGTTCTAGGACACGTCAACAACATATTAATCTCAGCAGTTCTTCCAACTGCATTTCGGGTGGCCAAGAAGAGGGCACCTAGAGTTTTTGGCACTACTCTTTTGGTTGGTTTCCTAGCAGGAATAGGGTACTTTGCTTTCATTTGTCTTCGGAAGAGATTTGCCAATATGCTGGTATCTATTAGAGCAAGTCACAGTTATCTGTAGATGTTCCATCTGCTTTTCCCAAAGAAGGAGATCTGATTGATAAGACAAGCCACTACATTCTCATAGCACAGTATATTCATGTTAATACAGAAACACAATGGCAACACAGAGGTAATGGAAATTAAATTTTAAAAGAAAGTGAGACGATGTAAAGTACTTTTCAAACTGTGGATCCTATGGAAATATGCAATTCGATAAATCTCACAATTTTTATTGCTAGTTTCAAATCTATTAGCACCTTAGGGACTAGATAAGATTTTCTAGCTATAAGATTTCAGAAGAAACGAGCTTTGATTCTCAAAAGTTTACACCCTGAAAATCTTGATGGTCTCTAAAGTGCTACTGGACTTGAAACTAGGCATTCTATTGCTGACCAACACAGCTATCCTCTGAAACAATTTTTACTAAAAGCCATTTTTAAAATGTTATTTTATGTGATCATTTGACAATTAAGCATTTTCACACTGCTTATGCACCACCTTGAAAGTAGCACATAGACAGGCCTTAGACTGGGATATTAAATGTGGGGAAATGTCTTTCTTCTATGTTAATGATTTGTTTGGCAGATATTAGATTGCAAGGACCAGTTGAATGTAAATTGACACAATGGCACAAACTGAATTCCCATTTGGAAAGCTCACGAGAAGTTGGAGTAGACACTAGGGTACACAGTGGACTGGTTTCCAAGAAACAAATTACAGGTGAGTATCAGAAACTGTTGATCACCTGTTAGTTACTGTAATGGTACACATGCTTTGCATAATAATTGCACAGAATATATTGTACCACAAATTAACTAATCACTTATGTGCATGATACACTTGATATTATATGTGTTTAATTTTTATGGAAGCATATTTTATGTGTTGGTGAGTGAATGTAGTCCTGGTGGTGCCTCAGAAAATATCTTATCCATAAATCCAAGAATTCGTACATTTGTAAATGAACATGTGTCCAATGAGTTGTTGTTCTATTTTTTGCCAAATAAAATCGGTCAACCAACTTGGAATTTGATGTGACTCTTAAGTATGATGGATTCATTGTGCTTTAAATAGAGAAGTGCATGCAGAACTGTAATTGGAAACACAGACCTTCTCAACAGTGGAAGGAGGTCTCACCTGAAAGTCCCAGGGACTCTGGAGTTGGTGGAAGAAATGCTATTGATGTTTGTGATTCTTGCAATTAGAGAGGCTGGTTGCCACATTAGCTGCTGTTCCATGAGCTGCTGAATGGCAATATTTTGAGGATATCTAAGGCCCTTTCCACAAGAGTTGTTTGCAACTAATCTTGTCACCAAATGCTACATTTTTGTCCTTTGAATTCCACGCTTTTTCTTTTGTTTGGTTCTGGAAACATTTTCATTTCATTTTTCCTTGGTTATTTTCTGGAGCACTTTTACAGTGATTTTTTTCTATCCATTTCCAAGCCCTTGAGAGTGCTATCACGTTAAAATGGTCCCCATCAAACATCTGGCCCTTATACAACCCTTGTATAAGTGCCAAACCTCCCCTTCGGGCATTTTTTCCTTCCCCTCCTTTATTTTTGAAAGGATTTTATTACCTAGTTATGTAATGTTCAGGCAAAGCAAGAAGCAGGGGCAATTGGATCAATCTTTATCAATTTCCCATACAGCTTTTGCAATGTTAAGGTTCAGGCACTGATGCAAAGAAGCAGGGGCGATTTGATCAGCTTTTTCAAGTTCATGTCAAACCAGTGATGTAATGTTAAGGTGAAGATACAGTTGGGAGTGAATGAAATTGACAAGTAACAATTGTGCATTACTGCAGCTCTAATTCATCTGAAAAATGTGTGTGTGTTTTTGGAGGGGGTGGACAATGGTGCCTGCTCCAGTAGGTTTTCTGGCTTCCATTTTGTGTGGATGGTTCTCGGGGTAGAAATGGAAGCTGGGACATATATTGAATTGCCAGCTCAGCGTAACTGTACAGTAACTCTAGAGTGCCTGCACAAAAGAAAAAAAAGGGAGGGTTTTTCTTCTGCCTCACGAATGACATCCCACCACCATTAGGAATAATATGTTTTCAGCAGCAGTAGTGCGTGATATAAATGCAACTAACAAGGGGAAAATGATGTGGGAATGGAGATGTGCAGAATGATTTCACAGAAAATGCTTCCAAAATCCAAAGTTTGACCACTAGGAAAATCTGTGGTAAGCTGTGCATATGGAGAAGGCCATAGTCTTGGCTTGCATGAGCAGCATTTCAGCTGACACTACTGATTCTGCCACTGCCCCTTGCTCACAGTAGGTTCTACCTTCAACTCCCAGTAGAGCTGAGGTGGCCGGGACAGCACTGCCACTGTGCCACCTCCAGAGGGCTTCCAGGTGGTATTTATTTATTTTATTTATTTATTATTTGATTTCGTATACCGCCCTATCCCCAAAGGGCTCAGGGCGGTGAACAATATAAAAGCATATATAAACATAAATATATAAAAGTTTAAAATTTTCATTCTAAAACAGTATCCCACGAACCCATATGCAACCCTCCCAAGAAGAGTGATGGGTCCCGATGATGTTAGGGACCCTATACAGCAGGGGGAGGATGAAAGCAGGGCACCCTCAGCGGCTGGTCTCTCCGAAGGCCGATTGGAACAATTAGGTCTTGCAGGCCCCTCACGGAACTCTCCAAAGGTCCCTTGGGGTGTGGACAACTGGTGGTAGAGTGTTCCACCGGAAAAGGGCCGGAAGCATTAAGGCCCTGGCCCGAGTGGAAGCCAGCTGCATCATTGAGGGGCCGAAAGGGATCTCCAGTAAATTGTACTCTGCTGAGCGCCAGAAGTGCGACTCGAGACATATGGAGTATCTTGCCGGTCCGGAAAGGTCTACGAGGAGTCCCCAGGCAGCGTAAAGGCCTTAAAGGTCAGCACCAACACCTTGAAGATGATTCCAAACTCTACTGGGAGTCAGTGCAGCTGGTGCAGCACAGGCTGGATATGATCCCAGATGGCACTGCCTGTGAGCAGGCATGCAGCTGCATTTTGGACCAGTTTTAGCTTCCAAATCAAACGCAAGGGAAGGCCCGCGTAGAGCGAGTTACAATAGTCTAATCTGGAGATGACCGTTGCATGGATCACTGTGGCCAGGTCGGTGTTGGAGAGGAAGGGAGCCAGCCGTCGGGCCTGTCGAAGATGGAAAAACGCAACCCGGGTTGTATGGGCCACCTGGGTCTCCATTGAAAGAGACGAATCCGGGTGGACTGGAGCCCAGGCTGCGAAGCGGAGAAGGTCGGCGCCCATGTTACCCCCCTCCACACCGGTGGCTGGAATTCCCCAATCCCTCCCCCCCGGCCAAGCCAGAGGATCCCCGTCTTCGATGGATTAAGTTTTAACCTGCTCTGTTGTAACCAACCAGTGACCGCCTCCAAACAATGCTGTAGAGCTGCAGGGGCAGTGACAGCTCCCCCCTCCATCAACAGAATGAGCTGAGTGTCATCAGCATACTGATGGCAGACCAGCCCAAAGCTCGATACCAACTGAGCAAGGGGTCGCGTATAGATGTTAAATAACGAGAGTGGGGACAACAATGCCCCCTGAGGCACACCACAATGAAGCGGGCACCTCTGGGAAGCTTTGTCCCCACACCACACTTGCTGACTCCGCCCCCGGAGAAGCGAGACAATCCATTGAAGGACAGTGCCCCGGACTGAGGCCGCCAAGCTGATGGGCCAAAAGGTCGTGGTCGACCACATCAAGCGCTGCGGTGAGATCTAACAACACCAGCAGCGCCGATCACTTTCTCAGTCAAGTTGCATACGGAGCGTATCTGTGACAGCGGCCCGAGGAGCCGTCTCCGTCCCATGCGCAGCCGCGGAAGGCCCGGTTGGAAAGGGTCCAAAGCTGATGTTTCATCCAGGAAACCCTGAAGCTGCTCCAACACCACTCTCTCAATTACCTTCCCCAGAAAGCGAAAGGTTCGAGGCAGGCGTGGTAATTGGCCAGATCTCCAGGATCTAACGATGGTCTTTTCAAGAGTGGGCGGACCGCACCTCCTTCAACCCATCTGGAAGGACTCATTGCTCAAGAGAGTCGTTGATGATTTTCAACTTAGATTGGGGTCGTAACTCCTCCCGGCAAGTTTTAATTAGCCAGGAAGGGCACGGATCCAGAGGACAGGTAGTAGGTCTAACAGCAGCCAAGATCCTGTCAACAGCAGCTTCGGAGAGCAGGGAAAACCGGGCCAAACAAGGGCCAGAAGACGGCAAGGGAGCCTCCAGTTCACTAATTGTAGTTAAGGTGGCAGGAAGGTCCTGGCGGAGCGACGCGACTTTGTCTGCAAAAAAGCTCATAAATGCCTCACAGCTAATAGCTAATTCACGATTTGTAGAACCCTCTGATAAAGAGGTCAAAGATCGAATTATCCGAAACAATTGAGCCGGGCGAGAGCTGAAAAAGAACCTCCCGCCCCAGCTACCTGGGAGCTGAAAAAGAACCTCCCGCCCCAGCTACCTGGAAAGCCCTCCATCTGGCATAATGGAGTTAGGCCACTTTTTTTGGGTGGCTTAAGTCTGAAACCCTGGCTGTGGCATTCCCAGCTCAAAAGCCCAGGTGGAAAGTTGGCTGCACCCCCAGGAACCCCTTGCTCCGGCATCTGCTCAGATGCCAGCATAGCTTTGCGGTGGTTCCTACTTCTGGTTTCATGGCTGCGGAGTTTTGGGGTGCCCAAATGCTGATGTCTTTGCCCTTTCCACTGGTGGGGATGCCCCTTGCACCACTGAAGGGAACAAACCTGTCAGCACAGCACAGTACAGCACCATTTCCATAGCCCATTCGGCCATCCCTGTCTGGGTTGGGATGTTAGGCAAATTCATTGCATTGAGTGATCTGCATACGTGACATAGCTACTAAACCATACAGAACAAACTTTCACATCACCTAATATCAACTGAAACCCAAGACTGTTAAATGCAGAAGGAATACATCTGCCTTTATGAATTACCCTTCAGAATTCTGGCCATGACACTTTCTGTTATTACATATCATTTTTATAAAGTCATTGATATCTTGTAGACAAAGCTCAGGGAAGGGTATGCACAATATCAGGTGCATGATCCCAGGGAAGGAGCTGTGCCACATGATTCAGGTATCTAAAAAATCTGGCTTTCAAACAAATTTGATTTACAAAAGTATAGACCACAATTTTTGCAATATTAGGCTATTTATCATTTCAAGGGTATGTTTTCTTAGCATTGTGACCAGCTGGATGGTGGGGTTTGGTGGCAGTGATGCCTTGTTTCTCCTCCATAATGTTAGCAGACACCCAGGACAACCATCTTGCACCAGTCAAGTAATACTCTACTGGGGGACTTGCCCTCAATTGGTCAGGAATGAAACTGATAGTAATTCTATCAGGGTCCAGCTAACTCTAATGCTTTATAATCAAAATAAGTATTTCATAAGTGAGCACATTATACAAAAGAAAGATTGATAGTTAAAAAACAAGCATTCTTGAAACCAGATCCCAACAAAAATGGAAAATAACTCCCCAGTATACTCAGGTGTTGTTATAAATACAATTGATGAAAATACCAAATGACCAACAAAACATTTGGTCTTGGCTTGCATGAGCAGCATTTCAGCTGACACTACTGATTCTGCCACTTCCCCTTGCTCAAATTTTGGCATTTGTGGTCTTCCTCTGTAGTCACTAACATAACATTTTGAAAACTCACTTTCAACATATGACATAAAAATCCAGATCAGAAGTTGCTTTTTCATTTTGTTGTGCAATTGATAAAGATTTAAGAAGTGAGCCGCCTTGAGCCCTTCGGGGATGAGGCGGCCTATAAATCCAATCAATCAATCAATCAATCAATCAATCAATCAATCAATCAATCAATCAATCAATCAAGTGGGCCTAATGTTTTCTTCCACACTAGTTGCACAGAAAACTGGGATCTTTAAAAAGCAATTAAACTTGGTATTGGGTTGACAATACCTCTGAATGTGTGTAGCATCAACTGCGTGTCTGTGTGTAGCATCAACTGTAGTATCAACTGTGTGTCTGTGTGTAGCATCAACTGTAGCATCAACTGTGTGTAGCATCAACTGTAAATGAACTGGCACTACCCACCAGCACAACCAGGGCAGTTTCACAGGAACCAGCACAGAAGGCTGGCTCTGGAGAAAAAAAGCAACTTAACAGGGATCTGGTGGAGGCGGGACTGTAAGTGGTGGGTGGACTGGGTTGACCTCTGAAGTAAGAGGCAGACCTGCAGATAGATGTTGGGGAAAGGCATCTAGCGTAATGCCAGTTGGATGAGTGGGAGGAACCTGCCCAGGCCAATGAACACTTTCTTCCAATCCCCAGGACTGTCAAGTCACATGGGTGAGATGGAAATGGTCAAGATGGTGTGGCACCTCTCTGGTGATTTGAAGAGAGTCCAGAAACAGACTGGAGATGTTCCAGCTGATTCTGCTTAGAAGGCTGAGGAGCAGTCTAGCGGTAGGAGCAGTCATGATGGAGGGCCAAGTGGTGAACCAGTGGCAGAAGGAGACCATGAGTATTTTATATCACTCACTGCTGTCTAAAGCTACCAGTTCAGTAATCTTTAGAGATCAACTGGGAAGGAGGGCGGGTGTTCACTGGAAAAAGATTCAATGGAATGTAAACTGCATTGTCTGTTGCCCAACTCAGTCTATGTTCCAGTTCATTCAAAATGTCTGATAGGCAAACATAGCATTTTTGCCAGTCACAAAGAGATATGAGCAGAGCTTTAGATATCCTTGCCTCACCACTGTCTGATACAAACAGCTGCCAAACTATAGCACAGTGGCTGCTAACTTTAATTTCTTGATGAGTTGAGCACATGGCAGATTTTGCTTGCTTATAAAAGGTACTTTTTTTAGGGTAGTTTTGTAACACTGCTAATTGTTTTAATAGAAACATGATCCTGATTCTCTGCTGAGTTTTGCTAATGAAAAATGTTCTTTTTTTACTTTGGAAACAATGCCTTTTCTGTTTCAGAGGTGGTAAAAACACATGAATACAATTTAACTTCATGACCCAGTTATTTTGGCAGTACCGATAAATTGGATGTGCGCTGGTTGCAGAAAAAGCATGTAATTTAGCCCAAAAACTCTGTTTTTGTGGTCAATCATCGCCACCCTCACCTCTGGTACTAAACTGGCTTTGGTACAAGAGTAGAAACCTGATTGTTTTCATTGGGGCTTACTTTTGAATATGTTTGTCGGATTCCAGACTTATGTTTTCATTGTTGTTGATACACTCCAATTAATTGGCATTTATAAGATATATGGACAGCTCAGCCCTTGGAGGTTGATGTTTGCAACAGTGTATCATTTTGACTAGATGTTTTGAAATATGATATTAGAAATACAAAATGCTTTGGCCCATTATAAAATTAGATTTTATTGCTAAACTATTGTTCAGGAAAAATTAACAGGCATGCTGTACCTTGGCTTTATAGATTACAAAATGCCATTTTCCTATTGCATTAAACTTTCTAGCCTTCTGGTTTGTCTGAGTTATAATGAATGAATGAATTATTTCATTACATTTACCGTATTTCAGACTTTTGTCTCCTGTAGACCAGAAATTTACATCCAACTGCATAAAAATCAAATGACCACCAGATGGCAATGTTCTTCCAAGCCTGAAATCATTAGGAATGTTGCATGCGACAGTATTTGATAACATTAAAAAACATATCCTGATGTAGCGCTCTCCCAATCATCTTTTGAAAATGCATGCAGGAAAGTGTCAAGGAAGTCATCAAAAGGCTGCAACTTTATTCAATCCTATAAGAATGTCATGCACACCATCAGTGGTTCATTAAAAGAAACAGAAAGGAATGTAACGGCAATTAGAAGACTAGCAGATCAGATCCACGATTCTTCAGTTGGCAGATGAATATAAATATATGTAGGAACTGGGGAAGGGGGTGAGTTCACTGGAACATGATGCAATGGAATGTAAGATGCATTGTCTCTTGCCCAGTTCAATCTATATTCCAATTGTAAAAAAGGGAGACATCAAGGAATGCAGCAACTATCAGGCGATCACATTAATTTCTTTTGTGAGTAAAGTGATGTTCAAAATCTTACAACAAAATCTGTTACCATACATGGAATGGCCAAATGTTAAGTGTAAAGATGTATCACTGGTGACCAAGATCAAGATAATTCATGCCACAGTAGTCCCCATTATTATGTACCAGTGTGGAAATTGGACAATAAAGAAAGCTGACAGGAAGACAGTACATTCCTTTAAAATGTGGCATTGGAGGACAGTTTCATGGATACCATGGACCACCAAAAATACAAATAAGTAGGTTCTAGATCAGATCAAGCCTGAACTTCCCTAGTGGTTAGGACACCAGGCTAGACTCTGTGAGGCCTGGGTTTGGTTCCCCACTCTGCCATGGAAGCTCATTCACTGACTCTGGGCTGGTTATATACTTTCAGTCTGAGTTGCCTCAGTGGGTCCCTATGAGGATAAAATGAAGGAGAGGACAGTGATATAAGTTGCCTTGGGTCCCCATTTGGGAGAATGGCAAGGTATAAATAAGGCAAATAAAAAATAAACAGACTTTTGGAACTGGCAAGAATGAATTAATAATTAAAATATATTTTATTTTGGATTTTTTAAAAAATATTTTGGCTTCAGCTTGAATTGGTTTTGTTATTGATATTGATGATTCTTGGGGATTTTTATTTCTTTTATGTATTGTTCTATACTATTCATGCAACATTTGAATGTGAGTAATGCAAAAAGAACATCGAAAAATCCATCTTTGATGCCCCAGATCTACATGCAGCAGTCATGAATGTGAATGGTGATGGCATTATGCCACAACTTGCAAAAACTTACTACGAAGAGAACTATTTTGACCAGTTGGTTCTAATTCATCAATAGCCACATAATATTCCCCTTTAAACAGTGAGTGCATGGTAAGCAGAGTCTGGGGATGAATTTAACTCATTTAAACTCTGAATATGGGCATCATGTACTGAACCAAACTTTTGGAACACCAAGTTATTTTTTTGGAATAAGGACTCCTTTTAAAATAAGTTTAGAGTGTATGTTTAGGATTGTTTCCAGAACAGCATCATAAATTTTGTGTTTTCTGTGTTTTAAGACAGCAGAAGAACGCTTCAGTTTACTTTAGCTTTATTCCCTAGCCCTCTAATCTCTATAAATGGAAGACTTCATCTGTCAAGAAGGAGTCTGTACTTTATAGCTTTTCTTTGTAATAGTGCAATCTAAGGGCCTTGATTTCTTCGTACTGAGCATCACTCAAAACTTCCAGGAAATTCTCATCACAAAAGAAAAATTAAAGTAAATAATGGCACATCACAAAGTTTGTAGCCATAAGTCCAGTGTGTAAGACTTACAGCTATAACAACTTACCAAGTCCAAAAGCAACAGAAAAATTCTGGCTGTGTAGCACAGCACTCCACAGATTGGCATAGAGTGAAAATGGTATAGTCAATACTGTGGTGGAAAAACCTGATTTAAATACTCATTTAGCCTTACAAATCATTGCACGGCTTGGGGTCAGTTTGTAGCCCTAGTCAGATGCTGGATAGTCAACTCCCAGAGGATATGGTCAACTCCCAGAGGCTTTGTAGAAAGGAGAGGCTCAGGTCTTGTGACCATTACTGGAGAAGTTAATGTTGCTAAGGGCTAGTTGTGGCCAGTTAAGTTAGTCAATTGTTGTGTTCCAATAACTTCAGTAGTCACTGTTGCCACCACTTAAGAAGAAGAAGAAGAAGAAGAAGAAGAAGAAGAAGAAGAAGAAGAAGAAGAAGAAGAAGAAGAAGAAGAAGAAGAAGAAGAGTTGGAGTTATATCCCCCCTTTCTCTCCTGAAAGAAGACTCCAAGGGACTTACAAACTCCCTCTCCTTCCCCTCTCACAACAAACACTTTGTGAGGTAGGTGGAGCTGAGAGCTCCGAAGAACTGTGACTACCCCAAGGTCTCCCAGCTGGCATGTATTGGAGTGCACAGGCTAATCTGAATTCCCCAGATAAGCCTCCACAGCTCAAGCGGTAGAGCGGGGAATCAAACCTGATTCCTCCAGATTAGAGTACACCTGCTCTTAACCACTACGCCACTGCTGCTCCTGATGATACTCCTGTCTAGAAATGTAACAGGAATGTTCTACTTGCTCAACAATAAGAGTCTGTGGGATTTTTGCTGAGCTTGTAGTTCAATGAAGATTATGAGGAAGCACCACATCTGTGATGGCACATATGGCCATTCTATTCCAGTGGCACCTCATAGAAGGGCAATTGAGATTGCACCAATAACAATAGCCACTTCCTCAGTACCAGTTTATAGAACTGGCAACTTCAAATGACAGTGACTGTCTGCGTTCCCTCTCTATTCAAGAACCCAAAGCCTTCTTACTATCAAGAGAAGAAGAATAGTTGGAGCCAGAAGTTACTGCCACCTTTCCTAAAGGAAGGAGGGCTTGTATTTTCTGGGCTAGATAATTGAACAAACAGGGAACATCCTGAGCAGAATGTGAAACCTGAATAGAAACTGAAGAATGTACCTCAGCAACATAAACTGAGTGGAAGTGTCATAGACAGGGGTTTCCCATCAACCACATCCTTGCAAGGAAGATTTGATTCCCTTGTCTGGACCTGGGCCCTTGGAATAAATTTCCTTTTGATTATTTGACCAAAATTGGGTTTGGACTTTCACTCATGCAGTAGAACACACCAGTAAAAGCAACAAACTTTACTGAAAAGATTTTTTTAAAGGTCCACGTTTAAGCATAAGGCAAAAACAAACACAAGCAATAAAATAACTAAATCTAGCTTCCTAACATACGCTTACGCACAGGGCAAGCAGGATACAACATCTTCAAATCAGCATAGATGACAAAGCAGCAGGTAGGATATGCAGCAATATGGCCCCTGGCCCATTACTAGTACTGATGATGTTACTGGGCCATGCTTAGAAAAAACCATGGCAGATGGTTAAAGGATAACTTTATAGGAAACTGGACTACTGACACCCTGACAAGTATTTAGTTATTTTTTAGATTTAAAACCTGATCTCCCTGCTAAAGCAGGCTCAGAGTGACTTTTAACGTTTCAATAAAATATATATGCAATATAAACATATATTATATAGTGATACCTCGAGAGACCCAACCAGAGAGGGACAATTACAATAAAGTAAAAACTTTTTTATTATTATTATTATTATTATTATTATTATTATTATTATTATTATTATTATTATTATTATTATTATTATTATTATTACAATAATAAAGTACTTTACAATACAAAACAGAGAGGAATGGAGGCCAGCCAAAGTAAAAAAGCCCATGTTGCTGCTCTCAACTGAGAGCCTGGAGGAACATCTCTGTCTTACAGGCCCTGTGAAATTGATATAGCTTCCCCAGGGCCCTGGCCTCGTTGATTAGAAAAGTTCTACCGGGCTGAAGTCAGAGCCAGGAAGGCTTTGGGCCAAGTTGAGGAAAGCCAGGCCCTTTTCCGGCCAGGAATCACTAGTAGGTTGTTGTTCACAGAGCATAATTGGGGGACATATGCCTGGCCACTGAGGTCACAAGGGGATGCACTCCTGGTGGTACCTCCCCCTGCTGAGGTGCGGGGAGCAGGGGCACATGGGAGGACTTCTTCCATGATTGACTGAGGTTCTGGAATACTCTCCCCTTCACCAGGCACCTACCCTTTATGGGTTTAGGCACATGGCAAAGACCTTTCTCTTTGCCCAGGCATTTGGCTAGCCTCCCTGGAAGCCCCTCTAAAGTTGCTGGTCTGGGAGGTGTTTTTATGTGTTTTTTGTTTTTGTTATTTTGTTTTAATTGTTATAGTTGATTTATGATATTTTTATTATGATTTTAATTGTTTTTAACCTTGTGTAAAATGCCTAGAGACTTTGGTATGAGGCAGGTATGGTATTTATTTATTAGAAATAAATAAATAAATAAATATAGTGAGATGCAGTCCTCCAAGTACAAGAGTCCCAGACCATTTAGGGCTTTAAATGTCAGAACCTGGTACTCCACCTGAAGCCAATACAGCTGGTAGGAGCACTGGTCTAATGTGAACTCTCCATGGCACCCCACACGGACCTGTGCAGCTGCATTTTGCACCAGCTGGAGTTTCTGGATTAGACTCAAGGATAGTCCTACATAGAGTGAATTACAGTAATCTGATCTGGAGGTAACCATTGCATGGATCGCAATGACTAGATCAAGACAAGACATGTAGGGTACCAGTTACCTGGCCTGAAGCAGATAGAAATGCCTGTCTGGCCACATTCATGACCTGGGCCTCCATAGTGAGACAGGCATCTAGAATCACCCCCAATCTCTTGACAGATGGTTTAGGTATTAATTGAACACTGTCAAGAGCTGGGACCTGGCATCACACTCCTGAACCTCCCTGATCCAGCCACAGGACCCCCATGATTTCTAGATTTAATATCAGCCAGTTCTGTTTCATCCATTTCTCCATTGCTCCAGACAACTGGTTAAATATTCTGGAGTGGTATTTGGCCATCAACAGGTACAGTTGGGTGTCATCAGCATACTGGTAACACTCCAGCCTGAAATTCTGACCAAACTGGGTTATACGTTCTTATGTTCTTATAGATGTTAAATAACATTGGGGAAAGGTTTGATCCCTGTAGGACCCCACACACCAATAAATGGTGTGAAGAGGTCCTGTTCCCAAATGTCCCCAACCCTGGAGAAAGGATACCAGCCATTGCAGGGATATCCTCTGTACACCAGCATCGGCAGGATGGTGAGCCAAAAGGTAGAGATCAACTACATCAAATGCTGCAGTGAGATCCAGAAACACTAACAGCACTAACCTGCCTTGGTCCAGTTGTCTTTGGAGATCACCTATGAAAGAGACCAGAGCTGTTTCCATTCCATGACCAGGTCAGAAGCAGGACTGAAATGGGTCGAATACCTATGCTTCATCCAAGAATACCTGGAGCTGTTCTGCTGCCACTCTCTCAACTGTCTTACACAGAAATGGCAAATGCAATACTAGATGTAGTTGGTTGGAGTCAATGGATGCAGTGATGGTTTCTTCACAAGTGGACATACCAGTGCCTGTTTCAGCTCCCATGGGAAGATCCCTAACTCAGATTTATAATGTCTCCCAGGGGAGACTGCACATGGTTACCACTGGCTTTTACCAGCTGTGATAGACATGGATCTATGGGGCAAGTGGTAGGCTTGGAAGATGCCAGGACTCTGTTCACATTGGCTTGGAAGAGATGAGTGAATTGGTCCGTAAGGTGGCCAAGAGGTCTCTAGTTCCTTAACTGTATCAAGGTTAGCTGGAAGGTCTTGGTAGAGTGACAATTTTATCTGCAAAAAAGCTTGCAAATGCCTCACAGCTAATAGCTAAATTTCTATTATTTTGGGACCTCTTCATGAGGGTGGTCAAGGACCTAATTACCCTAAACAAATGTACGAAGTGTGAGTTTGCAGATGGAATGGAGATCATATAGAATTCTTTCTTAGTGATCTTCACTGCCATCTCATGGGATTTTATGAATGCCCTGTAAGACACTCTTTTAGCTTCATCAGGAGTTTTACTGGTTCTAGTCATCTCAGCTCCTGCTTTTTTCTTCGTAGCTTCAAGGTATACCAAAGAATTAGTTTGGAATGCAGAGGATGTTGGGGCATGATTTTGTTGCTGGCTTCGGAAAGTTGGGAATGCCAATCCTCCATCAGCTAATCTAATGTGTTGCTGGGAGTGCAGAACATTCTGGAAACCAATAGGATCTATACGTTTCTGTGGACAAGCATAAATTTGTTCCTCACCTATACAGGGAGGGGTTGGGATTCTTAGATGGGTGTTCAGGGCATAGTGGTCCATTCATGGCACTCTATCAACTAATACCAGACCTACCCCCATGCCAATAGATCAAAAGCAGGTGTGACCTGCTTGATGTGTAGGGCCTGAGAAAAATTGTGAGAATTTCAGTGTTGCCATGGAAGCCACCAATTAAGCCAATTAAGAATGTGATCCAAAAGATGAAGAGTAGCAAGATCCCCCCCCCAAATGATATCTCTGAGAGCACTTGTCAGATTGCACTGAAATGCCAAGGTTCAAACTCAAGCTTTCATCTTACCCTGAGAACTGTGGAAGAGTTTGTAATTGTTTGATATGGAACTCTCCCTGTGTAATTCTTTAACTCTTGGCTGACAGATCAGGAAACAGAGTATCCCTGTAAATTTAAGACATGGTCAAACACTGATGGTTAAACTGTCAGGCTGATTGATACAAACGTGACCATCTTGCTTGACAGAGAGACACAAGTGCTGCACATCCAGGACACCCTATGTCTCTACTGCTTTTACTACCCAGAGCAAAGTATGCTTAAGCCTCACAAAGGCATTTTAGCTAACCAACAGTTTCCCCCAGTTTTGGTTGCAATTCAGAACATTAAACACAACACAGGATTCCTTATGTGATGACAGAATTCTGTGAACAAATGTGACACTTCTCTCCACCATAATTCATAACAGACAATGGATGAACACAAATGGCTATTTGTCAAGATGTAGCTTACCATGGTGTTCATGTAGCCACTTGGCAACCACACTGTATAGTCTTGCCAAGTGGTGAGGGGAATGTTTCCACACTTTTGCCATAGCAATCTAAGAAAGTTGAAAAATGTAAGATTCTCCTCATGACTTGAAAAGATACTTGTGAGGACAATACAGATGACCAGCACAGTCTTGTGTCCAAACTATTATTTAACACCATGGGATGCTAAGAGTGTTGCTTTTAGATGGAAGCTCAGCAGCTCCACTAATTCAATAGGTCTGATGCTGTTAGTATATAGCGGCTCTCTAAGTCCTCATGGTCTGTAGATGTCCCCATTCATTCAAATTAGCCCAGCATTCATTGCACCTTTTCAAGCAGAAGATTCCACACAAATATTTGCATGATTCCCTTAAAACCATTTGAACCTCTTTTCTGAAACAAATTTGGTTTGGCATAAGTATTGATAATGAGGATAGAGCCACTTCGATAAATCTATAATTAGGGGTCTATTTCCCATTCTATATTGTTGAGGTTTACTTCTTCTGTTCTCTTCATTATGAGGTCAGTGTTCTGTTATTTACAACTTTTCATATTATCAAAACATGTTTATCAAACAGAATATATTGTAGAAGGGAGGGAAGCTTGTATCCTGTGTAGTTTCATCAGACAGGACTGAAAGAAAGAGCATACAATTCTAACAAACTAGTCATGACTAATAGTGTACTCCTGAGCAAAGTTCTGGCTTTCTATGTTCATTGAAGTCAATTGGCTTAGAAGTGTGTACCAGTTTGGGATGTAACTGTGATGTATGTAAACTAACACAGGTTTCTCACTTGAGAGTTCAGTGGAATAAATTCTATGCACACATTTGATGTGTGCTTCACTGAAAGCTATCAAATGGGAATTAGTCCTGATCAACTTGGTCTTTTTATGTTAATGAAAAGCAGCCACAACTAACTAAAGCTGGATCTGACTCAGAGGGTCCCTGTTTTGAAACGTGCATTTTGCCTTTCATCAAGTTAGAGAAAACCTATGGCTTGCTGCAATGTTTTATTTGGGTGGATGTTTTATTCTTTGGGCTACATGAGCTGAGATTTCAAATGAATGGAGATGGTGGAATGTTCTTGTATACACCAGGCATGCCAAACATTTATGGGTTTTGCATGCTTTCATTTTTTTTTGCTGACACAGGACATTCACTATACTTCACCAAAAGAAGCCCAGTAGAAGAACCTCACATTCTTTTGTCGTGAGTCCTGGCTCCACTGGTAGACTTATTCATAGTTCTTGGACAGTTATCTTGCAACAGTATACATCATTATAGGCAAAGGTGTCTGGATAAGGCATTAGCTTGCACAGATACACAGTAGCCCTTCAAGGGGCATTGTTGGTTCTGTTTCTGATCACAGTTCATGCTGTGCTCGGTAATAAAATAGTGAGGCTCAGTTAAAGTTCACCAACAGCTATTCCACATATGGACGTTGCCTATTACCTGTTTCAGTTTAAGCTATTCTCTGAATTTTAGACCTCTGAACTAAATTTGCACCAGAATTCATATTAAAAACACTAAAGATAAAAGTGCTAATGCCAAAGGCACAGTAAAGCATAAACAAAGAGTAATCAAATTACATTTTTATCTTTCCACAGTATATGACATTTACCCCAAGGATGTACAGTGGGGCCTGGCAGATGCTTTAAGTCATATGGGGGTGTATGGAAGACTAAAATGTGAGCTACCCCCTCCCAGTGATATCAATACATATAGAATGATTTTAAGTTGTAAATCTAAAGATTAGGTGAATAACCTGTAGTATCACTTGAATAACGACAGGGAATCTTTGTGGAATTGAACCAGGAATTCTTTGAGGGGGGTCCCATTATCCTTGACCCACAGACTTTACAACAAGGGAAGAAAGGACTGCCATGCCTCTCAAGCACCAGTAAATATTGGGGCTTGGAGCCAGAGTGGCTTTGCCTGGAATACAGGGATGTACCAATAGCAGAAACGTGACTCTTCTATATCCTGTCAGTCACCCAAACAGTGATTGCATTGGCAAACATTAATTTCCAGCCACTGGAAAACCTTGTTTTGCTGTAAATAAGTTAGTATTTATTCACCCAGATGGTGTTGGCACTACATATTCCACATCTACCTGAAATGGAATGCTTTTCTGAGGTAAAGATAGTGGGTGCTGCTATTTCTGCAAAACAGGATTCTTTGGCTTTGCTTCAGAACAAGGAGGGTAATAAAGTTGATTGGTAGGATTGCTACTGCCCTATATTTAAATGACATAGAGGAAAATGTACACTTCCGCATTTAGGTACATTGACAATGGCAGCACATTTCACTCATAGCATTAGAGCCGCTCTACACTTGCAACAGATTTTCATGCACTGCTTAGTTCCCTCCGCTTACAAGGGTCCTGCATGTTTCCATGTTTTCCCACAAGGGCCAGCCTTCATACTGAAAACAAACTTCTCTATTACATACTAGTTTGTCACACACTGTTTAATGACATGTGAGTCACTCACCCCCAGGAAACTGCACAAAGTGATCCTGCTTCACACAGACCTTGGCTGTTGCAGAGGCTCTAAATTACAGAACTAAATTTGCTCTGAGGAATGTGGCAATGTGGGATAGAATGGAGTTTGTTTTCTTTTTTGGTTGCTATCAGTCAAAGTTTCTTCTAGTGCAGTGGTGGTGAACCTATGGCACGGGTGCCAGAGGTGGCACTCAGAGCCCTCTCTGTGGGCACGCGCAAACAGAGTGCCCCCTCCCACATCTAGGCTGGCCTGGGCCACTGGGTTTGATTATTAGCACTAACCTAAGACCAAGTTTTGGGGAAGCAGTGTAGGTAACCCTGTTAAGCGCTGTTAAACCCCACTGATTTTCATGCAAAGAACAAAAGTGAGATCCTTTACCTGGGAGTAAGCTCAGTTGCTGGCAATGAGGCTTGCTTCTGAGTAAACCCTCCTAGAATCGTGATTCACCAGTTGGAAGAGATGCACGGTTGCTTCAAAGCACAGCCACTGACTACCACCAAGCTTACTCCTGAGTAACGCGTGCCTCGGAGCCAACTGTTTTTTCTAAACTAAAACCTCAGTATTCAGGTTAAATTGCCGTGTTGGCACTTTGCGATAAATAAGTGGGTTTTGGGTTGCAGTTTGGGCACTCGGTCTCGAAAAGGTTTGCTATCACTGTTTGTTATGCGGAAGCGAATCTCCTCCATTCCCTCTTTTAGATATAACCATTGATCCCTCTTGTTTGCTTTTAAAATAAATCAATGCACTCTTTTGTAACTTCATCCCTTTTTTTATGTTACACACTACCAAGTGATGCTCCAGAAGGAGAACAGGAAGGCTTGGGAAGACGTTGCCAGCCTCAGAGCATTTACAGAGTAAATGAAATTTTGCAGTACCTCCCTTTTTCCTTTTCTCTTCAAATTTATCTTTGATCAGAGTGGATTAGAAACAGATCCCAAGTGTCTAGAAAGAGGGGGTGTTAATTATTGGATATCAGGGAGAAATTGGGTATTTAAAGAATTTCTCTTAACAACATTGGCTTCTTCGTAATTTAGCCTACATCAGAGGGGAAATTCTTCCTGTTAATTCTGATGATGTTGGCTGTTCTGGAGACCCAAGTAGTCAAGAATGTACTGTTTACTGGAAAATGTATGGTATGGTTGCTGGCCAATCAGGAATCACATTTTTATAGTCAGATCACAATCTTATTGGCTTCAAGCCATGTCAGGATTTAGAAGACTACAGTGAAGATCCTGGCACTAGATGGAAAATATATATGGGTGCTTCCGCATTGTCGTGCTCGACCTGAGATCGACTAGAGTCCGACCCGAGTCCTCCGCACTTTGAGGCGTAAGCGTGGGACTGGGTGGTTCTAAACTTCGACTCACCTCCCCTCCTCGATGCGTTGATTTTCTCGACCCCTGCTGGGAGGAGTCCGAAAGTCGAGCCGGCGGACTCCGAGGAGTTGCGCCTTCGAGGAAGACGACGGCGGAATCGCGCGGAATCTCCGCCGACCCGACAGCGGCCGATCTAGCCAATAATCAACTTAGTATTAGTATGTTCACGCTAATGCTCAGAAGCGGGAGACTTCGTGGCGGCGGCTAAAAAAGCTTTGGACAATGCGCCAGAGCCGAGGGGGGTCGTATGGCGACGGCGAGGAAGCATTGGCGCCTATTAGCAAAATCCAGCGTGCATAGAAATGAGCTGACAGCTTTGGACTGCCCAGATCCGGAGAGTCACGAAGTACGCGGAGCTTTAATTGTATGAAAAAATTGTTTTCCACGAAGCTAACTGGCAGAAATTGCAACTATGTATCCCATGCTTAATCCCATGTGTTATTTGGCCAATCAAGTACACGTTCCCCTCTTGTCACCTACCCTCCCTCCTTTCTGGTAGCTTGTCTCCTGACAGACTCTGTGGTAGTTGGTAGTGTTTGGAGATTGCTGGGAGTGTGTTTGGTGTTGTGGTTAGCCAATGTTTTGTGGATTTTGTGGGTTTTGTGTCTATTTTGTGATGGATTCTGAATGATGCAGCCTCCTGCTCTGCTCATGGCAGCTCCGCCCGCTACAGAGGCAGTCCGTTGTAGCTAGAGGGATTCTGTGGAAGGAGGAGGAGACGATGGACTTGATCGGTATTTGGGGGGAAATGGAGATACATAAGAAGATCAAGAACTGTCAGCGCAACCTTTTTCTTTTCGAAAAGGTTGCGGCTGAGATGCAGAAGAGGGGGCATCGATAGGGAGTGCTTTGGAGTCCGCCGACAATAGAATTCCAAGGCACTTAAAAGGGATTACAAAAGGTTGGTGCAGCACAATTACCATCTCAGGCAGGCAACAGTCCGAAAACTTATGTGCCTTTTTTACGAGGAACTGGACATGTTGTTTAGCAGCAGTGCTAGCATCCAGGCCGAGGAGGTAGGATAATGCGCGGAGCTCACCAGGTATCTACCGGGCCCCAGTGAACATACAGAGCATCAGTCTCCTCTCACCACCATCAGAGAGGAAGACATCCGACCTTCCAGCCCTGTTGCAGGGTCTTCAGGTAAAATTCTTCAATTACCTGGGAGAGGAACAGAGACTGTGCTCTGAGGGTGACACATGCTGGAATGTTTTAGCACTGCTGGAAACTTAATACCATGTGTAGAGTTTGACATTTGACTTTTTTACATTTTGCAGTTCTTCCAGGAACTTCCTGCTGACCTCTGCAGCGATAGGAGGAACATGCGTGGTCCAGAAGGCATGAGAACCGAGATACAGTGGGTGAGTGCTTGGCACACCTGTGCGAGCATGCCTTCTGTACAAACTCTAATCAAACCCTCGGAATTTCCAATGCTTACTATTGCATGCTTATGTATTATTGTTATTGTGTGTGTGAGTGCGTATGTGTGTGCATGTAGCAACCTCTGCGAAAGCCATGGATGACACACTCACACAGGGACTTATAATGAGACAAACTGTACCTCAATGTAGATCACTCAGATGGGTACCCTAGGAATTTTATAAACAATTTTAAAAATGCTGGTTTTGGTGGAACCCGCGGAGGCTTCATGTGCAGAAGCAATGAAACACAAAACCAGCATTTTAAAAAAGCAAGGTACTAATCTTGAGACTGCCCTGATGATACCAGCCAAGTTTCATGAAGTTTGGTTCAGGGGGGTGCAAGGTTATGGACCCTCAAAGGTGCAGCCCTTAGCAAAGAATGTGGGATGGGGTACCCCCCCCCCCTTTGAGGGTCCATAACTTTGGGACCCCTAAACCAAACTTCATGAAACTTGAAGCTGGTACTACTGTGGGCAGAGAATCTCCAAGATCAGGTTTTCCCTGAAGATTTTGTCTGGAGCCGATACATGCAATCCAAAATGCACCCCCCCTGCAGGAACATCCCTAGAAATTTGCCCAAAGAATCCTCACCAATGTTCATTGCGGTAAATTATTGTCTGTAATTTGCTGCTCAATGGGTGGGTTGCACTTAACAAAGATTCTGCTTCCTCCCATTCTTTGCAAATCTGAGTCCACTGAATGACATATGCTAGCTTGAAAGTGAGAATCTGTGTGTCTAGGGTGAGGGTTCTTGCAAGTTACGAGTACACAGAATGGTGGATAAGGAGTTTCCAGTCCTATGGGCAAGTATATGTGGAAACTACTCGCCTGTCAACCATATACTCCCCCATTTCATTCCCAAAACAGCATCAGACATTGGCCTAATCCAAACAGTGTTGCCTTCCATGTTTTTAGGTGTTGACCCCCCTGCAGGTTCCCAGCCTGCGCTGGATACCCTGAGGAGACCCGTGGGAGAACGCGAGGGCAACACTGCAGGAGCCGGGAGGGTTCGCCCGTGTCTCTCTCCCTCTCAGAAAATCCGGGCAGCGGATGCTGCAAGAGAGCAGTGGGAGGGAGATGAGGCCAGGAGAATCAGCAGAACATCAGGAACTCTGGACCAGGCATATGGAGACGATAGCCGGGGGGATTGCAGCCACCCAGGCTGAGTATTGCCCCTCTGGTAGAACTGCTTTAGAGACCGTTCTGCGGTGGGACACATCCAGCCACAAATAGTCATCCGTCGCCACCAGCACTGATGTTGTTCCCGCTGCAGATGAATCTGAGGGAGGGAATTCGTCTTGCCATGCTGGAGCGCTGAAGTTCCTCCAGTTCCCTTGTGAACTGGAGGAGCCAACAAGACAGGTGGTGGTAGGGAAGCGGAGAAGAAAAAAGAAAGAAACACATTTTGATTTGCTTAATTTTTATGTGTCCATCTGGAATTTGTCTTACAATAAAAGTTGTAGGATCCCACCACTGGCTGGGTCCCATCTGATCTTGCTAACAGTTCAAAGTGTTCACACAAAGTTATGTTTCCAAACTTTGAAAGCAGTGTTGTTCCTTCCTCTCCCTATGGTGGCACCTCTGGCTGCAACCCAGTAAACAAACAGGGTAACACCTTAATGTTTGGGTAAAACTGCACTGTAGGCCTACAGTGTGGAAACATACCTTATAAGATTCAAGCCCAAGAGCTCCAGTCTCTGCTTCTCACGGCCACATGCAGGTTGGGACATACAACTTATGGATTTAACAGAAGAAATCTGGGTGTGACCCTAACTAGGGCAAACTTACCACTGAAAGTGATACTTTGTTTGGAGGGGTGGGGAAGAGAAGGGGATAATCCACCCCAAGAAGCAGCATCACAGTCAATATTTCTCGCTACTGTGGACAATCTTGCCAGATTGCTTCTTGTAAGTACTGAGAGGCAGCCCCCAGCAACCAGGCACCAGCCCTGGGCACAACCTGAGTTGGATGCCTCTCCCCAATCAAGTTGGCCACTACACCAAGAACCAAATTGTTTTTTTGCACCAGGACATTTGGGTGCCTGCAGGGGCGAGAGTTTTTTATGAGTTAGCTAAGACGACTTCAAAATTTCAGCATATCACCAAGGTGAGCTGTCCTTATGCTACTCCCCACGTTTGGTGAGGAGTTGGTTCTAAGGGGTCCCAAGTTATGGACACACCTTGAACCAAACTGCACCATAAATCACTGAGGGTGTGTTATCAGGAGGAGTCTCCCTGATGAGAACTATGAAAGTTTTGAGACTGTGCATTCCTGAAATGTGCCCCCCCCCCTCAGCCTGCTTTGGGCATCGGATTTGTCTTCTACTCAGGCTGCATTGGCAAGAGTGGCAACCTCACTTCGAAGTTTCCTAAATGAGTACCTGTGGATAAAAGGACAAGGTGAGATATGCTGGGTGAGGAGAGGTTTAAGAAGGCACAACTCTTATTATAATAAAACACCCACAGCCCACCCCCCCAAGTGCATTTAACAACCCCTTCCCCTGAAGCCAACAGCAGCAACTACTCTAAACAGAACTATAACAACAACAACGACAGAACTATATATGCAACTATAATAACAACAGTGCAGTGAACACCACTGAGATGAGCTGGGAGCTCTCCCTGGAGCAGCTGGAGACTCACGATGCGGCTAATGGCTGAGGGCTCCCGGTGGGTGGTTCCTGGTGCTTTTGTCCTCCTCCCTCGCTGAGTGACTATCGTAGCTGGATGCGGTCCTCCTGGGAGCTCCCACCGCTTCTCCCCTTCAGCCACCACCCGGGTTCAAGTAGGGTCCAGGGTGGCCAGGGCCCTCCAGTTCGCTTTACCCTGAGCTCCCCCCCTTAGGCCATGACACCTGGTCCTTCCAGCCTACTCAGGCCTGTCCATTCTGGTTTACTGTAATGCCAGGGAAACACATTGTATGCAAGAATCACTGGCATTGTCAGGAAAGTACAGCAGTCAATACAGGAACAAATAAAAAAGAAAGCAGTATTTCTTGATACAAAAGGGATATGAAATGGTAGGGCTTAAGGGACATCTTACCGGCCGCTCAGTGATGTCCAAGATAAGAAATCTGGCTCCACAGATCTGACACTGAGCAGAAGGATCAGGAGTGACCAATAAAGTTGTGCAATCTCAATTCCAATGTCAGGGAGCTTAGGCGCATGTTGTGAGCTAAGATTCACATACTTTGGATCTGATTTTCACCTTTGAATCCTGAGAGAGTGTAGCAATTGGTGGGCCAGGAGATTAAAAAAGAGCCATCCCTACCCCTTAAGGCACTGAAATCTTTTTTCAGGTTGTGCAAGGCAGGAGAAACCTGTTTATTTATAAATGCACTTAGTTGTGTGAACTAAAAACAGCTCAAGGTGCTTTGCCCCAGTGCTGAAAAAAAAACTTACGTAGGGACACATGCAATCCCAGCAGAAGGTTTAATGCTCTCCTCCCCCTTCTCCTCCTTCGACAAGTGGGTGCTTTTAGGTGCCCTAGGGAAACAGGAAGGATCAAAATTGGTAATGGTGAGAGGGACAGGTGTGTTTGGCCCACAAGACACTTGGCAAACACCACGGTGTTTCTTCTGTGCAGGGGCGACAGTAGATATGCGGATTTCGTTCTCATGGGGGATCCAGGGTGGGGCAACAACTCCCCACCCCCAGAGAGCATGGATTAAAAGCCTCCCCTACAGTTCCAGCCCCCCTGGCCTAGGCACTTGCGATTCACACCAGCTCTAAGAGGCCATGGGGATGAAAGATTGACCCCAAACAGCATCACTGTCAATGTTGTGTGTGTATTAGAGAGGCCAAATTTCTCTTTACCTGCCACGTTTAAGGGAGAATCTGGAGTGCCTAGTTTTAACAGCATTGACAGTGATCACTTGGACCCCCTGAGGGTGGAGTATCCCCACCCTGAAACAGCTTTATCACTTTCAGTATGCTGACATAAAGCAGTTAAGAGCAGGTGCATTCTAATCTGGAGGAACCGGGGTTTTGCTTCCCCAGCTCTGCTGCCACCTGAGCTGTGGGGGGCTTATCTAGGGAATTCAAAAGATTAGCCTGCACCCCAACACACCTTCATAGCTGGGGTGATCTCGGGCTAGTCACAGCCGGAGCCCCAGACTCTCTCAGCCCACACCACCTCACCTCCTGGGGGTGTTTGTTGTGTGAGGGGGAAGGGCAAGGAACCTGAAGATTGTAAAGCTCCCTTTAAGTCTCCCTTGCAGGAGAGAAAGGGGGGGATATGTTCCAAACCTCTTCTTCTTCTTTAACTTCTTCTAAATTGAGGACCTTTAGGATTCTCCCTTTAAATCCAAAAAAAATGCCAGCAAGGGGTTGGATTTAAAAGCACAATCTTAGAGGAAAAAAAATGGGGTGTTACCCACTGCTGTCAGGGGTTGCAATGGTTAAGCTAGCAGCTCAGCGCAAACTTTCAGGAGTATCTGTATGAGTATCTCCCTAAGCCAATTACCTCAGGTTTGAGGTGAGAAGTTTGGTTCAGGGGTCCAAAGTTATGGACCCTCAGCGCCAATGTATCAACGTAACCACGCTCGCATGTGGATCACATTTGGGAAACAATTAGGGATGGGGCCACCCTCTTTGGGAGTCCCATTAACTTTGGACCCCTGGAACCAAACCACACCCAAAACCTGGGAGGTATCATTAGGAGATACTCCTATACAGATACCCTGGAAAGTTTGCGCTGCTAGTTGTAAAACAATGCGCCCCCCCTGCAAGTTGCAGAAGCTCGGAAAAAAAGCACTGGAAAAGTTTTCAAAAACCCACAAACTGGAGGGAAGCTGAGTATTCGAGGGAGCAAATTGGGGGGGGGTGTGTCATGTATGTAAATGTGCAGATATTCCTCACCTTCTTCAGGGCTGCTGTGGCCCGCTGCCGCTGCCCTTTTCCCTGCTCATTGGCGCTGATGCGTGCGCTCAGCCATGCCGGCCGAATTCTGTTGCACTCCCGCTTCCCCTCTTCCTATCCGCGGTTCTCGGCCGGATCCTCGGGTTGCGCAGTGAGCTCCGCTGGATAGACGCAAGATACATGCAGGTCAATGAAACGTTTCCCCTTTTTATTACTGCTGAAAATAAGAAGCGAAAAATAATGAATGAAAGGTAATGAAAATAATCCACTTCCACAATTCCCTGGCCGCCGGTCCTAAGTCGCTAAGGCCTCAAGCGGCGCTTACCAGAGCTGGCTTAGGACGCTGGCATGTCGGGCCGAGGGCCAAGATCCCTCCTTTAGCACGCTTAGCCCACACCTGCACGACTTGCAGAAAGAGAAGCTTCTTTAACGCCTTCCACTTGGTTAGCGACTCTTGAGTCTTCTGTTACGCATGCATATCCTGCACCTCTCTGAAGTGCTCGGCGCAATGTCGCACGGGTAATGCACGCGTTGGGCGAAAAGGCTTCCATTAGTAGAGGAGCACCAGCCTCTGCTTTGGATGGGTTCCAAACATTATGGCCAGCTCTTCAGGCTGCCACGCCACCCCATGTCTCACTCCTTCTTCAGCCATCCTGAAAATGAAGGGGAAACGGAAGGGGGGCTTTGGTCAGTTAACTTCTCCGAACCTCCATTGGCCCATTTGAACTCCAAGCGAACGAAGCGTCCACACGCCGCGGAAGCCTCACAGATAATCGGTCACGGTACCGCCAATTGGGGGTGTCGAAGATATTTTAAATGTTGACTAGGAGTCTCCGATGCTCTTACCTTGGATGGGGCGCAAAGGCTAATTTTTACGCATGGGGAACAACTGTGCATTTCTTTCTACGTAGTTCACATTCCGCTTCGCGATCCGCACTTCCAATGTGGGACACATTTCAAGTACATGGTGGGACACATAACAGTTGGTCTTTACTGTTGCAGAAGTGCAACACAAGAATTACATATCTGAGATTGGTCCTACGTAACCCCCGCCCCCCCACCAATGAAATGGAAAGACAGATTGACGTAGATCCTTCTGGATCCTTGGCTGGACGAATCTGTACCATTTAAGTATTATTTTTCTTTCGATCTAATTTTACAGAATTCGTTCTGACAATGCGTGGATATGCCCCCGATGTAGGACTGGCCATATGAACCAGTTGTTGATTACTGAACCAATTAATTTTCTTTCCATCTCTGCACACTTCTCCTTTGTTTTATTTCACATCACTTGAGTTGTCAATATGCATTCTTTTTTCATTGTCAGAACGCATTGTCAGAGCGCATTGTCAGAACGAATTCTGTAAAATTAGATCGAAAGAAAAATAATACTTAAAGGAACATTAAACATTTGAGGACAAAAACAGATATGCCACCTCCTGGTTTCCCAACTCAGGCTAATAAAGTTGCCCTGGCCACTGGTGAGGGCTACTGGGATAGCTCCATGGCAGAACTGGATGAAGTAAACAGATGGCAACCCTAGGGTCAACTGGAAAGCTTCCCTCAGGGCCATCAGTGGATGATGGGGGGGGGGGGGGGGGAGGGTTGCCAGATCCAGGTTGGGAAACTCCTTCATATCTTGGAATGGAGCCTAGGGAAGACAGACACCTCTGTGGAGTAAAATGCCACAGATTGCACCCTGTAAAGCATCCAGATGAGCTGCGATTCCAGGGGATCCACAGGTCCCACCTGGAGGTTGGCATCCTTATCCTTTCCTACCAGGTCCCCTGCATCATGCGCTCTTGTCATCTATTTCCTTGAGATTTGTATATCTAAATTTTTTTTTAATTATTTTTTAAATAATTTTTTATTATATAGTTTGAAATGTCGGGTACATGCAAGGCATGAATTTTGACATATTCCAACCTATTCCATACGTCCCCCAATTGGCCCCTCTCCCCTACATCTATTGTTTCTCATTTATTAAAGTAAGCTTGGCTTGGTGTCCAGTTGCATTTGTTCCCATATATTTCGAGTCATTTCCAAAATGAGTCCATTTTTTTTCTTATCTTTTCCATCCTTAATGCTACTACTATCAGTGTGCAGCTCTTAACATCCCTCATATACATTCTAGATCATTTTAATCTACTTTTGTCCCCCCTCAATTATTCTCTTAGCCTTAAAACAGCAAACCTGCACAAAATAAATGGTTTTTCCAAAAAAAATTTAAATCTCTTTGCATGTAATCCACATATGAGTGCAATAGGGCCCCTGGTCTCTCCATGCTTGGTGCTAACATTTTGACTAAGCATAGCTATATGAGATAGTTGTTTGACTACTCAGCCATATTAGCTAGTTGCATTGGAGTTCTGTACCATTTAGAGGTATTATTATTTTCTTAACTTTCCATCTATGCATACTTGTCTTTCTTTATAATTCTAACATTATTTATGCTTTCAGTAATTATGCATTCTTTTTTCACTACCACTTCTTCCTACTTCCATTCTTTTCATTGAATTCTTTCATCCCCTCTACCATACCTCTAGCCTACATCCCTGCAGTGTTGTGACATTGATCCTTATGTAAAGGATCCATCCCAGGTTATGTAATTTTAAGGGGAGGGGCAATTTTAAAGGGGGACCCCAATAGCAAAGCAGCAAGAATTGCCCAAACTAAGCTTCCAGCCCCTAACTGTTTCCCACACCACGTTATTGCTGCCATGGAGGAGGGGTGAGACATGGAGTGTTCCTGGCAGGAGGAGGAGGAGATCAATGTCCCTCCTTCAGACAATTAGAGAGACCGGGGTACAGCTCCCCTGTTAATGGGCAGCAACCCGGGGTTGCCCTAACCGGTGCTAAGCAACTTATACCGGTAAATGTGCAAAGGGGCCCTGGAGGCCAGTGGGCTATAGGGCGGACCCAAAACAGGGTCTGCACGAAGTGGAAGTCCCTGGAAAGGGGACTTTTTTCCTCGTCGTCGCAGGCCTGGGGGAAAGTCCCTCTCCAGTCCAGCTATGGCCGGAGAACTTTTGAACCTCCGGCAGATTTGGCCATGGAACGCAGGGCTGACCACGCTTGGCCCGTATCAACCGCCCTCGTGGTAAGAAATGTACCAACTTTTCGGCCTTTAATAAAGTTTTTTCATGCGTTGCTGCGAATTGCATTTTAACTGCGTAGTTGCTAATACACATGCATCCCTGTGTGAGTGACGGTATATATTTCTGATATGTTTCTGCTTCCACAGGTGGGAGGCTGGCCCGGAGACAGAACAGGAGGAGTTTGTTTAATGCAGAGGTGAGAACTTCCTCCCAAACGGACGGTATGTCTTGGCCCAGGTAAAAAAAAGCTTGTGTGTGTGGGATGCTGCTCTGTCCCTCTTTCCCTTGGTGAACCCGACGTTGGAGCTATTTAAAATTTAAATTTTAGAATTTTCCTTTCTCTCCTCTCAAGGAAAATGCCCAATTCAGTCACTTTCCACAATAATATGCAATTTCTTACATGGAAATGTTCACAATTTAGGGTGAATTATTCTATGGAATTCAGTTCAAGCTCTCAGCTTCCCTCCTCTTGACCACTGAGAAACTATTGGGACTGAAAGGTCATAAATTCCATAGGTTGTGAGGGTTTAACTTGCCTTTTAGTTCCCTATGCACTTAAAAGCTATTCCCCACAGTATCCCAATACACCAAATACTTTCATTCTTTTATTGAGTCAGCCATTTTGGACCAAAATAGCCATAATTTCCACTGCATCATTATAATGACCAGGCTGGACCTCCAAAGTGAATGGATTTAGGCTTCAGGGTAAACTCATGGAAGTTCACAGTGGTTTTTTGCATTAACCTGCAGTTTATACTTTGTATAATGGAATGAGTAGATTATATACCCCTCAAATTTTAATTCCAAATGGCATGCTACTTCTTACTACCATTACCATGGACTGCTTTTGAAAAGTGTGATATGCATCCCTGAGATTTATTTATTTGTTTAGAACATCCCTATCTGAGTTCTCCTCATAGGTTGGCTTGGCTTACAAACGTTCCCCCCCCCCTTGTTTCCCCCTGTAGGGCACATCACAAGCTCCTGCTGCTGCTGCTGCTGGCACAGAAGCAGTTGTAACCTGCACGGTCAGGTGCCCATGCTGTGACTTTGCACAATTCTGAAAGCCATCGCGCATTAAGTAAGGAGGCACAGCCCCTGGATGAAGATAAATAATCTAATGTAATGTATAATTTATACATTGTATAATGTATAATATTATAATTATAATATATAATGTATAATGCTTATAATATGAGTAAGGGTATAATTATCATTGCACCACCAGATGTTCCAACTGCTCACAAACTTTTTTCTGTCCGTCTTCTTCCAGTGACTTCCCATTGGACCAGAAGGCTGCATGGAGGGTGGAGGCCGCCAGCCTTGGACCACCTAGAGCAGCCCCACCCACAGAGAGGCCAGGCTGAGCCAGCAGTAGGCCCTGCAGCAGCTGCATACCCCACCTCCTAGTTCAGACAGCAGTCCCCACTTGGACTAGTAATCGATGAGGGAGCAGTGGATTTGCAGCTGGAGCTCCGGGGTGGCCACCACTTAGTTTTGTACATGGATTGATAAATTGTTTTGTTGGTTTGTTTCACCCGTTACGTTAAGTTATTAAAAGTTCCTTTGCCAAATTATTAAAGAAGTTATTAAAAGTTCCTTACTAAATTGAAGTAAAAGTTATTAAAAGTTCCCTTACTAAATTAGTAAAAGCTTATTAAAAAAGTTCTCCAAAAGTTAAATTTATATACTGTGTTGACTCTTTCTTTTGAACAGTGACCCAGCCCAAGGTAACCCAGTAGATACATGTGTTGCCAATTGTAAGGCTTCAGTCTAGAAACTAGCTAAGTGTTAGACCAGACTTGGATCCAGCTCCTAAGCTGCAGGCTGCAGCTTAGGAGCTGGATCCAAGCCTAGGGCTCAAATGGGTCCTTGCTGCTCCCATCTTCCCACACTTGACCTTCTGCCAAGATTCCCCGGTGGCTCCCTCTGCACTTTCCCCTCTCTGTGCTTTGGCCTTTTTTTAATAGTAGTAGAGAAGGGCACTGTGAGGAAGGCTCAGAATTGGAGCCTGGATTTGCTTAGCAGACCCAGGTCAGGGAGAGTGCTGGAAGGCGGTGTGTGTGTGTATTGGGAAGGGGCAGCTTCAGGGAGCCAGGGGCTAGGGCCAGCCTCCCACTGCCTGCCTTCTGGCCTTGGAGAGGAAGACGGTGGCTGAGCATCTGCTTGGCATCCAGAAGGTCCCGGGGTCATTCCCTGACATCGCCAGCTAAATGGGACCAGGCGGGAGGTGATGTGTAAGATCTCTAGGGGAGACCCAGGAGAGCGCTACTGCCTGCAGTCTGAGTAGAACGCCAGTAGTGACTGTGATGGGATGCATGCTCCTGATTCCAGTTATCAGAGATGCGTTCCAGGTGTACTCAAGACATGTTGCAGCAGAACACAAGCGGTTGGCTCCTCTCATCCCTCAATAGGTAAGGGAGCAAAATGCAGCTCACCTTGATGGCAGCAGCTAAAAAACAGGATCTAAACCAGGGGTCTGCAGCCTGCGACTCTCCAGATTGATCATGGACTACATATCCCATCAGCCCCTGCCAATTGCCGCGGTACTGGCAGGTAGGCACAGGTGGGATTTGTAGTCCATGATCATCTGAGAGAAGAAAGAAGAAGAAGAAGAGTTTGGATTTATATTCCAACCCCTAAGGCTGGGTGCGGTAACCTTGTTAGATCAAGGTGCTAAGAGTATGGCAGAGGAATGCTGTATTGGCCAGCCATGAATCGGAAGCATTCTCTTTCAACTCTCAGCCTAAACTTAGATACTGTTGCCAAGGAATTTCATATTTGTTTCCAGCCTCTGCTCCCTGAGGAAATAGCCCCTGTTTTGAGCAAACACATTCTGAAAATTCGAAATACTAACAGTCTGCTCATCCTGCCAGACACACCTGTTTATGTGAGTGGGTGGTAGCTAAGACAGTTCTGCAGAGAACTGTGAATATTCCAAGGTCACCCAGCAGGTTTCATGTATAGGAGGTGGGAGAAAACAAACCCAGTTCACCAGGTAAGAGTCCACTGCTCATGTGGGAGGAGTGGGGGAATCAGACCCAAAATTAGAGTGTGCACCTGCTCTTAACTATTACACCATGTTGATGAGATTGCAATGTGTTCTAGAAGACCATCCAGAAATTGGCAAGAATGGAATAGAATAATACTGTTTTGGAGTGAATTAGAAGGAGGAGGGAGGAGGAAGAAGAAGAGAGTTTCAGTTTATATCCCCTTCTCTCCCGGGTACAGGAGTCTTAAAGGCTTACATAATCTTCCTTGCCCTTCCCCCTCACAACAAACACCCTGTAGCAAGGGTGGGTGGGGCTGAGAGAGTTCAGAAGCTGTGGGACTAGCCCAAGGTCCACCTAGCTGATGCAGGTGGGAAATGTACAGAGCTAATCTGACTCCCCAAGATAAGCCTCCCACAGTCTCAGAGCGGACAGAGCAGGGGAAATCAAACCCGGGTTCCTCCAGATTAGAAGGCAGCACCTGCTCTTAACCCTCCCACGCCACTGTTGCTGTTGGGGGCCCGTAAGAAGCCTTTTTGGGGTCTATATAAAATGAAGCAAAGTCCCTTTCCCTGCTGTTGACTTGACACTTTGATATCCTAGTTGCTCATCATATTTAGAAATAAACCATGTGTCTTAGCACTTATTTATAATACAGTTTCAAAAGCAGCAATGTATTCACTAGGTTAAGAAAACATAATACTTTTAATCACAAAACATTTCTCAACTTTAATGCAACATTTCATAACTTTAATGTAAACACTTCACTGCCATGGGAGAGAACAGTAAACATTGTTTAAAACATTTTATAACCTGTGTGCTTCCTAGTCGACTTTATGTACCCACTATGCCAGATCATCCCTGACCTCTTTCCCCTCTTCCAGGTTGCCTGTCAGCTCTGGGGTCATACCCCAACCTTCCCTCCCTCGTGTCCAACCACAATGTCCCGCTGGCATTCCATTCCAGCAGGAGTGGAGGGAGGCTTCCTCAAGTTCTCTGGTGCTCTCTGTGCCCATCGGTCTCACAAATGTTGTGGAGCACAACGAGGCCCCAACAAGTGTGTGGTAGACACACCCGTCCAGTTTTATTGGTAATGTAGCAAGTGGAGTGCACTCCACCGTGCCTCTCTGTCGGGCCAAAGGCACGCCTCTATTGTGCATCTCGCCTGGGTGACAACCTTTGATTAAACTGCCTTTCTCTTTGCATTGTGGGCTGGCTTGTACGACTTCACCAGCCACTTGGCACGCATGGGAAAGGCCCCATCAGCGACCAGGGGGACAGTTACCCCATCCACAACCAGAGATGGAGTTGCTGGAGGTTAAGGCCCCACTTATCAATGGCGTAAGTGAAGTGGCAACCCGCTGAAGATGTAAGGCCATGGTTTTTCCAGATTCCAGCCTCTGCGGTGCATAGAACCGCCTTCGTGGTCTAGATGGCCAAGTGAGGACAATTCATTGATGCTAACTTTTCAGTTAACACGTATTCCCATTCGAAATAGCTGGATTCTGAATGGGATGTGGCAGCTTACCCACAGCCAACACACTGAGGGAATCCAACTTCAGCCACTCTTCTGTGCATGATTCGTTAAGAGAGAGAAATTGCACTGGTGTGTTAGAAACAAAAAACAGGGTGGGATTGCTGATGTGGTGTAACTGCTGTCTGGCACACACACTATGAAACAGTACGCTTTGGGAAACCCCTGCTGCTGGGATAGCGTTTTGTGCCCCTGAACCCCAAGGGCAGGTGATTGTGATGCTGGAATCCACCCCCAAACAGAGTCACTTTCAGTGGTGTTTTAAACTAGGGAGCCCAGATTCTTCTTGTAAGTCCACCATAAAAGGATGCTGCTTTTGATATCCCATTTTTTCCAACTGTCGTGTTTGCTCTCATTCAGAACCATGCTTTGTCAAAATGATCCATGCTTTGGTACCATTCAGAGACTGCAGCAGTCCATTCTATTTGGGTTTTGAAGTTATGGGCCCCTCGAAAGGAAACCCCCTATCCCCATTCCAATGGGAGCTACTAGGAGATGGGGGTCCTTTGAGGGTCCATAACTTTGGATCCCCTGAACCAAACTTCATGAAACTTGGTTGGTATCATCAGATGTGCCACCTAACAGTACCCTGAAAGTGTGGTGCCACCTTAGGTTAAAAACTGTGCCCACTGCATCTGGCTGTGACAAGAAGCAATACATTGAAAAAGGGGGGGGAGTTTATGTAACAGCTGCACCTACCTGCTCCATTGGTCTGTCAGTTTGACCAACCTTGGGAACCAGGGGACCTCCTCCACTACCATGCAGAATCCCTCGTGGACCGCTGGCCAGCAACAGTAGTCAGCCCTAACCCTAACTGTTCTGCACCTCCGGAATGAGTTCCCCAGGCCAGGTACCAGAGAGACATGGTGGCGACTTCCTAGATCCACTGGCCACATGACGATCTGTGTGTCCTGGTGGAACAGGTGTGGCTTCAGGATGTCAACAAGCTACGAAGGTCCCAAGGGACATCCTTAAAATTTCTCGCACTCCACCGGGCTGTCTTCCCAATGGGCCAACACAGTTTTTCCACCAGTCCATGGACTCCGTGCTGGTATACCCAGTAGCGTACGCTGGGAGCCAAACAAGGACCATCCAGTCAGTATAAGTGTTGTAATTATTCTGGATGACCAAATGTAGACATCTGGTGGTAGTTACCACAGCAGCCTCCAGGAGGTTGCTGAGATGGGATAGGAGTGCCAAAATGGTGACCAATATCTCCTCCTCCAACAAATCACCACGGTCCATTATTCAGCTCAGCTGTGATCTGTCAGAAATGAAGCCTGCAGAAATGGGATTCTCACCAGTTTGACAGTTTTGACAGGCAAAACTGCCGCCCTACGCCGCCCTACCGCCGCTGTCTCGTAGCAACGCCGCCCTACTTGGCAAACGGAAAAAAGCGCATCTACCGCAGCCAATCGGAATGAGGAGCGGAAAACGGGCGGGAGGTGGTCCCGCCTCTGGAGCTCGGCTCAGCTCCGCAAGCTCGAGTCGAGCTCAGCAACCAATCGGAAAGCAACGAGGGAGGTGGTCCCGCCTCTGAGCTCTCGGCCCGAGACACGAAATGGGTTACAAAGGGAGGAACGGAGGACTCGGGAAATAAGGTAAGATTCCTCACGGCCACGAGTCAAACCTGAGTCAGACTCGCAGGTCCGAAGGGGCCTATGATTTTGGCATTGCCCAATGCCCAGAGTATACCATGTTGGCAATCTGAAAGAACATTGAAACTGGCTATGTGTGCACACAGCCTCATGCTCTTGTGGGAGGTGTGTGTATGTGTGTGTATTGGCCACATATTGTGCTATTCCTAAAACATATTTGCATGCCACCTGCAAGGAGAGTTTTCACCTATACCATCCTGAGGCTTGAGCCACTCAGATGTTTTAGTGGAATACCTCCCAATAGTTGCAATTGGGGTACTGGGAACACATTTTTCAGTGTGAGATGTTACAATCAAACTCATTTAACTTGTTCCCCTTGAATAGAAGAATATCCAGTTGTTGAGTCTCCCCCTTCCTCCTGGCAGGTTGGCCAGGTGTGCCATCCCACGTGTCTCTTCCCATGCATCTGCATCTGTTTTGCCCTGGTGGTGGGGAGTAGGTGTGGCAGCTGTTCAGTTGGAAGAACCACAGGGCTGCTTCCCAGGAACCCGGGTTGGCCACATCAATAGCCACAGTGGGCTGGGCCTAGGGTGTGTGCTATGGCCCGTGACAGGGGTTGCTGCCTCCTGTTTGTTTGCCTGTCTTCTTCCTCCCTTTCACTGTTTCATTTCTGTTGCTATCTGGTCTGTACAGAGAACAAGGATAATGTGAATGGTAACAGAGTTTTATAATTACAGTGACAGAGTCAAAATGTTTGCAAATAAACTCAACTTGAAGAGGTCTGTCAGCTCAAATGAATTAGCAGTACGAATAAACAGATATTTTGTGACATTGTTTATTTACCATTTGAGAATTTATTTTGAGGTTTCCATAAAAACATGCAGACAGATCCAACCATTCTGGTCTAAAATTATAATTCCTCTTTGATACTGAAATAAGTTCAGCCAGAAGATTAACTTAACTGCCAATCACAAGCAATGTGCACTCTGTTGAGAATAGGAACTGCCCCTAGAATGAAAAAAACTACATTTGATAAAAAAAGCACAGAATAATGGATTTTCATTCATTGATAGGGTGCACAAAAGTAAAATGAACTTTCACTGAGAAGAAGATGGCTTTACATTCATTTGCCATTCCCAAACCCCTCCCTAAAGGATGGTAAGAAGGAAGATCATTTGCCCTTCCTGGCTGCAATAGAGCAGAACATTCAAGGTCATAAAATACTTTCCATCCTTTCTAATTAACAAAATCCACACATTATAATTAAATGCTAATGATTAAATGAATGCTTGCATCCCTCCAAGAGATTTATGAACATATGTTGGTATAGCAGGAGGGACTTTAAACTGCAGTCCCATGCATATTTATTTCTGTGAATTTATGCAAAACTTACTTCCAAGTAAACAGCAAGAAGATGAGAAAGAACAATCAGCTGTGGTTCAATGTCACAGCTCATCCAAGCTCACTAGGGTGGCCCCTAAGCAAGCCAGCCTCAGTTTCCCATGTACAATATGACCATAACAACACTGGCTTACATTTTAACTGCTGTAAAAAAATGGTGAGACTGTGTGGATTACATACAAAAGTACTATGTACATTTTAGAGAAATTACCAGCTGTCACTCTTTACCACATAGCATATGCTGGTTAAGATAGTCATCTGGAAATAAAGGATTTTTGCCCTCAGGAATTCCCTCACCCATATACTGTTTCAGGGCCATGTGGTATTTGAAAAGCACACAGTTTATCCTTGATACATATCAACAATTACATTTTCTTGACAGATGATAAAGATAATTTGTGAATTGATTTGAAATGTCTCAGTCCCTATATAGGAGGACCCCAAGTTTAAAAAAGAATATCCAGAGCCAGTGTCATATTGGGGCTAGTTAACTGGAGAAGAATTAAACAGACAAGTTGGAAGGTATTGCAAATGATTTCAGAAAATATTAAACACTTTTAACTGAAAGGAAAAGGTCTGCAAACTCTGTGAACTCCTATGACAGAGGTTAATTAAGGGACATTTCATACAGTATTGGCCTTCTATGAAGATAGTTTCAGATGGCAGCTGTGCTGTTCTGCAGTAGAAGAGCTGGACTTGAGTCTAGTATTGTACAGACCAACAAGATTTCAAGGTGTGAGCTTGGAGTGTCAACACCTTGGATGAAGGGAACTTGACTTAAAAGCTTATTCTGAAAATCCTGTTGGTCTTAGTCTTGAATCTTAGCTAGCTCTTGTGTATTATGTAACAGCTAAGCCAGTTTAAGCACACAGTATACATTTCATACTTGCTAATTCATGTTGGCTATTTGATGAATGCAAACAAAAAAAATTGAAGAACTAAACAAAAAAAGAAGCTTGTCATTAGATTATTTATATATCAGACATCTGGGTAGGGCGGTTTACCAAATCGAATAAAATAAATAAATAAATAATTAAATAAATACATACATACATACATACATACATACATACATACATACATACATACATACATACATATACCATATAAACAGTATAAAAGAAAAAAAAGAGTATAAAACAGTATCAAAGCATGAAAATTTTCAGTACATAACAATTCAATATGCTGATAGCTTAACCTAAACAGACTTCAATTAATTTAGAAGGTGGAGCAGACTGCACTGAAAGTGTTCCATATATTTCTAGTAAAGTCACAAGATAAACATAATCTTAAAGATAATAACCTAGAATGCCACATCCCTATATATTTGGGAAGGAAAGATTTCTGTTAACTCAGTGTTCTCCTTTTGCTTCCGCTATTAATGTTACCTTTTATTACTCAAACATACTTTTATTACTCAGACATTACTCAGACTTATAGTAACAAAGTTTAAACCAACAACAATGGAGATAAGACAGTTCCAAGAAAATATTTTGCTCCTCCTCCCTCTTCATTCCAGACTCAGACATCAAAATGAAGGTGTTCAATAAATCACACCACACTTTCTTTAAGCCATTTCCACCTGGGAACCAAAATTTGTTGTTGGTTTCTGATTAGTACAACAAATTAGTTGTTGGTTTCCAGATTAGTTGGTTCTTGAAATAGTTGGTTTCAAAACAGATGCTCAGTAGAAATATAGTGAAATTTCTAGTCATCAAATTGTAGCACTTGATAAGGTAATTGTCATTCTGTTTAAGAAAACATTAGGCTGTGATCCTAGATTTGAAATACTGGAATTAATTGGAAGCATTTGCATCTCATTTATTTAGAGAGTTGCTTTTCTATATTATCTATAATTTGCCTCGCCATATTACCTATCCACTTGCCTAGCTTTGAGAAAGAGATTAACGAGCAATTGAACCTGACAAATTCTCAGTTTTCATAGGAAGCCACTATTGCAATAGTTGAAAATTGGTAAGAATTTTCACCCCTCTGTGATTTAACATCTGGTCTATTGAGTAATTGGTAAGAGGAAGCAGTCACTCTCCCCAGCCCATTCTGGAAGCTCAGAATTCATTGTAGGGAGCTATGGGCGGGCATTTGGCAAACCAAACTGATCACCCACAATACCTTATCAGTATTTGAAGCGGCTCCTCCCCACTCCAAATGGCAGGTCGCTTTCTGCATCGGTTTCGCTACCCCACCGGGCAGGAGTTCCGTCGGCGCAGGGAGGCTCACCGCACGCAAGCGCGCAGCAGGCAACGGACGGGTGAAGGCAGGCGGCTCCGGCATCGAGTCGCTTTCATTGTTGCTGCTGGCGTCAAGAGTCTTCGCTTCGACGCCACCTCCCACCCTGGAGGTCGGAGGATTGCGTGTAAGGGCTGCAATGCCTTCCCGCAGGCTTACCGCAGGAAGACACAGTAAGTGGGCGGGAGGGAGAAAGCCTTCCGGCAGCGGTTCACACCGCAGGGAAGATGATCTCTCTCCAACAACAACCCTTTAAAGGGCACACAGAGGCGGCTTGACGCCGCCCTGGGGGGAGGGAAGAGGCGTCGCAGCAGCGGCGCCTGTGCGAACGGCGGCCTGGGGGCGCCTTTTTTGGCGCCCCCAGGCCGTCGTAAACGGGCCGTGCAGATACAGCCGCAGTGATTTAAGGGAGCCAACATGAGGATCCCAAAAATGTGGTTTTTCTGGGCATTTTTTCCGGCCACTTTGGCCCCACAACCATTTTTTTAAAGACAGGGAACTCCTTTCCTCCACCCTCCTTCTCCTTAACTTACAACATTCAGCTCTGTGTGGCTGCTGCTTTCTCCAAAGTCCACATGGACTTCAGAGGTGGTGGTGGAGAGTTGAATGCTGGGCTCAGCCTTGGTCCAACACCGTCACCTATAAACTCCACATGGACTTTGTAGGAGGTGGTACAGAGCTGAAAGCTGGGCTTAAACTGACTTGGCCCAACATTCAGCTCTGCACTGCCACCTCTGAATTCCACATGGGTCTCATGAGGATCAGGCCTTGCACATTCAACTCTGCTTCTCCTGCTGCCTTATAGACTAGTATACCTTAAGGACCACCTTTCCCCACATGAATCTGCCTGTACACTCCAGTCAGCTCTGGAGGCCCTGCTTCAGTTGCCCCTGAAGCTAGACAGGTAGCAACTCCAAAAAGGGTCTTCTCTGTCACGTCACTAAAACTTTGGAACGCCTTCTCCAGGGAGATTCATCTATTCCTTTCACCAGGAGTTAAAAAGCTTTTTTGCTTTGTCCAGCATACCCCCCAATAACATTTATGGCCCTCCTTTTGAGATTGTTGTTTTTAATTGAATGTATTTAAACTGTTGAAAGTATTTCAAATTGTTCAAATGTTTTAACAGTTTTTTTTAAAATGTTTACTGCCTTCTGGACCCTGACTGGGTAGAAAGGCATCATTAAAATGTTTTAAACAAACAAATCTAGGAATAAGTTAGCTCTTTCTTGACAGACATCATTTGGCTAAACGAAAATTTAGGGTGCCACTTATAAGATGCTTACCCGGCTAAAGAAATCTGAATTATACTGGCAGTTGATTGAATCATTTAATTAACTAATTAACTGATTTACTCTGTGCCAATAAAGTTGTGGCCTTTTTCGGTCCTAGAATGCTGTTGAATTCATTGACTCTCCTAGGTTTAAAAACACACACATCAGAACTCCTACAGCTCAGATACAAAACAAGTTGAATGGTGATTCCCACTTGGAATCCACACTGACATCTTTTTGGACAGACTTTCAAAACTGAACTCTGCTCAGGAGTAACCAATATTTCCTGATTCAAGGAGATGCTTGCTATGCTGAGCATTGGTTGTCACAGTCACAGATGAACTGACACTTCTGCTTTCTCAATCAATCAATCAATCAATCAAGCAAGCAAGCAAGCAAGCAAGCAAGCAAGCAAGCAAGCAAGCAAGCAAGCAAGCAACTGAGCCAAATAAACACTACAATGAACAAATATACTGGGCACCTGGATCAAATGTTTTTAAAAGATACAAGAACAGAATTGTGGAGAGAATCTGCGCTAAAATCAGCTATATGCATTGGTATAGGAGTAGGAGCTGAGAGAGACAGAACCCACTCAGCAGCAACCCCCTCCCTCAATTCCCCTCTTGTAGAGAAACATGCCTGCCTTCACAAGGAGACATAAAGGCCTCCTAATTCACAACTGAGTCCAATTAGCCTGCATTTACGAAACACTTTTAGAATAGTGATCAGCTGTTATTATTGTGATAGCTATTGAATTCAAAATAGCACTGTGGTCATCAGTGCTGTGATTGGTTGGTGAATGGTCTTTCACTCAGCAATCCCCTCCCCCCAAAAGAATGTTGTAATCAACCCAAAAGTTTTTGCTGAGACCAGCTTATAACCTGATTGCCATATGCTCTGGGACAATCAAAAGCATCAGAATTTGTTTCCCTGCCAGTGGGCTTTCACCTATCTTGGAAGGCAACTCTGGAACAGAAGAGATTCTTTCTTTTTCTTAATAAATGGATGCTATAGTGCCAACGGTCTGTGCAGATTGCTCTTGAAAACACTGTTTTTCCTGTTCCATCTTGGTATTTAGTTATTGCAAAAATTAAAATGACCAAATCTTTTTTAAAATAGCATTTTTCAATGGCAACATGCCTTCTTGAGGGAATTCACAAATTTATTATGTGGCTCCTGGCTCAAGACCTGCAAATTAACTTAAGAACAGGCTATTGTTTTCTAAGTGAGCCTCATACGAAGGGGAGAGCTAATTTAACTCATAGCTTTTCACTGTACAGGACGAATGTCTCAGAGCAATGTTTGTATTGCTCCTCTCCCGTTTGGTATCTGAAAACCAGATGACTGCTCAGTGTAGAAAACAAGTAGCTGATATTTATTCTTTAATTACAGAGAATATTCAGAACATTGAAATAATTATGAGGAGAGTGCAGAATGCAAACAGTCAAGAAGACATGGCATGTTTATTTAAATGAAGCGGCATGGATATCTTGGTAGACCAAGAAGCTTGTAGTCAAACCATAAGATGCAGGCAACTTTAAGTGAGTTAGTACCTACTGCCATTCCTCCTTGACTGACTAGTCCTTGCCTACCGTACTGGCCAACACTAGTTGACTCCCACCGGGCCATTGTGCCAGTTGCACCAGATGCCAGGGCTTAGGACTTACACCACCTTTTCAGTGGCATAAGTCCATTAAGCCCAATGGGGACTTCCTGGGGGTGAGGAGGTTTTTTTGTGTGTGTTTTAAGCCTCCCACATCACTGGAAAGCCTCCTTGGAGCACAGATGCAGTGCTGTGGTGCTGTGGTGCTGCAGTTGGGTGCATGGCCTGTTGGATGGAGCTGCCCAACTATTAGATGGCTTGGGTATCTGAAGGTACATCCACCTATGCAAAAGAGCACATGTCCTGTGATCATCCAAGGAGGCCTTACTTCATGAATCCTCTCTTTCAAAATTATGCTAGTTACAACGATTTGTGTTAATTTCTCCTGGGCTATGGTCCTTAGAGGTATGAAACTTGGTGCTTCAAGAATTCTATCTGTTTCTGACTTTAGTGGCTTTCTGGAGAAATAATTATTTTGGAAGACCATTCAGTCCATCCTCATCTTTTGCACCTGTGGCTTTAAATGATTTATATTTTGAATCTGTGTTTATTAACATTTCAACCATGATTTCATTTTGTGTTTTTATTGTGAGCCTCTTTGGACACTTTTGAAATGGAAACAGTGGCACATGAGTTTGTAGTAGAAATAAATATTATCATTATCACAGCTGACTATTCTGATCAGCCCTTTGAGATCACAGTGATTGCTAAGGTCCATTATTTTATCTGCCACATTTACTGCTATTAAACACTACTCAAAAGAAAGGCATCCAGAGTACATGAGGTCAAATAACAAAAAGGGCTTCCAACACATATAATTTCTGCAATAGTTGGTCCAGAACTCTGAACCAGAGGTTTCTTCTTCCGTTAGGATTCTTAGGATACAATAGTGAAACTTTCAGAAAGAAGTGCTTCTGCTTTTCTGGGCACTTCAATTATTAATTTGTTAATTTGGTTGTCTGATCCTACAGACACTCCTGCCTTGGTGGTGGATTGGGTCTGATACAACAGCAAGGAGTGAGGTTTGCACTAACCTTCTGAGCCGTGGCCTTTCAGGATGTTAGGTTTTTGTTTAGATTGCTCCTACAATATTGGGCAAAACTCAGACAGCAATTTTATAGGAGAGGTAATTCAATGCACCCCAAAAACCCACAGCCAAAGCCAAACTATTCACTAAATATTATCATATTTCAAAAGAAATAAAGTCATTCTAAAATATGGTTGAACAATAGGAATTAGTGAAGGTGTGGGCTGATACTGTCATGACATTTACCTACACGGATATGATTCCTATGGACACATGAATGTGAACAACGTAAGGCAGAAAGGTGAACTTTCCAAAAAAGATTCTTAAGTACGGAGATTAATCTTGGTGCAACATACAGGATTCCTTCCACCCCTGGACTGTACAGGTGACGAAGTCCATGAGAAGTATTTCAGAATCACCTCCAAAAGATATAGCCAACATCATGTCACAATATATATATATTTTATTTCTAGGCTACAAATGAAGGAAGGACAGGAGAGAAATAGATACAAAACCAGTTGACCAGGAAAGGAATAAATAATAGTGATGGAGGAAAAACACATTTCCTTTCCCCTATCTTCTGTTCTCCATGGCTAGAGAAAGCAAAAGTCTTAAAGAGAAAGTTCACAGAGAACTTTTATTTGATGTATGCATCTATTTTGGCTGTTTTAAACAAGCTCTCCGTGTTTCTGAACAAATATGAAAATGAACTCAAAAGTAGGATGAGTGTGCATGCACATCAAGAATGGTGAACTGTTCTTCAAATCATCCTCACTTCTTCAAACTATTTTCAGCAAGTCCTCAAGGATAACTCCAGGTGTATCGCCTTTCTGGATGATGTGATGTAAAAATATTCCATTTGTCTCTTCATATATAGAATTGATCAAGGTGTATCTATCTTGTTCCTGGATATGAAAAATACCTGAAAATGATGTTTTCTTTCACATTAAAAGACTACCCATACTTTAAAGCAGAAATCTACTATTTTTCTTGTGCTGTTTTTTTTTAATCTAAAAAGTCAGGTACTTAACACCCAACTTGGACAGGGGCAGCATTGCTTTTTTGTTTTGTTCCATTTCTTTATTTGAAACCTCCTCTTGAACTGTAATTATTACCAGTAGGGAAGAGGGAAGTCTTTGTCTCCTACACGTTATTATTATTTTTTACTTCAGTGGTTCCAGAGATGGTCACTTGTTCTAAATTGGTGGTGTGGATCTTTTTATTAATCCTTTGCCTCTCATTGCTTTCTTCCTGTCCTCTCCATCACTTTCTCAAAGCTGTGGTTTGCCTCACAAGGGAAAAAAATGTGAACATTTTTTTCCTGCAAAGCAAACAGCAGCTTTAAGAGGGGAGATGATTTGGAAATGATTGTAGGAGGAAAAGATGAACTCCCCCATCCCATAGGACTATTAATCCTATCTCATGTGAAGTCCTTTCAGCTGTGCTAACATTGTGAACCAACCATGGAACTCTTGTGGTAGTGACCAGTGTGGCACTCAGACCCAATCTTTTTTAAAAATAAAACATCTCCTTTAGGTTTGGTACATAATATTGAGCAGTGAACACAGTGAACTGCATTGGAAGTAGAAGAATAATCTGCCTCTAACAAGGGAAGCCTTCTAGAATCCCTCCCACCAGACAGACAGAAGTCCTATTGAAGAAGAAGAGTTGGATTTATATCCCCCTTTCTTTCCTGCAGGAGACTCAAAGGGGCTTACAAACTTCTTTCCCTTCCCCACTCACAACAAACATTGACTGGTGCTGTATAAGAAGTGATTTCTTTGTTATGGTTTGATACCTGCAATTGTTTCCAAAAGGAAAGGCTATCTGCTCTTTATAAAATATCTGAAGATCATTGGCCTTTGGTAATCGGGGTTACACAAGCATCAATAAATCACTGTAAATAGCACTGTTGTACAGCTATGTTGTGAACCAAAGAAATATATTAGGTTATTTTGATTTTGGTGATCATACACAAACGATGGAGTGTATATTTTTAAAATCTCATCTCTCCAACATATACTTTAAGCTGCAGGGTGTAGTCCAAAATAAATGATTTAATATGAGGTTACTAAAGGCCTCGCTGAAACTTCTGTCCTACAGTAATAATACACTTGGCATCAGAAAAATGTATACTTTGTGTCTTCAGTCTGAATATAGAATTAGGGATGTTCACCATGAAACAAAATGGTATTTTTAGGACCAAGATAGGGAGCCAAAAGACATCAGTATTCCCAGTTATTCAGGTCTCAAATGCCAGTGTGGTATTCAGATCTAGTTTTTTGGGGGGTGGGGGGGGGGAAGTGGGGCGGGGGAGGGCGCAGAGGCGGCTCCGTGCGGAGCCACCCTGCCTTCTGCCGACCTCCCCGTTGCCTGCTCGCACGCTTGCGTGCGAGCAGGCTCCCGCCCCCACGCCGACGGAACTCCTGCCGGCGTGGGGGCGCGAGGGGGCCGTGCAGAAACGGCCTGCCATTTGGAGTGGGGAGAACCCTTCCAAATACTGATAAGGTATTGTGGGTGATCAGTTTGGTTTTGCCAAATGCCCACCCATAGCTCCTACAATGAATTCTGAGCTTCAGAATAGGCTGGGGGAGGAAATTGACTGCTTCCTCTTACCAATTACTCAATAGACCAGATGTTAAATCACAGAGGGTGAAAATTCTTACCAGTACTCAACTATTGCAATAATTAGCTTCCTATGAAAACTGAGAATTTGTCAGGTTCAATTATCGTTAATCTCTTTCTCAAAAAGCTAGGCAAGTGGATAGGTAATATAGCGAGGCAAGTATATAGATAATATAGAAAAGCAACTCTCTAAATAAATGAGATGGAAATGCTTCCAATTAATTCCAGTATTTCAAATCTAGGATCACAGCCTAATGTTTTCTTAAACAGAATGACAGTACATATCAAAGTGCTACAATTTGATGACTAGAAAATTTCACTATATTTCTACTGAGCATCTGTTTGAAACCAACTAATCTGAAACCAACTAATCTGAAACCAACAACTAATTTGTTGTACTAATCAGAAACCAACAACAAATTTTAGTTCCCAGGTGAAATGACTTAAAGAAAGTGTGGTGTGATTTATTGAACACCTTCATTTGATGTCTGAGTCTGGAATGAAGAGGAGGAGCAAAATATTTTCTTGGAACTGTCTTATCTCCATTGTTGTTGGATTAAACTTTGTTACTATAAGTCTGAGTAATGTCTGAGTAATAAAAGTATGTTTGAGTAATAAAAAGAGTAACATTAATGGCAAACAAGGAACACTGAGTTAACAGAAATCTTTCCTTCCCAAATATATAGGATGTGGCATTCTGGGTTATTATCTTTAAGATTATGTTTATCAACATGACTTTACTAGAAATATATGGAGCACTTTCAGTGCAGTCCTAACCACCTTCTAAATTAATTGAAGTCTGTTTAGGATTACGCTATCAGCATATTGAATTGTTATGTACTGAAAATTTTCTTTGATACTGTTTATACTCTTTTCTTTTATACTGTTTATATAGTATGTATGTATGTATGTATGTATGTATGTATGTATGTATGTATGTATGTATGTATGTATGTATTTATTTATTTATTTATTTATTTATTTTATTCGATTTGATAAACCGCCCTACCCCCGGAGGGCTTATGTACGATATATAAATAATCTAATGACAAGCTTCTTTTTTGTTTAGTTCTTCAATTTTTTTTGTTTGCATTCATCAAATAGCCAACATGGTGCGCAAGCCTGCCAAATGTATACTGTGTGGCAAACCTGGCTTGGCTGTTACATAATACACAAAGAGCTAGCTAGATTCAAGACTAAAGACCAACAGGATTTTCAGGGAATAAGCTTTTAAGTCAAAGTTCCCTTCATCCAAGGTGTTGACACTCAAAAGCTCACACCTTGAAATCTTGTTGGTCTGTACAGTGCTACTAGACTCAAGTCCAGCTCTTCTACTGCAGAACAGCACAGCTGCCATCTGAAACTATCTTCATAGAAGGCCAATACTGTATGAAATGTCCCTTAATTAACCTCTGTCATAGGAGTTCACAGAGTTTGCAGACCTTTCCTTTCAGTTAAAGTGTTTAATATTTTCTGAAATCATTTGCAATACCTTCCAACTTGTCTGTTTAATTCTTCTCCAGTTAACTAGCCCCAGCTGTTGCTGTTGGCTCTCCAGATATTCTTTTTAAACTTGGGGTCCTCCTATAAAGGACTGAGACATTTCAAAATCAATTCACAAATTATCATTTATCATCTCTCTGTCCAAGAAAATGTAATTGTTGATATGTATCAGATAAACTGTGTGCTTTTCAAATACCACATGGCCCTGAAACAGTATATGGGTGAGGGAATTCCTGAAGGGCAAAAATCCTTTATTTCCAGATGACTATCTTAACCAGCATATGCTATGTGGTAAAGTGACAGCTGGTAATTTGCTAAAATGTACATAGTACTTTTGTATGTAATCCACACAGTCTCACCATTTTTTACAACAGTTAGGAAATGTAAGCCAGTGTTGTTATGGTCATATTGTACATGGGAAACTGAGGCTGGCTTGCTTAGGGCCACCTAGTGAGCTTGGATGAGCTGTGACCATTAGCTCACAGCTGAGATTGATTCTTTCTCATCTTCTTGCTGTTTACTTGGAAGTAAGTTTTGCATAAATTCACAAATAAATATGCATAGGACTGCAGTTTTAAGTCCCTCTGCTATACCAACATATGTTCATAAATCTCTTGGAGGATGCAAGCATTCATTTAATCATTAGCATTTAATTATAATGTGTGGATTTTGTTAATTAGAAAAGGATGGAAAGTATTTTATGACTTCTTGAATGTTCTGCTCTATTGCAGCCAGGAAGGCAAATGATCTTCCTTCTTACCATCCTTTAGGGGAGGGTTTGGGAATGGCAAATGAATATAAAGCCATCTTCTTCTCAGTGAAAGTTCATTTTACTTTTTGTGCACCCTATCAATGAATGAAAATCCATTAATTCTGTGCTTTTATCAAATGTAGTTTCATTCTAGGGGCAGTTCCTATTCTCAGCTTGGGATGCACATTGCTTGTGATTGGCAGTTAAGTTAATCTTCTGGCTGGAACTTGTTCAGTATCAAAGAGGAATTATAATTTTAGACCAGAATGGTTGGATCTGTCTGCATGTTTTTATGGAAACCTCCAAAATAAATTCTCAGAAATGGTAAATAAACAATGTCACAAAATATCTGTTTATTCATTACTGCTAATTCATTTGGACTGACAGACCTCTTCAAGTTGAGTTTATTTGCAAACATTTTGACTCTGTCACTGTAATTATAAAACTCTGTTACCATTCACATTATCCTTGTTCTCTGTACAGACAGATAGCAACAGAAATGAAACAGTGAAAGGGAAAGAGAAGGAGGAAGAAGGAAGACAGGCAAGCAAACAGGAGAGGCAGCAACCCCTGTCACGGGCCATAGCACACCTAGGCCCACTGGCTATTGATGTGGCCAACCGGGTTCCTGGGGCTTAGCCCTGTGGTTCTTCCAACTGAACAGCTGCCACACCTACTCCCCACCACCAGGAGCAAAAACAGATCGCAGATCGCCCAGGAAGGGGAACACGTGGGATGGCACACCTGGCCAACCCTGCCAGGAGGAGGAAGGGGAACTCAACAACTGGATATTCTTCTATTCAGGGAACAAGTTAAATGAGTTGATTGTAACATGTCTCACACTGAAAAAATGTGTTCCCAGTACTAATTGCAACTATTGGGAGGTATTCCACTAAAACATCTGAGTGGCTCAAGCCTCAGGGATGGTATGGGTAGAAAACTCTCCTTGCAGGTGGCATGCAAATATGTTTTAGGAATAGCACAATATGTGGCCAATACACACACATACACACCTCCTGAAACATGAGGCTGTGTGCACACATAACTCAGTTTCAATGTTCCTTTCAGTGCCAACATGTTATGCTCTGGGCATTGGGCAATGCCAGGAAATCATAGGCCCCTTCCGGACACACGAGTCGACTCAGGTTTGACTCGTGTCGGCGGAGTCTTACCTTGACTCGAGTCCTCCCGTTCCTCCGCACAGCAGCCGACTCGTGTCTCCGGAGCCGAGCTCAGAGGGCGGGACCACCTCCCTGCGTTGCTTTCCGATTGGTTGCTGAGCTCGACTCAGCTTACGAGCTGAGCCGAGCTCAGAGGGCGGGACCACCTCCGCACGTTTTCCGCTCCTCATTCCGATTGGCTGCCGTGAGTACGCTTTTTTTTTCCGTTTGCCAAGTAGGAGCGACGTTGCTACGGGCAACGACGTAGGAGCGGCGTAGGAGCGGCAGTTTTTTGCCTGTCAAAACTGTCAAACTGGTGAGAATCCATTTCTGCAAGGCTTCATTTCTGACAGATCACAGCTGAGCTGAATAATGGATCGTGGTGATTTGTTGGAGGAGGAGATATTGGTCACCATTTTGGCACTCCTATCCCATCTCAACAGCCTCCTGGAGGCTGCTGTGGTAGCTGCCACCAGATGTCTACATTTGGTGCGCCAGAATAATTACAACACTTATACTGACTGGATGGTCCTTGTTTTGGCTCCCCAGCGGCCACGCTACTGGGTATACCCGCACAGGTCCATGGACTGGTGGAAAAACTGTGTGTTGGCCCATTGGGAAGACAGCCGGTGGGTGCGAAATTTTAGGATGTCCCGCAGGACCTTCATGTGGCTTGTTGACATCCTGAAGCCACACCTGTTCCACCAGGACACACAGATGCGTCATGCGTGGCCAGTGGATCTAAGAGTCGCCATGTCTCTCTGGTACCTGGCTAACAAGAACTCATTCCGGGAGGTGCAGGAGCAGTTCGGGGTTGGGCTGACTACTGTTGCTGACGCGGTCCACGAGTTCTGCATGGTAGTGGAGGAGGTCCTGGTTCCCAGGTTGGTCAAACTGACAGACCCAATGGAGCAGGTAGGTGCAGCTGTTACATAAACTCCCCCCCTTTTCAATGTATTGCTTCTTGTCACAGCCAGATGCAGTGGGCACAGTTTTTAGCCTAGTGGCACCACACTTTCAGGGTACTGTTAGGTGGCACATCTGATGATACCAGCCAAGTTTCATGAAGTTTGGTTCAGGGGGATCCAAAGTTATGGACCCTCAAAAAGGACCCCCATCTCCTATTAGCTCCCATTGGAATGGGGGATAGGGGTTTCCTTTTCGAGGGCCCATAACTTCCAAAGCCCCAAATAGAATGGACTGCTGCAGTCTACTCTGAATGGTACCAAAGCATGGATCATTTTGACAAAGCATAGTTCTGAATGAGAGCAAACACGACAGTTGGAAAAAATGGGATATCAAAAACAGCATCACTTTTATGGTGGACTTACAAGAAGAATCTGGGCTCCCTAGTTTAAACACCACTGAAAGTGACTCTGTTTGGGGGTGGATTCCAGCATCACAATGCCTGCCCATGGGGGGGGGGGGTTTCCCAAGCGTACTGTTTCATAGTGTGTGTGCCAGACAGCAGTTACCACATCAGCAATCACCCTGTTTTGTTCTAACACACCAGTGCAATTTCTCTCTTAACAGATCATGCTGGGGGTCGCTGAAATTGGATTCCCTCAGTGTGTTGGCGCTGTCGATGGCTGCCACATCCCCATTCAGAATCCAGCTGACTCGAATGGGGAATACATTAACAGAAAAAAGTTCGCATCAATTGTCCTCATGGCCATCTGCGACCACAGAGGACGGTTCTATGCTGCAGAGGCTGGAGAATCTGGAAAAAGCCATGACGCCTACATCTTCAACGGGTGCCACTTCACCCACGCCATTGATCGTGGGGCCTTCTTTCCAGCAACTCCATCTCTGGTTGTGGATGGGGTAACTGTCCCCCCCCTGGTCCTTGGTGATGGGGCCTTTCCCATGCGTAAGTGGCTGGTGAAGTCGTACAAGCCAGCCCACAATGCAAGAGAAAGGCAGTTTAATCAAAGGTTGTCACGGGCGAGATGCACAATAGAGCGTGCCTTTGGCCGACTGAAGGCACGGTGGAGGTGCCTCCTTGCCCCATTACCAATAAAACTGGACAGTGTGTCTACACTTGTTGGGGCCTGCGTTGTGCTCCACAACATTTGTGAGACCCGTGGGCACAGAGCACCAGAACTTGAGGAGAGGCCTCCTCCACTCCTCACAGAAATGGAATGCCAGCAGGACATTGTGGTTGGACACGAGGAGGGAAGGGGGTATGACCCCAGAGCTGACAGCAACCTGGAAGAGGGGAAAGAGGTCAGGGATGATCTGGCAAGGTACATGTGCGGCTAGGAGCACACAGGTTATAAAATGTTTTAAAATGTTTACTGTTCTCCCCGCAGCAGTGAAGTGTTTGCATTAAAGTTATGAAATGTTGCATTAAAGTTGAGAAATGTTTGTGATTAAAAGTATTATGTTTTCTTAACCTAGTGAATACATTGCTGTTTTGAAACTGTATTATAAATAAGTGCTAAGACACATGGTTTATTTCAAATATGATGAGCAACTAGATATCAGTGCAAGTCAACAGCAGGAAAGGACTTGCTTCATTTTTATGGGCCCCAAAAAGGCTTACGGGCCCCCAACAGCAGCAGTGGCGTAGGAGGTTAAGAGCAGGTGCGTTCTAATCTGGAGGAACCGGGTTTGATTCCCTGCTCTGCCGCCTGAGCTGTGGAGGCTTATCTGGGGAATTCAGATTAGCCTGTACATTCCCACACACGCCAGCTGGGTGACCTTGGGCTAGTCACAGCTTCTCGGAGCTCTCTCAGCCCCACCCACCTCACAGGGTGTTTGTTGTGAGGGGGGAAGGGCAAGGAGATTGTAAGCCCCTTTAAGTCTCCTTGCAGGAGAGAAAGGGGGGATATAAACCCAAACTCTTCTTCTTCCTCCTCCTCCTCCTTCTAATTCACTCCAAACAGTATTCTATTCCAATTGTAATTTCTGGATAGTCTTCTAGAACACATTGCAGAAATCTCATCAACATGGTGTAATAGTTAAGAGCAGGTGCACTCTAATTTGGGTCTGATTCCCCACTCCTCCACATGAGCAGTGGACTCTTACCTGGTGAACTGGGTTTGTTTTCCCACTCCTATACATGAAGCCTGCTGGGTGACCTTGGAATATTCACAGTTCTCTCAGAACTGTCTTAGCCCCACCTACCTCACAACAGGGTGTCTGCAGGATGAGCAGACTGTTAGTGTTTCAGATTTCAGAATGTGTTTGCTCAAAACAGGGGCTATTTCTCAGGGAGCAGAGGCTGGAAACAAATATGAAATTCCTTGGCAACAGTATCTAAGTTTAGGCTGAGAGTTGAAAGAATGCTTCCGATTCATGGCTGTCGCCACCTGGCATTCCTCTGCCATACTCTTAACATGATCTAACAAGGTACCACATAGCCCCTTGAGGGTTGGAATATAAATCCAAATTCTTCTTCTTTTTCTTCTCTCCAGATGTTCATGGACTACAAATCCCACCAGCCCCTGCCAGCATGGCCAATTGGCAGGGGCTGATGGTATTTGTAGTCCATGAACATCTGGAGAGTCGCAGGTTGCAGACCCCTGGTTTAGAGCCTGTTTTTAGCTGTTGCCATCAGGTGAGCTGCATTTGCTCTTTACCTATTGAGGATGAGAGCCAACCGCTTGTGTCTGCTGCAACACGTCTTGAACACCTGAACACCTCTTGATACTGAATCAGAGCATGCATCCATCACAGTCACTACTGTCTACTCAGACTGCAGGCAGTAGCTCTCCGGGGTCTCCCCTAGAGATCTTACACATCACCTCCCACCTGGTCCATTTAGCTGGTGATGTCAGGGATTGACCCCAGGACCTTCTGGATGCCAAGCAGATGCTCAGCCACCGTCTTCCTCCAGGCCAGAAGGCAGGCAGTGAGGCTGGTCCTAGCCCCTGGCTCCTGAAGGCCCCCTTCCCCAATACACACACACCGCCTGCCAGCACTCTCCCTGACCTGGGTCTGCTAAGCAATCCAGGCTCCAATTCTGAGCCTCTCACAGTGCCCTTCTCTACTATTAAAAGGCCAAAGCCGCAGAGAGGGGAAGTGCAGAGGAGCCACGGGGGGGGGGAATCTTGGCAGAAGGTCAAGTGTGGGAAGATGGGAGCAGCAAGGGCCCATTTGAGCCTAGGCTTGGATCCAACTCTAAGCTGCAGCCTGAAGCTTAGAGCAAGATCCAAGCCTGGCCTTAGCTGGTTTCAGACTGAAGCCTGAGTGGCACACATGTATCTGCTGGGTCACCTTGGGCTGGTCACTGTTCAAAAGAAAGAGTCAACACAGTATATAAATTTAACTTCAGAACTTTTAATAACTTTTACTAATTTAGCAAGGAACTTTTAATAACTTTTACTAATTTAGCAAGGAACTTTTAATAACTTTTAATAATTTAGCAAGGAACTTTTAATAACTTAACGAAGAAACAAACCAACAAACAGTATCAACTATGTACAAAACTAAGTGGTGGCCACCCCGGAGCTCAGCTCCACCACTGCTCCCTCATCGATTACTAGTCCGTGGGGACTGCTGTCCAAACTAGAGGTGGGGTATGCCGTTGCTGCCGCTGCTGCTGGCTCAGCTGGCCTCTGTGGGTGGGGCTGCTCTAGGTGGTCCAGGCGAGCCTCCACCCTCCGCAGCCTCTGGTCAATGGAAGTCACTGGAAGAAGACGGACAGAAAAAGTTTGTGAGCAGTTGAACATCTGGTGCAACAGTAATTATACCTTACTATATTATACATTATACATTATATATTATAATTATAATATTATACATTATACAATGTATAAATTATACATTACATTACATTATTTCTCTTCATCCAGGGGCTGTGCCTCCTTACTTACGCATGGCCAGAATTGTGCCAAGCCGCGCATGGGCACTGACTGCAGGTTGTTCTGTGCCAGCAGCAGCAGCAGCAGCAGCAGGAGCTTGTGATGTGCCTACAGGGAAACAAAGGGGGGGGGGGGAACGTTTGTAAGCCACCTTGAGGAGAACTCAGATAGGGATGTTCTAAACAAATAAATAAATTCAGGATGCATATCACACTTTTCAAAAGCAGTCATGGTAATAGTAGTAAGAAGTAGCATGCCATTTGGAATTAAATTTGAGGGGTATATAATCTACTCATTCCATTATACAAAGTATACTGCAGTTAATGCAAAAACCACTGTGAACTTCCATGGAGTTTACCTGAAGCCTAACCATTCCTTGAGGTCAGCCTGGTCATTATAATGATGCAGTGGAAATTATGGTTTTGGTCAAAATATTTGACTCAATAAAGAATGAAAGTATTGGTGTATTGGGATACTGTGGGGAATGCTTTTAAAGTGCATAGGGAACTAAAGCAAGTTAAACCTCACAACCTATGGGTGACCTCAGTCCCAATAGTTTCTCAGCGGTCAAGAGGAGGAAGCTGAGAACTTGAACTGAATTCATGAATAATTCACCCTAAATTGTGAACATTTCATGTAAGAAATTGCATATTGTGGGAAAGTGACGAATTGGGCATTTTCCCTTGAGAGGAGAAAGGAAAATTTAAAATTTAAATTTTAAATAGCTCCAACGTCGGTTCGCAGGGAAAGAGGGACGGAGCAGCATCCCACACACACAAGCTTTTTTACCTGGGCGCGCATTGTCCGTTTGGGAGGAGTCCTCACCCTCGTCGCTGCGCTCCTCCTGTTCTGTCTCCGGGCCAGCCCTACCTGTGGAAGCAGAAACATAGAAATATATCGTCACTACACAGGGATGCATGTGCGCAGCAACGCAAGTTAAATGCACGCAGCAACGCAAACTTTATTAAAGGCCGAAAAGTTACTTACCACGAGGGCGGCGATCGGCCAAGCGTGGCCGCCCTGCGTTCCGCCAAATCTGCCGGAGCTCCGAAAAGTTCTCCGGCCAGCTGGACTGGAGAGGGACTTTCCCCCAGGCCTGCAAGACACGGAAAAAGTCCCCTTTCAGGGACTTCCATTTCGTGCAGACCTGTTTTGGGGTCTGCCTATAGCCCGCTGCCTCCAGGGCCCTTGCAATTGCCCGGTATGCTGCTCGGTTAGGCAACTGGGTGCTGCCCATTAACAGGGAGCTGTACCCCCGGTCCCTAATTGTCTGGAGGAGGACATTGATCTCCTCCTCCTGCCAGAACACTCCATGTCTCACCTCCTCCATGGCAGCAATAACGGGTGGGAAACAGTTAGGGGCTGAGCTTAGTTTGGGCAATTTTGCTGCTTTGCTATTGGTCCCCTTTAAAATTGCCCCCTCCCCTTCGTCGCAACGCAGGATGGATCCCTATAGGAATCAATGCAACACTGCAGGGATGTAGGCTAGAAGTATGGTAGAGGATGAAGAATTCATGAAAAGAATGGAAGTAGGAAGAAGTGGTAGTGAAAAAAGAATGCATACTGGAAAGCATAAATAATGTTAAATTATAAAGAAAGACAAGTATGCATAGATGGAAAGAAAAATAATACTTAAATGGTACAGAACTCCAATGCAACTAGCTAATATGGCTAGTAGTCAAACAACTATCTCATATAGCTATGCTTAGTCAAAAATGTTGGCACTGCGGAGAACCAGGGGCCTATTACACTCATATGTGGATTACATGCAAAGAGATTAAATTTTTTTGGAAAAAACCATTATTTTTGTGCAGGTTTGCTGTTTACAGGAATAATTGAGGGGACAAAAGTAGATTAAAAATGATCTAATGTATATGAGGATGTTAAGAGCTGCACACGCAGTAGTAGCATTGGGATGGAAAGATAAGAAAAAATGGACTATTTTGAAATGACTGAAATATATATGGGAACAAATGCAACTGGACACTGCTGCTTACTTTAATAAATGAGAAAACAATAGATGGGGGGAGGGGGAAAGGGGGGACGTATGGTTTGGAATATGTCAAAATTCATGCATGTACTGACATTTCAAACTATATAATAAAAATTATTTAAAAATAATTAAAAAAAAATTTAGATATACAAATCTCAAGAAATAAGACAAGGCGCAATGCAGGGACCTGGTGAAAGGATAAGGATGCCAACCTCCAGGTGGGACCTGTGGATCCCCTGGAATCGCAGCTCATCTGGATGCTTTACAGGGTGCAATCTGTGGCATTTTACTCCACAGAGGTGTCTGTCTTCCCTAGGCTCCATTCCAAGATATGAAGGAGTTTCCCAACCTGGATCTGGCAACCCTCCCCCCCCCATCCCCTATCATCCACTGATGGCCCTGAGGGAAGCTTTCCAGTTGACCCTAGGGTTGCCATCTGTTTACTTCATCCAGTTCTGCCATGGAGCTATCCCAGTAGCCCTCACCAGTGGCCAGGGCAACTTTATTAGCCTGAGTTGGGAAACCAGGAGGTGGCATATCTGTTTTTGTCCTCAAATGTTTAATGTTCCTTTAAGTATTATTTTTCTTTCGATCTAATTTTACAGAATTCGTTCTGACAATGCG